>NC_058081.1:701152841-701480894 GCF_014858855.1 Bufo gargarizans
CGGAGAGCAATGTTAGATATCTCAGTACTATCTGTCACCATAGCATCCAGAGTTGGTTTTCAAGGTTGTATTACACCTGCCGATTTTTATTTTTTTTCATTCGTATGAATGCTTGTTAGTGATCATCTTGCAGTGTAATATTGCTGCCAATTGGCCGATGCTCGTTCATTGGGCAATTGTGATTTTTAAGCATGCCTCAAAGTCATTGTTTGCCGGTGGCAGATCGTGCTGTCTAGTTACGATCTGCAGCCGGCAAACCACTAGACAGCATGGGGACATGCAATGGCATAGCGATCGTTCCTCCCAATGCTGCGAAGGAGATTACTGCATGAAATAGCAGCGGTCTCCTCCGCTAGCTAGCAGGCGATTGCTGAGAGAGAACGCTTCGCTCCCAACAATCACTTGCTGAATCGGCCTCTGTAATACAGGCTTCACTATCTGCAAAAAGATTGTAGAGTTGAGGCTCCACTTCCCTGGATGAAGCTACTTGCAGCCTATTTACTGACATAAACAATTTGGTAAATAAGCTTGACTGAACAAGCATTTGGTGGTTGCGAGGGTAAGGTCAGTCTGATAGCCTTGAGATACTTCAGGTAGGATTAAAATCTCTTCTTCTTGTGTCACATTTTCTAGACCTACAATCTGTCTATATGCACACCCAAGTGAGAACTTTTCTGAGTTGGAAAATCTGAAAATTGCCATGTAGTGGAGGCTGGGGTTTTAGCCACCACTTCAGCTCTTGCTAATTGACGGACACATCCAAAAAGCCCCATCTCTAGGCTTGTGACATCTGTTCCAAGGAGTGTGTAAATAGTCTATGAGATATGGCCCATAGTATTAAATGTATGATGAAGAGAGCACAAATTTAGTGTTAGCTGATAAAAGTTTATGATAAAACCAAGTATTTCATCTCCTGAGTTGGGATTAGCTGTGTTCCCATGTAAATTATCCAGAAGCCATGATCTTGTAACAGCTCCATGGTTATGTGCAGATCGATCAGAAGCTGTGGATGGTGGCTTTACCCACCAGTCGTCAAAGTATGGGATGACAATCACACCTTGCATCCTTAGGGACCCTGCCAGAATGACTGTAATCTTTATAAAACTATGGTAGTAGTAGTAGCCACTTTCATGTAGATGAGTAACATGGGGATGTGCAGGAAAATATCTGTGAGATGTACTGTGGTCAGGATATCGTCCTCCAATAACCCCCTGACTGATGAATTTCCTGTTCACCAGGAACTTTTTTATCCTTAAGATAGTACTTCTTCTAATACTGCCTTTTCCAAAACCACTTGAAGGAGATGAAGAATTGGATTCTTGTTTGTGTTGGGTTCAAATGTATTTGGAAGGAATTTTCATAACTAGATTGTATACATTTTCCTTATTCTTGAGGGGAGCCAAGTGTCTGACAGAGTCTTGGACCATAAAGAAGAGATTTTTAATTTTTTTTTCCTCAGCCTGTGACCTATATAAGATTTTAAAATTCATGGCTGAGTCTCAACTTGAAGATCTTATTTTTGTCCCATAAAGGATCTAACAGGGCATTCTTCCTATTGTCTGTGAACCTGACTCTTTTGCTGTTGTTTAGAGACGAAAATATGGTCTACAGGAAGACCAAACAATAAACCTGGGTGAAATGACAGAATGCACAAATAGTCCTTGGATGGTATACCAACAGGCTAAATACAGTAATGTAGATCTTCTAGAAGCAATAGTGAGTGCCAGAGGAAATGTTCATATTCACAGGAGCATAACAGCGTAACCCTTATACAAACTTCAATAAAGGAACGTTCCATAGAATCCCATCTCTAGGCATCCCTCTTGATGCAATTGGTTTAGGCAGATTTGTAGTGCTCTCGCTTGGAATCAGGTTATACTATACTATGACCAGTTTTTGTAGCAGGTTTAGAACCTGAGAAGTTTATTATCTTGGTTTCCCCAATGTATAGGGATAAGGCACAAGTGACGTCACAATGGAATAATGAGCGCAGAGAAGTTCCAGCAGAGGCAAAACATGCCAAGTGATGACTGGAGATGTACTAAAATAAAACAGTGATGTTACAGCACAGATAAAATGCAAAAAGTAATGTTGTAGCTGTGCCACAACAAAATAAAGCCAAGGGTTAGGAATAGATAGGATAACTAAACACCACTACCAAAATTGGCGATATTGGATATGATACGGTTAACTGTCTGACTGAATACTGCAAAAAACTAATTTTATTAAATAACTATTAAAATTGAGTGATAGTTCTCACACATATACTTTTCAGGCTGGTTATCAGATGTACAGGGATGCAATATTAAAACGTAATATCTCTTGCACCTCCAATGTGATTTGTATACCACTAATATGTTAATGTGCCATGTAAACTGTTAGCACAAGAAAGGCGTAGTCGCTGTTTCATTAGTCAGACTCCTTTAGTATTATCTCTATGCTGGAGATTCACTTTGTATACCACTCCACCTATAGAGAAATATATGGGATCCCAATATGCGGTCTATATAAAATCTTATGGCTGTCTCAATGTAGTCCAGCCCTGTGTCCTAGCTCCATTGCAGCCATATTCAAGGTCTATATTCATGCTTGTCAAGAGGTTGCCTGCAATACATTGGGATTCCTCCCATGAAACATCTGATGCCTGAATGGCTACAATAATGAATATTGAAACAGCAACTACGCCTTTCTTGTGCTAACAGTTTACATGGCACATTAACATATTAGTGGTATACAGATCACATTGGAGGTGCAAGAGATATTACGTTTTAATATTGCACCCTGCATATCTGATAACCAGCCTGAAGTATATGTGTGAGCGTTAGGAATAGACAGACAGAAAAAACTGTGACAGAATCATATGGATTAACAGGCAGAGTCCCCATTAAAAAATCAGTTACTGAAAAAAAACTACAATGTTTACGCAGTGGGCACAAGGTGGAGTTTTTAACATTAAATTCAATGGTTAAACTGTTGGGGGGGGGGGGGGGTATTTACTAACAGAAAAATGTCTACATTAGGTGTATTTCTAGCACAGATTGCAAAGCAAAGGTTATTTACACTTCATTCTGCTACTTTTCCCCGCTCACGTCAGGTCTACAAAAGTGGGCGTGGCATGGGAAGGGACCGCAGGCCTGTCTTATTCATTTTCTACACCTGTTTTATGTGTAGAAAATGGTCTAAATCTGTGCCAGCAAGGGAGCTGGCATAGATTTGGAAGCGGCCAGCGCCTCTACATAACTTTCGCAGAACCACCGCAGGTCCTTATTACCCCTTCAACCCCGGGCCTGTTTTCACCTTCCTGCCCAGGCCATAATTTGCTAATCTGACATGTGTCACTTTATGTGGTAATAACTTTAAAATGCTTTTACTTATCCAGGCCATTCTGAGATTGTTTTCTCGTCACATATTGGACTTCATGACAGTGGTAAAAATAAGTAAAAAAAAAAACAAAACATTTTTATTCATAAAAAAATACCAAATTTACCAAAAATGTTTGAAAAATTAGCAAATTTCAATTTCTCTACCTTTATAATAGATAGTAATACCTTCAAAAATAGTAATTACCTTACATTCCCCATATGTCTACTGTCTCATGTTTGGATCATTTTAAAAATGACATTTTATTTTTTGGGGACGTTAGAAGGCTTAGAAGTATGGAAGCAAATCTTGAAATTTTTCGGAAAATTTCCAAAACCCACTTTTTAAGGACCAGTTCAGGTCTGAAGTCACTTTGTGAGGCTTACATAATAGAAACTGTAACGGATCTCCTAGGCACCCTGACTGGGTACCTCCGTCGAAAGATGCTCCTAATGCTTTCCGAGGACCCCAAGCACTCCACTTGACACCGTACGCACTGCAGACCCCATGAACCGCCGCAGCTTGGTTGGGGTCTCACCGTCCTCCACCCACGCTGGACCCAAGATCGGGCTTCAGCTTCCAGTGGGTGAACCTCTCCTACATCCAGAGAGCAGGAACCATGAACAAGCTCTTGCAAGAGCTTATACTCAGGGGAGTATTGTGATATAGCAATCCCCAAGAGTGTAGTTATCCCATTCCCCAAACATGAGCCAAAACTTCATGAAGGTCTAAAGCGGCATCTTTATTTTAATACACAAGCATTTTATACACATCTTCCAACAAGGTTACCACCCACAGGGTTTTGTAAAAACAGCCAATAACCACGTACAATACACTCAGACACTCCCACACAAAATCCTCCCCTCTGCCTGTGATAGAATTACCCCGCACTGGGTTGATGCAATCATCACAGACAGGCAAATACACAATATCCTGTCCTGGAGACAACCGAGAAGTAATTTAATTATCTCTCAGGACAAAGGACATCGCCAATACACACAGAGAGACAATGGAACAGACCTCACTACTCCACGTATACAATGTCCAACCCTTTTCAATACACATAGACATTTAACATCTCAAAATGGCACGAATTAGACCAGGGGTTCAAGTTAGTCCAAGTCCTTTGTGAACAAAGGAGGCCTGGCTGATGAGAGGGCCCATAATCCTGGGGCAAGAGGCTAGTAGCCAGGCCCCTCCAAAACCCGGTGGCGAGGTTGGTTTCGCCACAGAAACCACCCAAAAATGACCCCATTTTAGAAACTACACACCTCAAGGTATACAAAACTGATTTTACTAACTTTCTTAACCCTTTAGGTGTTCCACAAGAATTGATGGAAAATGGAGATGAAATTTCAGAATTAAACTTTTTGGGCAGATTTTACATTTTAATAAATTTTTTCCAGTAGCAAAGCAAGGGTTAACAGCCAAATAAAACTTAATATTTTTTACCCTGATTCTGCGGTTTACAGAAACACCCCACATGTGATAGTAAACTGCTGTACGGGAACACGGCAGGGCGCAGAAGGAAAGGAAAGCCATATGGTTTTTGGAAGGCAAATTTAGCTGAACTGGTTTTTAGATGCCATGTCCCACCATTTGAAGCCCCCCTGATGCTACAGTAGAAACTCAAAAAAGTGAACACATTTTGGAAACTACGGGATAAGATGCCATTTTTATTGGTACTATTTTGGGGTACATATGATTTTTTATTGCTCTATATTATGTTTTTTGTGAGGCAAGGTAACAAAAAAATTTATGTTTTGGCACCGTTTTTATTTTTACAGCGTTTAACTGAGGAATTAGGTCATGTGACTTTTTTACAGAGCAGATCGTTACACACGTGGCAATACCTAATATGTATACTTTTTTATTTTTTTAACTTTAGCACAATAATAGCATTTTTGAAGCAAAAAATAATCATATTTTAGTGTCTCATAGTTTGAGAGCCATAGCTTTTTTATTTTTTGACCGATTCTCTCAGGTAGGGTCTCATTTTTTGCGGGACGAGGTGACGGTCTGATTGGTACTATGTTGGGGGGCATACGCCTTTTTGATCACTTGCTGTCGCAATTTTTGTGATGTAATGTGACAAAAATTGCATTTTTTTTTTACACATTTTTTATTTTTACGGTGTTCACCTGAGTGGTTAGGTCATGTGATATTTTTATAGAGCTGTTTGTTACGGACGTGGCGATACCTAATATGTATACTTTTTTTTATTTTTTTTAACTTTAGCACAATAATAGCAGTTTGGAAGCAAAAAATAATCATATTTTAGTGTCTCATAGTATGAGAGCCATAGCTTTTTATATTTTTTGACCGATTCTCTCAGGTAGGGTCTCATTTTTTGCGGGATGAGGTGACAGTCTGATTGGTACTATTTTGGGGGCATACGCCTTTTTGATCACTTGCTGTTGCAATTTTTGTGATGTAATGTGACAAAAATTGCTTTTTTTTTTTACAGTTTTTTTTTTCGGTGTTCATCTGAGTGTTTAGGTCATGTGATATTTTTATAGAGCTGTTTGTTACGGACGTGACGATACCTAATATGTATACTTTTTTTTTTTTCACTTTAGCACAATAATAGCAGTTTTGACACACAAAAAAAGATGTTTTATTGTTTCCATGTTCTGAGAGCTATAGTTTTTTGGGCGATTGTCTTAGGTAGGGTCTCATTTTTTGCGGGATGAGGTGACGGTTTTATTGATACCATTTTGGGGGGCATACGCCTTTTTGATCGCTTGGTGGTGCACTTTTTGTTATGTAAGGTGACAAAAATGGCTTTTTTTTACAGTTTTTATGGTGTTTATCGGACAGGGTGGATCATGTCATATATTTATAGAGCCGGTCATTATGGACGCGGCAATACCTAATATGTTTGGGTTTGGTGGTTTTTTTTTCTGTTTTTTATTATAAAATAAGGGGAAAGGGGCTTTTTTTCCACTTTATTAATTTTATTAAAAACACTTTATTTTTTTTGCTTTACTTTATTTATGACATTCACTTTTGGGGGTCTGATCCCCTCTGCAATGCATTACAGTACATCTGTATTGTAATGCATTGCCTGTTAGTGTATGACACTGAGTCATACACTAACAGGTTGCCTAGGAGACCCAGCCTGAGGCTGGATCTCCTCGGCTCCCATAGAAGGCAGTCCCGATGCCGTGCAAGGCCTTGTGTCACATCGGGTCCCCGCCACAGCAGCGCAGGGACTCGATGCTCTCCCTCACCCGACACAAACCTCTTCTATGTTGCAGCATAGAAGGGGTTAATCCGCCGGCATCGGCTTTTACAGTGATGCCGGCGGATACAGCAGGGGCCCGGCTACCACGGACTGCCGGGCCCCTGCAGTGATCGCGCGCGCACCGCTCCGGTGCCCGCGCGATCACTATGACGTACTATTACGTCAAATTGCGGGAACTCAGTGGTTCCTATGACGTAACAATACGTCAAAGGTCGGGAAGGGGTTAAGACCGCTGACTAAAACGCTGGTCTTAATAAATGACCCCATGGTGGTCTCTTAAAGACCCTGAGATTTTTCATTTTTGTTTTTCACTCCCCGCCTTCCCATAGTACTAACTTTTTTATTTTTCCGTTCACATAGCCTTGTGAGGGCTTATTTTTTGCGGGACAAGTTGTACTTTCTAATGGAAACATTTACGGTTGCATACCATGTAGTACAGTGGTTCTCAACCTTTCTAAAGCCGTGACCCCTTAATACAGTTCCTCATGTTGTGGTGACCCCCAACCATTAAATTGTTTTCCTTGCTACGTCATAACTAATTTTGCTACTGTTATGAATTGTAATGTAAATATCTGATTTGCAGGATGTATGCCAGTCTATTACAAGGTGTTGTTAGGTAGTTCTGTAATTGGCGCTGTGTTGTGGGGGATCTGTGGAGGGCGCTGTGTTGTGGGGGATCTGTGGAGGGCGCTGTGTTGTGGGGGATCTGTGGAGGGCGCTGTGTTGTGGGGGATCTGTGGAGGGCGCTGTTTTGTGGGGGATCTGTGGAGGGCGCTGTTTTGTGGGGGATCTGTGGAGGACGCTGTTATATGGGGGATCTGTGGAGGACGCTGTTATATGGGGGATCTGTGGAGGACGCTGTTATATGGGGGATCTGTGGAGGACGCTGTTATATGGGGGATCTGTGGAGGACGCTGTTATATGGGGGATCTGTGGAGGACGCTGTTATATGGGGGATCTGTGGAGGACGCTGTTATATGGGGGATCTGTGGAGGACGCTGTTATATGGGGGATCTGTGGAGGACGCTGTTATATGGGGGATCTGTGGAGGACGCTGTTATGGGGGATCTGTGGAGGACGCTGTTATGGGGGATCTGTGGAGGACGCTGTTATGGGGGATCTGTGGAGGACGCTGTTATGGGGGATCTGTGGAGGACGCTGTTATGGGGTGGATCTGTGGAGGACGCTGTTATAGGGGATGTGTGCTATGACACATAGGGCCATGAGGGGGGCCAGCATAAGACATATAGCATCTTACGCTGGTCCCCCTCATGGCCCTATGTGTCCCCTCATGTGTCCTAAACTGCGCACATAACTGTCTTTGCGTGTAAAGTATGTTACTCCTGTGTGAAACAATCTCTCTCCTATTTGTAGCGTTATACTACCCTACCTCGTGAGATTTCCCTACCTCCTGACTTCCTGTCGCACTGCTAATGACGTGAGGAGGCAATCCTGAGTTTTGACGATCTGTGCATGCGCAAACCGACAGTTTATGGAAAATCTCAGCGGAGTTCAGCTTTACATCGGGACACTGCGCATGCGCAGGAGAGCCTTAGTAGGGAAATATTACGGCCCAGTGCGCAAGCGCGGCTAACTCCGGCCAGCGCATGCGCAGTGTCCCGGTTTGAAGCTGAACTCTGATGAGATTTTCCATAAACTGTCGGTTTGCGCATGCGCAGATCGTCAAAACTCAGGAACGCCTCCTCACGTCATTACCAGTGCATTGGGAAGTCAGGAGGTAGGGTAATGTAACGCTACAATCGTGCAGCCCTAATAGGAAGCCTCAGGCGACCCCCCGGAAAGGGCCGATCGACCCCCAAAGGGGTCGCGACCCCTAGGTTGAGAACCGCTGATGTAGTAGGAAGCGAGGAAAAAAAATCCAAATTGGGTAGAATTGGGGAAAAACGCAAATCAGGTAAAAGGTTATTTTTTTACACTGTACACTATGCTATAAAATTGACCTGTTATCTTCATTCTCCAGGTCAGTACGGTTACGATACCAAACAAAAAGATTTGTTACCATATTGTAACCACTTTTTTGTAGTTATGTGTACAGAGCTGTGTGAGGGCTTATTTTTTTGTGGGACGATCTGTTCTTTTCAGTGATACCAATTTGAAGTGTGTGCAACTTTTTGATCACTTTTTTTTATAAAAAAATTATTGGGTAGTTGTAGTGACAAGAAATGGCAAATTGGCTTTTTTTTTTATTTTTTTCCCCGTTACGCTATTTGCCGTATGCCATTAATATGCCAGTTATATTTTAACTGTATGGTTATTTTCCCATGTGGCAATGCCCATGATGTTTATTTTTTTTATTGGTTAAGTATTTTTATTTTAAGAAAAGGGGGGCGATTTGAACTTTTAGGGTTTTTTATTTTATATTTGTAAAAACTTTTTTGAGTGACAATAACTGGCAATCATTAGATTGCCCATTATGTTCATTGATGTCTATATAGACACCATTGAACACTTCATTTGCACTATACTAATACAATGCTGCCACCTAGTGGCCTGTATTGGTATATTCCTGAAATAGGCCCCGAAGCGTGCTTGAGGCTTCGGGCTATTTCAGAGATGTAACAGGTTCCCCGATCTTAGGCGGGTAATGCTGTTACCGGAGCGGAAGTGCACGACTTCCGCTTCCGGAAGGATAAGATGCCGTGGTCACATTTGACCACAGCATCCGAAGGGGAAAATGTATGCGATCAGCCTGCTGATTGCATACATGTGCAGCGGGTCTCTGCTATTTAAAATAGCAGAAACCCGGCGGCTATGGCGCCTGCTGCACGTGCGAGCGGGCGCCATGCTTAGGGACCGGACTTCCACCGTACATATACGGCAGAGGTCCTTAAGGGGTTAAAGGAGTTCTCTGCTTTTTCTATATTGATGACCTGTACTCAGGAAAGGTCATCAATATCAGATTGTTGGGGATCTGACTCCCAGCACCACCGCTGATCAGCTGTGTTCTCTGTTTACCTGCCCACAGTAGACATTACAGCTTCTCCATCCCATTCACTTCAATGGGATGACTGTCCTATTTACTTGAATAGAACCATCCCATTGAAGAGAATGGGATGGTGTAGATGTAAATACACCTGCTCACCAGTGCAATGTCTGCAAAATACAGATACCAGCCATGTGCAATCCACATTTTTCTCACTCCCATTACTAGAAATTACTATTCATGTCCACAATCCGGACACGAATAGGATATGTTTTATAATTTGTAGAACGAAATTCCTCCAGGAATTATTAGGCCCAGTTCACACAGTGCCTTTTGACTCTGGAATTTTTTTTCTACAGATTCTGTGCCAAAAAGTAGCGGCAGCTGCACAGAATTTGTCTCCCATTGTTAAAGGGAACATCCTCTGCGTCAAGGCAAGAAGGGTCCTACACAAACATAGAAGAGGATTCTTTACAGTAAAAGCAGTGAGAGTTCAAGAGGGGCCTGGATGTATTTCTGGAGTGTAAGGGTACTTTTTTTTGTGTTGCTGGATTCCGGCAGGCAGTTCCGTCGCCGGAACCAGCAACCTGTATGCAAACGGGTACCATTTGTAGACTGATCGGTATTGCAATACATTTGTGATCCCGGATACGTCTCTCCGGTTGTCATCCGGAAAAACTGATCCGGTAGTTATGTTTCACATTTTTAAAGGTCTGCGCATGCGCAGACCGCAAAACCAGATCAATTTTTCTGGAACACTTGGGTACGGAATTAATGCATTTCAATGTAAAATAATGCTGGATCCAGCATGTGTTCAGGAATTTTGTGACTGCACTGAAGACATCCTGAACAGATTGCTCTCCATTCAAAATGCATTAGGATAAAACTGATCAGTTTTTTTTCCGGTATTGAGCCCCTAGGACATAACTAAATACTGGAAAAGTTTAACGCAATTGTGAAAGTACCCTAATAATATTACAGGCTATGGTTATTAGATTTCTGGAGAAGGGGCGATGATCCAGGGAGTCATTCTGATTGGAGTCAGGAAGGAACTTTTTCCTCTAAAATTTGGAAAATTGGCTTCTACCTCACAGGGGTGTTCTGCCTTCTTCTGGATCAACTTGCAGGATAACAGGCTGAACTGGATGGGCATAGGTCTCTTTTTCAGCCTTATAAACGATTTTACTAGGCCAGGCATCCTCAAACTGCGGCCCTCCAGCTGTTGCAAAACTACAACTCCCAGAATGCCCAAACAGCCTACAGGTATCAGCCTACAGCAGGGCATTGTGGGAGTTGTAGTTTTACAACAGCTGGAGGGCCGCAGTTTGAGGATGCCTGTACTAGGCCATGCTGCCATTCGAGCAGCCGGTGGTTGAAACCCACAACTGCACCAAAAAAAATAACATGCCCTTTCCTGGCACAGTGTCCATGCACAGTTTAGCTCCATTCAATGGGGCAAAACTGCAAGTGGGTCAGCAGCATTCAAAATGTACCAGCATTGGGAACTACGCCCTCTGTGCAGTGAATGGGCTACACGGCAATGTGTACACGGATACAGGTATGTAAGTTACTAAAGCTCTAAACCAGGCATGCTCAACCTGAGGCCCTCCAGCTGTTGTAAAAGTACAACTCCCATCATGCCCTGCTGTAGGCTGATAGGTGTAAGCTGTACGAGCATGCTGGGAGTTGTAGTTTTACAACAGCTGGATGGCTGCAGGTTGGGCATCCCTGCTCTAAACCAATGCATAAAAAAAAAAAAAATTGCCACAATAATCCCTGTGTGAAAATCCTGTCACGGGACCTCCATTATCAGCCTCCCTTGTCTCTGTCAGCTTTCTTACGATCAAGGTCTCTAATCCCAGCCTTCTACTAAGCCATCATCGCTCGCCCAGTCTCAGCCTCCTCCATCATCCCCTGTCCCACAGCCTCGGCCCTATCTCCTCAGCCATCATCCCTCGCCCAGTCTCAGCCTCCTCCATCATCTCCTGTCCCACAGTCATCATCCCTCGCCAGGTCTCAGCCTCCTCCATCATCCCCTGTCCCACAGCCTCGGCCCTATCTCCTCAGCCATCATCCCTCGCCTAGTCTCAGCCTCCTCCATCATCCCCTGTCCCACAGCCTCGGCCCTATCTCCTCAGCCATCATCCTTCGCCCAGTCTCAGCCTCCTCCATCATCCCCTGTCCCACAGTCATCATCCCTCGCCCAGTCTCAGCCTCCTCCATCACCTCCTGTCTCAAAGCCTCGGCTCTATCTCCCCAGTCATCATCCCTCGCCCAGTCTCAGCCTCCTCCATCATCCCCTGTCCCACAGCCTCGGCCCCATCTCCTCAGCCATCATCCCTCGCCCAGTCTCAGCCTCCTCCATCATCCCCTGTCCCACAGCCTCGGCTCTATCTCCCCAGCCATCATCCCTTGCCTAGTCTCAGCCTCCTCCATCATCCCCTGTCCCACAGCCTCGGCCCTATCTCCTCAGCCATCATCCCTCGCCCAGTCTCAGCCTCCTCCATCATCCCCTGTCCCACAGCCTCGGCTCTATCTCCCCAACCATCATCCCTTGCCTAGTCTCAGCCTCCTCCATCATTCCCCCCCTTTCTCCTCAGTGTTCTACGCAGTACCGCGCTCTCCTTTGAGGGGCGGAGTCGGCATATCCCGCGCACGCAGTTGATTGGATGACACCTGGACTCGTCATCACGTTCCCCTCACGTACTGACAGTTGCGTCTGTTGTGTAGATTGCGGCCCAGTGATTCCCGGGATTCGGTACCGGCACTATGGCCCCTCGGCTGCAACTGGAGAAGGCGGCTTGGCGCTGGACTGAAGGCGTCCGCCCGGAGGACGTCACCCTGGAGCACATTGAGATTGCTTACCGCGTCCGCCTGGAGCCCTGCGTCCGGGGGCTGTGCCGGTGAGTGATCCGCTGCCTCCGAACACCCGCCACATCTCACCAGACCCTCACTGCATGGTCCAAACCCTTACCTATCACTGGGACCTCTCACTGCACAGCCATAGCCTATAACAGTGGCACTCCAGCTGTGGTGAAATTACAACTCCCAGCATGCATACTTGCTCTGCTCTTCTAAGAAATATCATAGAAATGAATGGAGCATGCTGGGAGTTGTAGTTTCACAGAGTGCTGAAGGTTGCTGAACCCTGTCCTATAACCAGTCACTGGACCACCCACTGCAGGACCATAGCCCAGGGATCTGCAACCATCGGCACTCCAGCTGTGGGGAAACTACGACTCCCAGCATGCACACTTGCTTAGCTATTTTCCCATAGAAGTGCATGGAGCATGCTGGGAGTTGTAGTTTCAACACATCTGGAGTGCCAAAGGTTGCTGACCGCTGGTCCATAAGAAAACTGAAGAGCTTATTACACGAGACTGGATGGGTGAAGAAATCGGACATGGTTCGCCTCCACAGTCATAGTCGAGCCCTGTGCTGAAGGCCGCTGTGTGGCGCTGCGCCTCACGTTGAAAATATTCTCCCCTAGAAGTAGTGCGGAGAATATCTCCGTAATTCCGCTATTGATATATCCTTCGTAGGATCTCAATAGCGGTTGAAAACGCTTCAGTTTTGTCCCCATTTATTGTCAATATGGACAAAACTGAACGAAACGGAATGCACCAAAATGTATTCCGTTCCGTTTGGTTGCGCTCCCAAGCAACTGCAAGCAGCGTTTTTTTTGTTTGTTTTCTGTCCGTGATGTGGTGTGGAGCAAGAAGGATCTGTCCTGACACACAGTTGAAGTCAATGGGGATGGATCCGTTTTCTCTGACGCAATAGAAAACACATCCGTCCCCCATTGACTTTCAGTGGTGTTTATGACGGATCCGTCATGGCTATAGAAGGCATAATACAACCGGATCCGTTCATGACGTATGCATGCGGTTGTATTATTGTAATGGAAGCGTTTTTTTGCAGATCCATAACTGATCCGTAAAAAAAACGCTAGTGTAAAAGTAGCCTTATCTGTTAGGTTCATATGGAATCCAGCCAGAAGAACCTGTATGCATGCTGTATCGTGGTACAATATTTCCCAGCATCCGCAGTCCATGGGGCGCATTTGTCTGACCCTTTCCTGGCCTCGTGGTTGCTCTTAACATGAACATGTCCCTCTACATTAAGTTTCTGAGCGTTCATTGGTGGCTTCTGTTTTCCAGGAGGAACTGTAAAGGAAATCCTAACTGCTTGGTTGGTGTTGGGGAACACATCTGGCTGGGGGAGATTGATGAGAACAGCTTCCACAATATCGATGATCCAAACTGTGAGCGACGGAAGAAGGTTTGTCCCAATGCACTCCTCTTCCTCCGTCTGTGTTAGTACCGCATGTCGTTCCCCTCCTCGTCCTCCGGTGTTTGTATTATTGCCGCGCATCGTTCCTTCCTTCCCTCATGTTGGATCTGATCTCTCTTAGAACACGTTTGTCGGGTTGACCAATCTGGGGGCCACATGTTACGTGAACACGTTTGTCCAAGTCTGGTTCCTGAACATGGAGCTTCGGCGAGCCTTCTATCTGTACGATAACCCTTTGAGTGTGGAGAAGGCTGAGGAGTGCATCCAAGAAGACAAAGGTCTGAAACGTGAACACTCACCGGGCTGTTATATTGTGGTGTAGCCTTTTCTTTTTTTAAACTTCTGGGGTCCAAGGACGGAACAATTCTCAGATGTTCCATTCCATAGATCAGCAACCTCTGGCACGCCAGCTGTTTAGAAACTACAACTCCCAGAATGCTTCATCCACTTCTATGGGGATTAAAAGAACAGCCAAGCATGTTTGCGTGCTGGGAGTTGTAGTTTTACAGCAGCTGGAGTGCCGCAGGTGGATGATATTTATTGGTCCAAATTTGAGTGTCTTGGGCTTGCATTCGTCCCACATGTGCTTCTAACATACTTACTAGGAGTAGTTTTACCCTCTTAAAGGGTTTCTCATCTTTGGAAGGTTGCAGTGGGGAAGCGTCACACACTGAGCTGCCACGTGAGCTCCGTGGGGAAACTGGAGCTAGACAGCAGCGTAGGACCGAAGAAGATGCTTCTCTCCGCAGGTTCCGCCACATAGAGTGTGGGGGATCTGGCAGAAAGTCGTCATCTGGTTTAGTGACAGTTCCTCTTTAAAATCCCATATGATAGTCACAGGGGAGTTGTTATACACCAAGGGAAGATGTTTTGTGCAGTGAACACAGACACCTCTCTGTAGCTCAGCGGGGAAGGGAAAATGATGGTGTCATGTGTTTACCTTCTAGAGTACGAGCCGCAGAGCATATGTGAACACCTGCAGTACCTGTTTGCTTTGCTGCAGAATAGCAACAGACGATACATTGACCCATCAGGCTTCATCCGGGCACTTGGGCTGGACACAGGGCAGCAGCAGGTGAGAACATCGAGCGCGGAGGTTCACCGTGACATGTGGTTTTGTATGGATGAATGTGCGATACATTATTTGGTTGGTATGTTGGCCATGGAGACATCTAAACTTTTATTGTCCACACAAACTATTAGGAGGTGCCCAACTAAGCTTTTTTCACAGTGTCTGTACACAAGACTGTTTAAAAAAAAAAACAGCGCAATAATGAGTGCAGCTCTGGAGTATGATGTATTTTAGTATCAGTACAGAATAAGTAATGTACGTACCCAGTGACTCCACTAGCAGAATAATGAGTGCAGCTCTGGCGTATAAGGGTACTTTCACACTAGCGTTATTCTTTTCCGGCATAGAGTTCCGTCCTCGGGGCTCAATACCGGAGAAGAACTGATCAGTTTTATCCTAATGCATTCTGAATGGAGAGCATTCTATTCAGGATGCATCCGTTCAGTCCCTCTTATGTTTTTTGGCCGGAGAAAATACCACAGCATGCTGCAGTTTTCTTTTCGGCCAAAAATACTGATCAGTTGCCGGATCCAGGCATTCATTTACATTGAAATGTATTAGTGCCGGATCTGGCATTAAGTATCCGGGTTTCCAGTCTGTGCATGCACAGACCTTTTTAAAAATGCAAAAAATAAAATTAATACCGGATCTGTTTTTCCGGATGACACTGGAGAGACGAATCCAGTATTTCAATGCATTTGTCAGACGCATCCGCTTCAGAGTTCCCTCTGGGATATAATACAGGATGTAATACGGGTGCAGTACAGGATAAGTAGTATAATGTATGTACACAGTGACTCCACCAGCAGAATAGTGAGTGCAGCTCTGGAGTATAATACAGGATGTAACTCAGGATCAGTACAGGATAAGTAACGTAATGTATGTACACAGTGACTCCACCAGCAGAATAGTGAGCGCAGCTCTGGAGTATATTACATGATGTAACTCAGGATCAGTACAGGATAAGTAATGTATGTACACAGTGACTGCACCAGCAGAATAGTGAGTGCAGCTCTGGAGTATAATACAGGATGTAACTCAGGATCAGTACAGGATAAGTAATGTAATGTATGTACACAGTGACTGCACCAGCAGAATAGTGAGTGCAGCTCTGGAGTATAATACAGGATGTAACTCAGGATCAGTACAGGATAAGTAACGTAATGTATGTACACAGTGACTCCATTAAAACTTAGCTTTTATTATAGCTCTTATAAGATGAGTGAGATTTTGTTCCTCAAAATTGGACATATGTTCCGCTGCCCACAGATCCACCTTTATACGGAGCTTATATATCAATACGCCCGTATATACGGACAAGAGAAATATATATATATCTATGCTTTGTCCGTATTTCTACATTTGTAGGTTTATATTGTGCGCCTGTACAACACACATTAACCTGTCCGGCGCCCGATGTATACTTTATCCTTCTTATTTTTCTGCATGTCGCTAACAGTAGGATCTGATTAATGACATGCAAATAAAACAACAGTACCCTTTTGATTGCAGCCCCATTATGGAAGTGAAATCATCAGTACGATGGTTTGCTGGCACAATATAGATGTAAATATTGACCTATGGAGGCTGTATACTGGAACCCAATAACTATCCTTGTGCATTATGGCCTGGATACATCATTTCAGGCATAAATGCGATGTTTTTTGGAAATATAACGTACGCGTACTACTGCGCATGCCCAGCCCCATCCGGCGTATGGGCATGAGACGCAAAGTAAGGGCAAAACGTCATCACCGCCCGCCGCCGCACTAGGGGAAGGACTGACGTCATCACGGCGTGCGACGTGCCGATATCCCGGCGCGAACCTTTAAAGGAGCGGACGTGTACACCTCCAGGTTAGGTAAGACATATGCCTGCGGCACCAACCTGTGCACTACAAGAGGACAAGGGACGCTCTTATCTGTCCCCCTACTCTATCTTCACTGCGGCTGTGCACCTATCTGTGCGCTCCACTTTAGTGAGCTAAAGGGAGGGAACTCTATTCTATCTGTCCCCTCTCCTTCATTCCCGTTGTCGGCTGCACACCCACCTGTGCGCCTTACTCCATAGGAGAGCCACCATTTCTGGTGACCCTCTTTCTGTATCTTCCAGCCCTTAGAAACTATATCCCCTGATGAGGGGAGGGGTTCATTCCCCCACCCCAGAAACATGCATGTAGGGATCCTTGTAGGGCCTTTTTAGGGACCACAATTCCAGGGCTAGGTTCCGGACGGGGGCCCAAATAGTGGGACACCCCGTGGCTAGTCTTGGAGGCTTATTGTAGGGCCGTGAGGGCCAATTAGAGATAGAAAGGAAAACCACCGTTTCCATTCCCTTCAACTATCCTCCAACTGCCGGAAAAGGACCACCCTGCCTGAAAAAGACATAAAGAACACAGGTGCCTGGAGTACATCAAACCTGTACGGTAGGACACCTGGTGGTGTGTCTTTCTTACAAGCGGTGCCGCCGTGCACCTATATGCTGTGGATGTATTAGTGTACAATATGTAACACGGGTACATATACATCCATGTCATTTTTTGTGTTGTGTTTGTCGTTGTGCATAGGAATTTTTTGTTGTTTAAACACTTGTCATATGTCCACCTTGATGTGTCAGATATTGGCGCCTATGTGTGCCAAATCCGACCACCAGCAGGCTTGAATACTGATGTGCACCACCTTAATTGTCTGGACCTTGAAACATCATCTTTGGAATACATCAGTCATTTCACCTCTTGCCTCTGTGGACATTCTAGTATTGCCCTCAGTATAAGCCCCGTTACTTTGTGGGACACTGCGAGCAATCTATGAATACCTACTTCTTTATTTTTCATTTTGAGGAACAAAATCTCACTTATCTTATAAGAGCTATAATAAAAGCTAAGTTTTAATTTATCCAGATCACTAAAATACGACTTTAAAGATTCATGCGAGTGATTATATGTGAATAATCCATATTTAAGTTTATTTTACACAGTGACTCCACCAGCAGAATAGTGAGTGCAGCTCTGGAGTATAATACAGGATGTAATAAGATAACCTGATTATGCGCAAGAAGTTTGTAATTATCAATGTAAGCTTTTTAACATGGGGATTGTGGGTTGGTGGTCATAGCTTACATGGTTGCACTGTATTCAGTTTCATGCTGTTACCTTATGACACTGTTGGATTATTTGAAGGGGGTTGTCTGACATTTTGGTATTGGTGGCCTGATCTCAAGATGGGTCATCTCACTAAAGGAACTGAGATCAGCTGTTTGTAGAGGCTGCGGCACTCTGGTGAGCTCTCTGGCCTCCTCACAGCTTGCCAAACACAGCAGCCTCCATAGTATTTGCTTAGTATTACAGCTCGGGTCTATTCATTTCAATGGGGCTGAGCTGCAACTAGGCCATGTGACTGATTTACGGTGACATCACATGGCCTAGGGAGAGCATGTGGCACTCGCAGAACACCTGGCTACTTCTAACAGCTGATCTGCACATAGGCCATGTGACCAATGACAGATGATCAGCAGGGGTCTCAGAGGATGACCCCCCCCCCCCCCCCCCACTGATAAGATATTGATGATCTATCCCATGGATGTCAAACTCATGGCCCTCCAGATGTTGCAAAACTACAACTCCCATCATTCCCTGATAGCTGTAGTATGCCCAAGCATGATGGGAGTTGTAGTTTTGCAACAGCTGGAGGGCCATGAGTAGGCCATCAAAATCTTGGACAACCCCTTTAAAGAGGCTCTGTTACCAGGCATATAAGCTGTTGGGGTTGATGAAGCTGAATAAAACAATACCTTTCTCTTGAGTGTAAATGCTGATGTTCAGGAGAAAGTAATACTTGTTGGAGCACTAGGAGGCTTATGCGGTTTGAGTGCCCCTGACAATGCGTCCATTGTTAAAAACACGCCCCATCCCTTAGATTTAAAGACTTAGGCTTCATCTGCAGTCACCTCCACTTCCAGGGAAGCAGCAGAAGTAGTGCAGATGTCAATCTAAGGGGAAGGGGCGTGTTTTCAATGATGGAGGCATCTGTATTGAGCACCAGGGGCGTCGCTGGAGTGGTGCTCAAACCACATAGGCACACTTCCTGGTGCTCTAATAGATCATTTGCATACAAATACAAGTCCTAATTTCTCCTGAAAGGCGGCATTTACACTCAAAAGAAAGGTATAGTTTTACACAGCTCCATCAACCCTACCAGGCTATATGCCTGGCTTTATAAGGTTGATCCTGGTGACAGTGCCTCTTTAACCACTTCAGCCCCGCTAGCTTAAACCCCCTTAATGACCAGACCACTTTTTACAATTCTGCACTACACTACTTTCACGGTTTATTGCTCGGTCATACAACTTACCACCCAAATGAATTTTACCTCCTTTTCTTCTCACTAATAGAGCTTTCATTTGGTGGTATTTCATTGCTGCTGACATTTTAACTTTTTTTGTTATTAATCGAAATTTTTGCAAAAAAATGACATTTTTCACTTTCAGTTATAAAAATTTTCAAATAAAACTACATTTCTATTAAAAAAAAAATCTCTAAATGTATTGTTCTACATGTCTTTGATCGTTTACAAACTATGGTACAAAAATGTAAATTTCCGCATTTTGAAGCAGCTCTGATTTTCTGAGCACCTGTCATGTTTCCTGAGGCTCTACAATGCCCAGACAGTACAAATACCCCACAAATTACCCCATTTCGGAAAGTAGACACCCTAAGGTATTCGCTGATAGGCATAGTGAGTTCATGGAAGTTTTTTTTTTTTTTGTCACAAGTTAGCGGAAAATGATTTTTTTTTTTTTTTTTTTTGTTACAAAGTCTCATATTCCACTAACTTGTGACAAAAAATAAAAACTTCCATGAACTCACTATGCCCATCATGAAATACCTTGGGGTGTCTTCTTTCCAAGATGGGGTCACTTGTGGGGTATTTATACTGCCCTGGCATTTTAGGGACCTAAAACGTGAGAAGTAGTTTGGAATCCAAATGCGTAAAAAATGCCCTGTGAAATCGTAAAGATACTCTTTAGAATTTGGGCACCTAGGCTGCAAAAAAGTGTCACACATGTGGTATCGCCGTACTCAGAAGAAGTAGGGCAATGTGTTTTGGGGTGATCTTTTTATAGCGCCACAGCGATTTTACGGTGTTTTTGCCGTGATCAGAAAAAAATAAATTCTGTCGCTGCGGCGGGGCCGACTGAACGTAAGTGTGCGTACAAGATCAGGCCTGATCGGGCGAACACTGCGTTTTTTGTAGAGCCTATAGAACATGTATTCTTGTCCGCAATTCTTGTCCGGACAAGAAAAGGCATTTTCTATATAGTTCTGGCAATGTGCAGATCCGCAAAATGCGGAAAGCACATTGCTGGTGTCCGTGTTTTGCGGATCTGCGGATCCGCAAAACACATACGGACGTCTGAATGGAGCCTGACAGGGGGGTGATCAGGGAGTCTATATGGGGTGATAAGGGGTTAATAAGTGACGGGGGGGGGGGGGGGTGTAGTGTAGTGGTGTTTGGTGCTACTTTACAGAGCTGCCTGTGTCCTCTGGTTGTCGATCCAAGCAAAAGGGGCCACCAGAGGACCAGGTAGCAGGTATATTAGACGCTGTTATCAAAACAGCGTCTAATATACCTTTTTGGGGTTAAAAAAATCGCATCTACAGCCTGCCAGCGAACGATCGCCGCTGTCAGGCTGTAGATCCACTCGTTTACCTCCGGTTCCTGTGTGCGCGCGTTCACAGGAAATCTCGCCTCTCGCGAGATGACGTGCTGGCGCGTCCAGGAGGGATAACGGGACCGCCAACAGGACGCAATCCTGAGGCTGTTAAAGAGGACCTTTCATCAGTTTGTACTTTCTAAAATCCATATCTCACGTATGCGGAGATTGCGTTGCATTGCATTACTGATTATGCTGCTCCGTTGCCCTGCTGTGTCTCCTGTTCTGTTTTGGTGCCCTCAATAGTATCGGTACAGGGAGGAGGAGACGGCCATGCTTCTCGGGGGATGTCTGTCTCCTTTGCTGTGAGCTGTCGAATCCCAGCGGAGAGCATCACAGCCAGGGAGAAGATAAGCAGTTTTTTTTCTCAATGGCTGACGCGCTCCGAGGTATTGATTTTACAAAGTACAAACTGATGATAGGTCCTCTTTAACCCTTGTCACATGACCACAATCCAATAAAATAATTCTGACCTTAATTTACATGTCTTAAAGGGAACCTGTCACCTGGATTTTTGGTATAGAGCTGAGGACATGGGTTGCTAGATGGCCGCTAGCACATCCGCAATACTCAGTCCCCATAGCTCTGTGTAATTTTGTGTAAAAAAAACCCTGATTTGATATATATGCAAATTAACCTGATGAGTCCTGTCCCTGAGATTAGTCAGGGACAGGACTCATCTCAGGTTAATTTGCATATGTATTGAAATGGTTTTTTTTTACACAATAAAAGCACAGAGCTATGGGGACTGGGTATTGCGGATGTGCTAGTGGCCATCTAGCAACACATGTCCTCAGCTCTATACCCAAAATCCTGGTGACAGGTTCCCTTTAAATAGATATAAATCAGATATGCCCATTAAGGCCTCTTTCACACGACCGTTTTTTTTTTTTTTCCGTTTTGCGGGCCGTTTTTTGAAAACCATTCATTTCAATGGTTCCGCAAAAAAAAACGGAATGTGTTCCGTATGCATTCCGTTTCCGTTTTTCCGTTCCGTTGAAAGATAGAACATGTCCTATATTTGGCCGCAAATCACGTTCCGTGGCTCTATTAAAGTCTATGGGTCCGCAAAAAAACAGAATGCATACGGAAATGCATCCGTATGTCTTCCGTATCCGTTCCGTTTTTTTTGCGGAACCATCTATTGAAAATGTTATGCCCAGCCCAATTTTTTATATGAAATTACTGTATACTGTATTTGCCATACGGAAAAACAGAACAACGGAAACGGAAGCAAAAAACGGAACAACGGATCCGTGAAAAACGGACCGCAAAACACTGAAATGGACATACTGTCGTGTGAAAGAGGCCTTAAGGTGTGACTGCTGGTTGGTTTACTCATCTGTCAGCCATGTTATTCTGGGCGCTGCCCCCATCATTCACCTGTCTGTGGGTTCATTGGAGCGCTGCCTTGTCCCGATCAGTCAGCTGTGTAGAGTTTTGGATCTTGCAGTGAACCATTTGTGTTTCAGACGTCTTACCTCTCTGCTTCTCCTAGGACGCCCAGGAATTCTCCAAGCTGTTCATGAGTCTGTTGGAAAATAAGTTATCCCGACAAAAGGATCCTTATGTGCGGGACATCATCCAGAACCAGTTCTGTGGCCAGTATGCCTACGTCACTGTGTGAGTACCAGCGCCAGTGGCGTGCCTAAAGTGTTTGGCACCTGGGATGGGTCCTTTCTCACAGTAGTATTGCCCTCATTGTATAACCTTCACTGTAGTTATGCCCACACCGTTCCCCCTCACGGTAGTTATGCCCACACCGTTCCCCCTCACGGTAGTTATGCCCACACCGTTCCCCCTCACGGTAGTTATGCCCACACCGTTCCCCCTCACGGTAGTTATGCCCACACCGTTCCCCTCACGTAGTTATGCCCACACCGTTCCCCCTCACGGTAGTTATGCCCACACCGTTCCCCTCACGGTAGTTATGCCCACACCGTTCCCCCTCACGGTAGTTATGCCCACACCGTTCCCCCTCACGGTAGTTATGCCCACACCGTTCCCCCTCACGGTAGTTATGCCCACACCGTTCCCCCTCACGGTAGTTATGCCCACACCGTTCCCCCTCACGGTAGTTATGCCCACACCGTTCCCCCTCACGGTAGTTATGCCCACACCGTTCCCCCTCACGGTAGTTATGCCCACACCGTTCCCCCTCACGGTAGTTATGCCCACACCGTTCCCCCTCACGGTAGTTATGCCCACACCGTTCCCCCTCACGGTAGTTATGCCCACACCGTTCCCCCTCACGGTAGTTATGCCCACACCGTTCCCCCTCACGGTAGTTATGCCCACACCGTTCCCCCTCACGGTAGTTATGCCCACACCGTTCCCCCTCACGGTAGTTATGCCCACACCGTTCCCCCTCACGGTAGTTATGCCCACACCGTTCCCCCTCACGGTAGTTATGCCCACACCGTTCCCCCTCACGGTAGTTATGCCCACACCGTTAAGTAAACCAGGCAAACTACTTGTCAGGCAAGTAAACCAGACATGTGTTTAACCAGCTGGATTGTCTCAACAGTTCGGCTATGTGCCTCTGGGCATGGCCCGCGGCCACACGCAGCCTCTGCACAGTGGCTCGTTGCCTCTGTCCACATTCAGCCTCTGTCCACGTTTACACTTGCAGCCATGCTCGCACATATAGTTGTGTTTAAAATAATAGCAGTCAGACATCACTAACCCGATCAATCACTGTTTTTGGTAGAAATGATATTTCTACATGGCAAATAATTTACTAGCAGGTGTAGTAGAGTAATAGAAATCCAACAGCATGCTTCTGATTCTTTGTAATTCAATCACTTATTGAAAGGGGCATGTTCAAAATAATAGCAGTGTGGAGTTCAATTAGTGAGGTCATTCATTCTTTGAAAAACAGGTGGCAATTATTGCCCTTATTTAAGGAAGGAAGGCAGCAAATGTTGTAAATGCTGGTTACAGTGCGTTTCTCTCTGAAATTCTGAGGAAAAGACCACGTTCCAGACATTGTTCAGAAGAACAGCGTACCTTGATTAAAAAGTTGATTAGAGAGGGGAAAACATACAAAGAAGTGCAGAAAATGATAGTCTGCTCAGCTAAAATGATCGCAAATCCCTTAAAATGGCAATTAAAACCTGCAAGACGTGGAAGAAACCGAAAAAACTACCATTCAAATGGATAGAAGAATAGCCCAAATGGCAAGGACTCGGCCAACAATCGGCTCCAGGAAGATCAAAGAAGGTCTAACCCTAAGTTCACACCTGAGCGTTTTACAGCACGTTCAAACGCGCTGTAAAACGCTCAACACGTGAAAACCAATGCTTCCCTATGGGAATGGTTCACACTTAAGTGTTTTACAGCGCGTTTGAACGCGCTGTAAAGCGCCCGACGCATAAACAAGTTCTTGAGCTTTTTTGGGGGCATTTGTCGCGTGTTTTGGCCCATAGACTCATTGGACAACACTGCAGTCAATCACACAAACGCGCGTAAAACGCGCGTCTCAGAAACGCTCAGGTGTGAACCCAGGGTAAAGGTCCCTGTGAGTCCTGTTACAATTAGAAGACGCCTCTGTGAAGCCAAGCTATCTGCAAGAAGCCCCCGCAAAGTCCCACTGCTGAAAAAAAGACATGTGCTGAAGAGGTTACAATTCGCCAAAGAGCACATTGACGGCCTAAAGAGACATTTTGTGGACTGATGAAAGTAAGATTCTTCTTTTTGGGTGTAGTGGCCGCAGACAGTTTGTTAGATGACCCCCAAACACTGTATTCAAGCCACGGTACACTGTGAAGACAGTGAAGCATGGTGGACCAGCATCATGATATAGGGATGTTCTCATACTACGGTGTTGGGCCTATTTATCACATACCAGGGATCATGGATCAGTTTGAATACATCAGAATACTTGAAGAGGTCATGCTGCCTTATGCTGAAGAGGAAATAAATGCCCTTGAAATGGGTGTTCCAACAAGACAACGACCCCAAACACACCAGTAAACGTTCAACATCTTAGTTCCAGACCAACAAGATTGACGTTATGCAGTGGCCAGCCCAATCCCCAGATCTTAACCACTTTCCGTCCGCCCATAGGATATAAACGTCCTATGGGTGGACCTCTATTTCTGAAAGCACGTTTTAAAACGTCCTTTCAGAAACAGCAGCTGCACGCTAATCGTGCAGCTGCTGATCGGGTTGCCCGCTGTCAGTGACAGCAGGGCAACCCAGAGATAAGGCAGGGACAGTTCCCAGGTGTTCCTGCCTTCCGGATCGCTGCAGACACAGCGCTCACCGAGACTGCCGGGACCGGAGAGTGCAGGAGCTGTGTGAGGTCTTTCAGAGACCTCGATCAGCCCTGCTCTGAGGCTGTACAGCGCAGAATCATGCTGTACAGCCTCTCTGGGGGGTGCATTTCTTCTGTAACTGGGGCTACTATGTCAGCCCCAGTTACAGGAGAAATCAACAGTGAAAAAAATAAATAAAGTGAAGCAAATGTCCCCCAGAGGTCTTGTATGACCTTTATGGGGGACGAAAAGTGTAAAATAAAATTAAAAAAAATAAAGGGTTGAAAAAATAAAATTAAAAAAAGTTTCACATGTAAAAAAAAAAAAAAAAAAAGTCCCCAAGTAAGGAATAAATTTTCTTAAAAAAAATAGAAAAAATAAAAAAAAGTATACATATTAGGTATTGCCGCGTCTGTAAAAACCAGCTCTATAAAAATATCACATGAGCTAACCCCTCAGATGAACACCGTAAAAAAAAACTGTCAAAACAAGCAATTTTTGTCACCTTGCATCACAAAAGGTTCAACACCAAGTGATCAAAAACACGTATGTCCCACAAAATGGTACCAATAAAACCATCACCTCATCCCGCAAAAAATGAGCCCCTACATAAGAAAATCTCTCTAAAAAAAAAAAAAACTATAGCTCTCAGAACATGGACACATTAAAACATAATTTTTTTGTTTCAAAAATGCTATTATTGTGTAAAACTTTAATAAATAAGAAAAAGTATACATATTAGGTATCGCCACGTCCGTAACAATCTGCTCTATAAAAATGTCACTTGACTGAACCCCTCAGGTGAACGCTGTAAAAATAAATAAATAGAAACTGTGCTAAAACAACCAATTTTTTGGTCACCTTGCCCCATAAAGTGTTATAATGAACGATCAAAAAATCATATGTACCCAAAAATAGTACTAATAAAACTGGCACCTTATCCTCTAGTTTCCAAAATGGGGTCACTTCTTGGGAGTTTCTACTGTAAGGATGCATCAGGGGGCTTCAAATGGGACACGGCATCTAAAAACCATGTGGAGTTCCTTTTCTTCTGCGCCCTGCCGTGTGCCCATACAGCGGTTTATGACCACATGTGGGGTGTTTCTGTAAACCGCAGAATCTGGGTAATAAATATTGAGTTTTGTTTGGCTGTTAACCATCGATGTGTTAAAGAAAAAATTGGATTAAAATGGAAAATCTGCCCAAAAAGTGAAATTTAAAAATTTGATCTCCATTTTCCTTTAATTCTTGTGGAACGCATAAAGGGTTAACAAAGTTTGTAAAATCGGTTTTGAATACCTTGAGGGGTGTAGTTTCTACAATGGGGTCATTTATGGGGGGTATCCACTATGTAAGCCCCACAAAGTGACTTCAGACCTGAACTGGTCCTTATAAAGTGGGTTTTGGCAATTTTCTTAAAAATTGGAAGAATTGCTTCTAAACTTCTAAGCCTTCTAACGTCCTAAAAAAATAAAAGGACATTTCCAAAATGATGCCAACATAAAGTAGACATATGGGGAATGTTAAGTAATAAATATTTTATGAGGTATCACTTTCTGTTTTAAAAGCAGAGAAATTGAAATTTAGAAAATTGCGAATTTTTCAAATTTTTGGGTAAATTTGGGATTTTTTCATAAATAAAGGTGAAATATTTTGACTCAAATTTATGACTATCATGAAGTACAATGTGTCACGAGAAAACAATCTCTGAATGACTTGGATAAATAAAGGCGTTCCAAAGTTATTACCACATAAAGTGAGATATGTCAGTTTTGCAAAATTAGGCCTGGTCAGGAAGGGGGCAAATGGCCCAGATGGGAAGTGGTTAATCCAATTGAAAACTTGTGGGGTGACATCAAAAATGCAGTTTCTGAGGCAAAACCAAGAAATAGAGAAGAACTTTGGAATGTAGTCCAATCATCCTGGGCTGGGATACCACAGGGGCCAGAAGTTGGTTGACTCCATGCAACACGGATGTACAGCAGTTCTCAGAAACAGCGGTTATACAACTAAATATTAGTGAAGTGATTGATTCAAAGGAAAGCAAAATCTTCAAACATTTTTCAGTTTATATAGTGATTGTTTGCGTTTGTAAAGAAGAATACAAACACTGCTATTTTTTTGAACAGTCTAATATTCACTTTTCTTCAATTTTTTTAGAGGAACAGCACAAATTTGATATATTTTTCTTCACGTTTTGATTTGAAATAGAATGTGTAGTGTTCCTAATGCATTTATGTGTATGGAAATAAAAGCTATTAGAAGAAACACACTGCTATTATTTTGAACATAACGGTATAGGCTGCGGCTACGTACGCTGCACAGGTCCTGTGGAACCATTAAGACTGCTTCTGACCTTGAAGCTATGCGGCCAGGTGGGTTCTCGGTTGGCCTGGTTTCATCGGGAGGGTACCTCCCCTTCTTCTTCCTTGAGTTCATACCAACACCTCCTGGTACGGGATCCCAAGCTTGTCCTGGACCGGTATGAAGTTAATGGTACAGTTTGGTTATCTCATCGTTGATGTCCATGCCTGCCGTGTGCCAGTGCTGTACCTTGTAGACTTTCCGGACTTGGTTGTTTATCAGATTTTAACAATTAAGCTCTTGGGAATGAACTGTAATGGGGGTCTACAGTAACTTTTTACTCGGTGCAGTGGTTATATATGATGTTCCAATATTTTATCTGGTTTTAGAGCGTGTCACTTTTACGCAATGGTACTTACCATATAGACTAGGCTTACAGGTAAAGGGCATCCTTTTTATGGCCGATGTCTAATAAGACAATTTATTCTTCCTCTAAGTATTTAAGCCTATAAACAAAGGTAGGTCTGTTGATCAAGGATGCAGATAGACATTCAGCGATACGACTGGGTTCACAAATTCTGTCAAGATTTAGTTTTCTGGCAGAATCAAAAAGTTTCTGTCTCGGGACTATTCCTGACTCTAAGAATTAGACTTACCGGTAATTTGATTTCCAGAGATTCGCTCATGACAGCACCCGTACATTCCCTCCCTTACTAACTACTATGTAAATATTGCATATAAGATTTTGTTTTTTTATTTTTATTATAAATTGGTTGCATCCATCCTGGTGTAGTAATCTGGAAAACACTTGAGGGTGGAGGTGGGAGACACCTTTTAACCTCTGTTTCCTGTCCCAAGAAGGTCAAAGGGGAGCATCCTCCTGTGGTGCTGTCATCAGGGAATCTCTGGAAACCGAATTACCAGTAAAGTCTAATTCCTATTTTACAAAGAGTCAATATGACGTGGGCATATGGGGAATGTTAAGTAAGAGCTATTTTGTGAGGTATCACTACCCATCTTTAAAGTAGAGAAATTCAAATTTAAAAAATTGTAAATTTTTTGAAAATTTATTTTTTTATTTTTTTTAATGTAAAATGTATCGACCCAAATCTACCACTTACATGAAGAACCATGTGTCACAAAAAACAGTCTAAGCTGCTTGGATAAGTAAAAGCTTTCCAAAGTTATTACCACCGAAAGTGACACTTGTCAGATTTGCAAAAGTAGGCCTTGTCAGGACGTTGGATAAATGGTCTGGAAGTGGTTAAAGGAATTTTCCCATTACAGCAACTTTATCCCGTAACCACAGGATAGAATTGAAGTGTCTGACCTCTGGCGCCCCCGCTGATCACAAGAGTGGGGGCCCATGCTCCCTCTTTTTGAATGGAGCGGCAGTTACATGTGCACCGCTGTTCCGTTCATCTGTATGCAGCTGCCAGCGATAGACAAGTACCATCTACGGCATAGCGTTAATTGGCGCAGCACACACGCATGTGTGTTTTTTGTGTTTTTTTTTGAGTTTTTTTTCTGCTGCTCTATTCAAATGGGGGAACATGGACCCCTGTTATCGTGATTGACAGGGTCTCCAATGGAGAGACCCCTGCCGATCAGACTTAGGCTGCTTTCACACTAGCGTTCGGGTTTCCGTTCGTGAGCTCCGTTTGAAGGAGCTCACGAGCGGACCCGAACGCAGCCGTCCAGCCCTGATGCAGTCTGAATGGAGGCGGATCCGCTCAGACTGCATCAGTCTGGCGGCGTTCAGCCTCCGCTCCGCTCGCCTCCGCACGGACAGGCGGACAGCTGAACGCTGCTTGCAGCGTTCGGGTGTCCGCCTGGCCGTGCGGAGGCGTGCGGATCCGTCCAGACTTACAATGTAAGTCAATGGGGACGGATCCGTTTGAAGATGCCACAATGTGGCTCAATCTTCAAGCGGATCCGTCCCCCATTGACTTTACATTGAAAGTCTGGACGGATCCGTCCCAGGCTATTTTCACACTTAGCTTTTTTTAGCTAATATAATGCAGACGGATCCGTTCTGAACGGAGCCTCCGTCTGCATTATTATGGGCGGATCCGTTCAGAACGGATCCGCCCGAACGCTAGTGTGAAAGTAGCCTTATCCTCTCTCCTGTGGATAGAGGGTAAGCTACTGCAATGGGACAACTCCTTCAATTGTAGCTTCTCATGGATGTTTAGCCCTGTGAGACCCAGCGAGACCCTTTTGCAGCCGGATTGACCCCCTCCTCACGTACAGTGCACATGCTCTTGGGACTTCTACTTCTCCAGTAAATCTTCCCATGTGATTTCCCGCTGTGTGGACTTTCATTGCTCCATTCTCTGTCCCCTGGATACCTCCAGTCTGCTTAAGCGCTGATGGCTCCATATTCTCTCATCCCAGGCATGCTGCCTCCATGAGAATGACGGGTCTTTCTTGCTTCACTGGTTGGTTTCTAAGCACAATAATAACTGCTGTCCTTTTATGTGTTCACCCGGGGAGTGATGCTGCAAATTGTGGACTGTCTAGTGAGAAGGTAATGGCACATTTATGTGTCGAGTGAGCAGGCAATTATCGGGAGGGAACCCTCCCTTCCTGATAACTGCCTGCTCTTCAGTGGCGGTAAAGATCCCCTCCTCTATATGGGCAGTAGCCATTGGTCATACAGATTCCTTGTTTCACTGTTCACACAGCAAGATCTGCTGCCCAGAAGCAATGATTTATGGTGCTGTCTGCTGCTCAAGTGTGTTACTCGTTCATCGGGTGATCAGCAGCAGCACATTTAGGGCTCATTCAGACGGCCGTATGCTGTCCACAAAAATACTGAATGCTATCCGTTTTTTAGCGGATCCGAAAAAAAACAGATAGCATTCAGTATTTTTGCGGACCCATAGACTTCAATGGGGGCCATGTCCTGATTTTCCCGGACAAGTATAGGACATGTTTCATTTGTTTTGCGGAACCATGGAATAGAAAAGGGCCCCATAGAAGTAAATGGGTCAGCATCTAATCCGCAAAAAAACGGATCTGCGTTTTTTGCGGATAGCATACGGCCGTCTGAATGAGCCCTTACACAGACAGATTATTGGGAACTAAGCGTTCGTAGTAAGGTTCGTTCCTGATCATCGTCCCGACAATTGTGCGGTGTAAATCCACTGTAATACAAATATCAAAGATGTGGCTGTTCACAGCTTCCCTTTCGTCCCTTTGTGTGCTGCTCCATGGGCAGTATCTCCATGGAAGACAGCCCAGGGCGGCTTCTCCTGCTTGTAAAAGGTGCAACTCTGATAATAAGTAAACATTAGGGAGTTACTCTACCAGAGCATCGTCCTTCACTAGTAGAAATGGTGGGATGATCCTCTCTACCATGTGCCTCACACATCTTTTACAGAGGCCACTATCCGGTCTCTGCAGGTTGGCATAAAGCCTTCACCAACTGCAGGGAGTTAGACTCTATACTGATGAACTGAGAAATGCAGAACTAGCCTCTACCTTCTTGTATTTCAGTGTACTATGCTCCTCTTGATGTCTCCTCTCCTCTTCCTTGTGTTGTAGTTGTAATCGCTGTGGCCGAGAATCTAAGTTGGTCTCTAAGTTTTATGAGCTGGAGCTGAATATCCAAGGACACAAGCAGCTGACGGACTGCGTCACAGAGTTCTTAAAGGTAATGTTGTCACTGCTATGGTCCTTTCTTGCCTCCTGCTCGGCACTACTGTGCTTCACTTTCTTGGTTTCTCTTCTGGCAGGAGGAGAAGTTGGAAGGAGACAATCGATATTTCTGTGAAAACTGTCAGAGTAAGCAGAATGCCACCCGAAAGATCCGCCTGTTAAAGCTGCCACCCACACTCAACCTGCAGCTCATGCGTTTCGTCTTTGACAGGTGCGTTGATAGTGGCGGCAGCACCATTGTGTCTCACAGCGTTCAGTTCTGGTGATGGTCACGTTTACTCTTTGCAGGCAAACGGGCCACAAGAAGAAGCTGAACACGTACATTGGTTTTGGGGAAACCCTGGAAATGGATCCATTCCTGGACCAGACAGGTTGGTTATTTTCCCATTATGGAGGTGGACCCATTCTCAGTTCACTTTCTCTTCTTTTCTAGGCTGCTCCATTACTTGCTTACAGGGGGTCTACCTTCAGTATAACTTTTATTTCATTCTTTTATATTCCTGCTCATTCTGGTCTTGAAGATCAAGGCGGCGGTTCTATCAGTGATTGACAGTCTTCCCTCTAGGACGGTGTATAATAAGAGCTGTTAATCACTGATGGGTCCACCTTCTTGAAGTCAACCAAAATGAGAAGGAATGTAAATAAATGAAATACAAGTTATACTGAATCTTTTCACACAAAACCATATATCAATCTGCTCAGCTCCTCCTGCTCTGTAACTTGCTGCTGGCAGATTATATTGCATTTTTGTGGTGACAGGTTCCCTTTAATGCTGTTGTAAAAACAGAAACAATGGGGTGAATTTACCTTTCTCGCCCATTTTCCTTGGGGGACACAGACCTTGGGTATAGCTCAGCTCCCTAGGAGGCGTGACACTAAGTAAAACTGTTAAGCCCCTCCTCCATCAGCTATACCCTCAGCCTGGAGATAGAGGCTACCAGTTTTAGCTTAGTGTCCAAGGAGGCAAGACACTCCCTGCTACTGCAGGGCTGTTTTCTCCTTGTTATTTTTACTTTTTCTTCTAATTTTGTTATTTTATTTTTTCCTAGGGATACCAGAGACGCATTAGACCTCTCTGCTCTCCCGGGGTTGAGCTGCGCCAGTGCCAACTTATCTGCACTGCTGCCTCCCCCACAGAAGCAATAGGAGGATCTGGGCAGCAATGGCTCCCCTACATCCCGCCAGCTAGGGGGTCGCCCGCACGCCAAGCCCCTCTTCCAGCTTCCTGCCACTGCGGTGCCAGTGGCTGAAGGGGCGACCCTGCTGGAAAGGACTGAGGGTGAAGACGTCGGACGGTGAGATGGCTATTCCAGCCCATACCCCGTCCCTATCTGCAGCATCTACCCCTCTGGGTAAGGGGGGCACCCGTGGTCGCTCATTCTGAGCGCTCATCTGCAGGACAATGCAGCACAGCAGCATCCTCAGCACCCCCACGCCGTTCCCCCCCACGCTGCTATCTTTCTCCCCCCCCCCCCTCCCCCTCATTCGGGGCTGACTCCATTTTTCTCTTCTCTCTCTCCCCCTTCTCGCCGAGAACGGGGGGCGGGGCTTAGCGGTCCCGGCAGGGGGCGGGGCTTACGCGCGCGTCATTTTGGGGGCGGAGCTACGTTCTCCTTCACAGGAGACATTTCAAGCGCTGGAGGGGGCGGAGCTTGTTCCCCGCGCTTTCTGCTGAGGTTTCCCGCGCTTCCTCACTCCTGACAGGAAGCTGGGACACGGTGGGGGACTCTAACCTCCTGTGTACATCGCTCGGCTTCTGTGGGCGCTCTCTGCTGCTCTCTGCTGCTCACTGCTGTTCACTGCTTCTCTGCTGCTGCTGATCTGGGCCATCTCCTGACGTTCTTCTGAGGCACTGGTAGGACAGTTAACCCTCTCCTAACCCTCCTGGTCATAGCTGCTATAACCCTTTGTGGTCTCTATATTAGAGTACAACCACACTTCAGCATGTCAGATCCCACAGGTGCCCCCAAACCCTGGTACCATGCCTGTACCGCCTGTAAGGAACTTTTTCCGCGGGGGCAATCTGAGCCGCATTGCCTTGCATGTCAGGCCCCGGTGCAGGGCCCGCTTCCCGCTGCGCCCCCCGGTGCCTCTGAACCCCCTGACTGGGCTAGGTCTCTGTCTCAGGCGGTGGAAAGCCTTACACACGTAGTGGGCCGTCTCGTGGATAGACCGCCTCTCCCGCAGGCTGCCACAATCCCTGTCGCACCCGCTGGGACTACCGTTTCTGCCGCCCCCACTGGTTCCCTGCCTCCCAGCGAATCTTCCAGGGCCCGGCATACTCAGAAACGTTCAAGGGTTGAGCGCACATCTTCTCCAGATGCTTCGCTCTCTCCGCCATGCGTGCGAGCTCAGTCAAGTCTATCCTCTCAAAGGGATACGCTTTCTGAGGGAGGACTGGCGGATTCGGACGTGGACATGGACTCAGAGCTTCCGTCCAAATTGGCGTCCGCGGTGGGGCATCTTGTCACTAGCATCCGTGATACCTTTCAGCTACACGATGACCCCCCCAGCTCTGAACAGGCCGGCGTGTCCTTTCTCCGCCCCAAACAGGCCTCCAAGGTTTTTCCCATACACGCTGATTTTTCTTCTGTGGTATCCAAGGCTTGGACTCGGCCTAACGTCCGCTTTATTACACCCAAAAAGCTGGACATTTGTTATCCCTTTCCAGCGGATTCTGTGACCACGTGGACATCCCCGCCTAAGGTTGATCCTCCCGTGGCTCGCCTGTCCAAAAGCACTACTATTCCTGTACAGGACGGATCTTCCCTCCAGTCTGTTGAGGACCGTCGTACGGAATCCCTCTCCAAGGCCATATTTACTGCCTCTGGTTCGGCCCTTAGACCGGTCTTTGCCTCCGCCTGGGTTGGCAAAGCGGTCTCTGAATGGGGTTTGCAACTGGAACGGGAGTTAGGGTCGGACGTCCCTGTTCAGGACCTCCGTTCCTTAGCCCAACTAATTGTTCAGGCCGGAAAATTCGTCTGTGAGGCCTCCCTTGATGCGGGTGCCCTCATTGCCCGTTCCTCTGCCCTGGCAGTTTCTGTCAGGAGGGAACTCTGGCTGAAGGTTTGGGTGGCGGACGCCGCTTCCAAACGCTCTTTGGCCGGCCTACCATTCACGGGTTCCCGCCTGTTCGGAACCCGTCTGGACGAACTTATATCAGAGGCCACGGGTGGGAAGAGTACTCACCTCCCCCAGTCCAGGCCAATGGGCGCCCCCCGTGGTCGCGCTGGTTCGTCCCATTTTCGGTCCTTTCGCAAGCCCACCGGGTCTAGACCCGCGGCCAGTTCTTCTTCCTCTGGCCCAGCCCAGGATAGACGCAAGAAGCCGTTTTTTCGGACGCAACCTACCTGGCGCAAGTCCCAGCCTGCACGGGCTCCCACAGGCCAGCAGCCCTCTGCCTGAAGGTGCGCCCCCACCTTCTCCTATTCAGGAACGTATGGCGGGCCCACATCTCAGACGCATGGGCGCTCGAGATTGTATCTTGCGGATACAAAATCGAATTTGCGTCCATTCCGCCAGACCGTTTCTTCCGATCCCGTCCTCCGCGAGATCCCGTACGAGTGGCCGCCTTTTTCGCGGCCATTCACTCTCTAATGGACAAGGGTGTCGTCGCCCCCGTGCCTCCGACGGAAAGGTTCAGGGGGTTCTACTCGAACCTCTTTGTGGTTCCCAAGAAGGAAGGCTCAGTGCGTCCGATCTTGGACCTAAAACGCCTGAACCGTTTTCTCCGACTGCAGAGATTCCGGATGGAGTCTCTCAGGTCCGCAGTGGCCTCCCTGGAAAGAGGGGATTTCATGGCCTCAATTGACATTCAGGATGCATACCTCCACGTTCCGGTTGCTCCATGTCATCACCGCTTCCTGCGCTTCGCGGTGGGGGACGATCACTTCCAATTCGTCGCCCTTCCCTTTGGTCTGGCGACGGCTCCTCGAGTGTTCACCAAGGTCCTGGCCCCTGTCTTGGCCCTTCTACGTTCAAGAAGTGTTTTTCTTCTCCCATACTTGGACGACATCCTGGTCAAGGCACCCTCCTTCTCTCAGACATCCCGCAGTGTGGAACTCACTCTGGAGACCCTGACGCGGTTCGGTTGGATTATCAACCACCCCAAATCTTCCCTTACCCCCTCCAGACGGCTGATCTTCCTGGGGATGCTCCTGGATACAGAGTTGGCGGAGGTCCGCCTTCCGTCGGGCAAGCGTCTGGCCCTTCGCGGGTCGGTTCGCAGTCTCCTCCGTCATCACCGCCCTTCCCTCAGATCCAGCATGCGGTTGTTGGGAAAGATGGTTGCCTGTTTCGAAGCGGTGCCGTTCGCACAATTCCGATCCCGCACCTTTCAGAGGGCAATTCTGTCGGCCTGGGACAAATCACCGAGGAGTCTGGACAGGACCTTTCTTCTGCCTCCCCTGGCTCGGGCTTCCCTCGGCTGGTGGTTGCATATCCCTCTAAGGGGGAAGTCCTTCCGTCCACTGAACTGGCTGGTGATTACCACAGATGCCAGCTTACGGGGGTGGGGGGGGGGGGTTTCCCTCCCCGGTCCGTCCAGGGCGTTTGGTCTCTATCGGAGTCCAGACTTCCAATCAATATTCTGGAACTGAGGGCGATTCTTTTGTCCCTCAGACACTGGACCCATCTGCTGAGGGGCCACCCTGTTCGGATCCAATCGGACAATGCCACGGCTGTGGCATACATAAACCATCAGGGAGGCACTCGCAGCGATGCAAGAGGTGACCCTCATTCTCCTCTGGGCGGAGACGCACGTGCCGGCCTTATCTGCGATTTACATCCCGGGGGTGGACAACTGGGCGGCGGATTTCCTCAGCCGGTCCACCATCGACCCGGGAGAATGGTCCCTGCACCCAGAGGTGTTCGAAGCCCTTTGTCTTCGCTGGGGTCGCCCCGACGTGGACCTCATGGCCTCCAAATTCAACCACAAGGTCCCCCTATACCTGGCCAGGGCACGGGACCCGAAGGCATACGGCGCCGACGCGCTCGTCCTTCCGTGGCGCGAATTCTCCCTTCTGTACGTCTTTCCTCCTTTTCCCCTCCTGCCACGGGTTCTTCGGAGGATCGCGGCAGAGGGCGTCCCCGCGATTCTAATCGCCCCGGATTGGCCCCGCCGGTCTTGGTACGCCGACCTAATGATGCTGTTGGCAGACGCACCGTGGCCACTGCCCTCCAGGGAAGACCTTCTCTCTCAGGGACCGATCTTCCACGAGCATTTAGGCTCGCTACGTTTGACGGCGTGGCTATTGAGACCGCCGTCTTAACGCGACGGGGTTTCTCCGCGGACGTAGTCCGCACCATGATCCGGGCTCGTAAGCCCGTATCCTCTAGGATCTACTATCGGGTTTGGAGGTCCTATCTGGGGTTCTGTGAGTCCCGGAGCATCCTACCTCTCCGGTTTTCTCTTCCCACAATCCTGTCCTTCCTCCAGTCGGGTCTGGACCTGGGGCTGTGCCTCAGTTCTCTGAAGGGTCAGATTTCGGCGCTGTCTATTCTTCTCCAGCGTCCCCTGGCCCCTCTAGGGCCAATTAAGACCTTTTTACAAGGGGTGGCTCACTCTGTTCCGCCGTACCGCCCTCCAGTTCCTTCCTGGGACCTGAATGTGGTGCTCTCGGCGCTCCAATCAGCCCCCTTCGAGCCTTTACGGGAGGTCTCCCTTCGCCTTCTGTCCTGCAAGGTCATCTTTCTTGTGGCCGTCACGTCTCTCCGACGGGTGTCGGAGTTAGCGGCTCTTTCTTGCTCCGAACCTTTCCTGATCTTCCACCAGGATAAGGTTGTGCTTCGGCCTGTCCCGACTTTCCTGCCAAAGGTGGTCTCCGCCTTTCACATCAATGAGGACATCGTCCTTCCGTCGCTCTGTCCCTCTCCTTCCCACCCCAGAGAACGGGAACTGCACCGTCTGGATGTGGTCAGGGCGTTGAGGATTTACTTGGAGGTCACCGGGTCCTTTCGGCGCACGGACTCCCTGTTTGTGGTTCCGGAGGGTTCGCGCAAAGGGTTGGCGGTCTCCAAGGTGGCTATTGCCAGTTTCATTAAACTGGCGGTGTCTGAGGCTTATCGAGCCAAGGGCAGACCTCCGCCTTTCGGCGTCACTGCTCATTCCACCAGAGCAGTCGGAGCTTCCTGGGCGCAGAGGCATCGGGCCTCGGCTGAACAGTTGTGCAAAGCAGCCACTTGGTCCTCTCTGCACACTTTCACAAAGTTCTATAGGGTGCATACGCATGCATCAGCGGATGCTGCTTTGGGCCGCCTGGTTTTGCAGGCAGCGGTTTCCTGATGCTCTGGTGGTGTTCCGCCTTGGGTTTGTGGTCCCTCCCTTCTTGGACTGCTCTTGAACGTCCCAAGGTCTGTGTCCCCCAAGGAAAATGGGCGAGAAAAGGAGATTTTTGTATAACTTACCAGTTAAATCTCTTTCTCGCTCTTCCTTGGGGGACACAGCACCCACCCTTCTGTGTTTGGTTACAGGGTTATGGTCTGGCGCCCCGTTGGGTTGCTGGCTGGTTGTTTCCGTTATTGGTTGTTATCCTTTCACTACTTGGACACGCAACTGGTAGCCTCTATCTCCAGGCTGAGGGTATAGCTGATGGAGGAGGGGCTTAACAGTTTTACTTAGTGTCACGCCTCCTAGGGAGCTGAGCTATACCCAAGGTCTGTGTCCCCCAAGGAAGAGCGAGAAAGAGATTTAACTGGTAAGTTATACAAAAATCTCCTTTTTTATCAGCGCTCTTTAGGTGTCTCCCAAGAAGCTTTCCAACTGTCTCCAATAACCAGCAGAATTGTGACTACAGCTCTGTAGAATACAGCAGCATTACCATGGGCTGTCAGCAACCCTGTCCACGCGTGGATGTCAAATTTGAAGGTTATACCTCTGTTAACCTGCAAATTTTGGTGGCCATTGACCACACAGAAACCGAGCCTAATACAAGCTGTAACTCAGGATCATTACAGGATAAATAATGTACACAGTGACTCCAATAGCAGAATAGTGAGTGCAGCTCTGGAGTGTAATACAGCATATAACTAATACAGCATAAGGCTACATGCAGACGAACGTTTGTTTCCGGTTTTTTGGCGGATAGGATGCGGACCCATTAATTTCAATGGGCCTGCAAAAAATGCAGACAGCACACTGTGCTTTCCGCATCAGTATGTCCGTACCGTAGCCCCGCAAAAAAATAGAACATGTCCTATTCTTGTCCGTTTTAGGCATTGTTACAATGGATCCACAAAAAAAAAAAATGTCTTCCGTTTTTGTCTTTTTTTTTTTTTTTTTCAGATCCGCAATTTGCGGACCGCAAAACACATATGTAGCCTAAGTGTGGTCATTCTGGTTGTATAGTTTACCTTTTTTAGACTTTTTAAGACTGCTTATATTGATTAGTACTTTTTCTCCTTTTTTTATTCAGACAGTCAATATGTGTATGAGCTGAGTGCTGTCCTCATCCACAGAGGGGTCAGCGCTTATTCCGGACATTACATTGCCCACGTGAAGGACCCTCAGACCTCCGAGTGGTACAAGTTTAATGATGAGGAGATAGAAAAGATGGAAGGAAAGAAGCTGCAACTGGGAATTGAGGAAGAACTAGGTAAAGCCTTTACGTCGTGAGTGAATTTTATGGCAGATTTGTTGTGTTTGTTGCAATGGTGTGAGTACAGCTCTGGAACATACTGGTGCAGTGATTATCTATGTTACTATACCAGATGTTTTATTACGCACCAGCATTAAAAGGGTTGTCTTGGCTTTTACTATTGATAACCCCCACCGATCAGCTGTATGAAGAGACGGCGCATGCATTGCGCACGTGCAGTCTCCCTTCTCTCTTCCTGTTCACCGCTGCTGTCTATGGCAAAGACCATAGACCGCAGCAGCGGACAGGCAGAGAGAAGGGAGACTGCATGTGTGCACTGCTTGCCCCGTCTCCTGATACAGCTGATCGGCGCGGTGTCGGACCCTCAACGATCTGATATTGATGACCTATCCTGAGGATAGGTCATCAATAGTAAAAGCCAAGACAACCTTTTTAATGTGCTAGTCCCTTACAAGAAATTTACGTTGGATAGTCTTGAAATACTCTGTGCTGCTGGGACCTATGCTGCTTCTACTCTGTGACCTCCCACAAGATCAACATGCTTTTTTCCTGACATGCCTTGTGCCAGTGTGAATAGTATTTGGATATATATTGGTTTTGTTGCCTCTTACCAGGAGGTGATTGGTCACTTGAGTATGTTGTGCCCTTCCACCAGGCGGGGTATAGTAATTTCTCTTTCTGTTGCATAAACCCATGTGGCTGGAATGACTTCATAATTTGCAGGGAATCTGTCCCCTCAAGCAAGCTCTATTAAGTACAGCCATTCACCTGCTGCTGACTCTGGATCAGTAATTTGTATCTTAATACTGACCCCCATTCCCTGGCTATGTGCTTACAGACTAATCATGAAATTCTCTCCATCATGTGTGCATGCATAGGAATTCTCTCCATGTAGTCTGGCTGGTTTGCAGATGCACAGCAAGAGAATTGGGATGGGTTGACCTACGAATTACTGATCCTTAGGGTACTTTCACATTAGCGTTATTCTTTTCTGGTATTGAAATCCGGTAAAGGGTCTCAATACCGGGGGGAAAAAAAAGCATCAGTTTTGTCCTAATGCATTCTGAATGGAAAGCAATCCGTTCAGTATGCATCAGGATGTCTTCCGTTCCGTCCCTTGTACAGTATTTGACTGGACAAAATAGTATTTTTTCCAGCCAAAATCCAGGAACAATATCCGGCATTAATTTCCATAAAGATGTATTAATGCTGGATCCGGTACCAAGTGTTAAGGAAATTGCCGCGTCGCAGGATCCGGTTCTCCGGTCTGTGCATGCGCTGGGATATAGGAGGAGATGGTTTCGCCTTTGATCTTTTTTTTTTTTTTTTTTTTTTTTATACCGGATGCGTTATTCCGGATGATACCGGACAAGACTGATCCAGTATTTCACCGGATCCGGAAAAAAAGGGATGTCAGATTACAAGCATATGGTTTGCCGGATCCGAACAACACTAGTGTGAAAGTACCCTTAGTCAGCTGCAAGTAATCTCTCTATACATGTATTACTGTACTTGTTAGTCTCGCCTGGAGTGAGATTCCCTTTAATAATCCTTTTCTTTTGTTTTTATCTGTTCCTTTTGCTAGCAGAGCCATCTAAAGCTGCAACACGTAAACCCAAGTGTGCAAAGGGCATCCATTGCTCTCGAAACGCCTACATGTTGGTGTATAGGCTGAAGGTAGAAAAGATGCCAGAGGTGGAGTGTGAGGTTCCAGGTGAGTTGTGTGGCCTTTAAGCCTCTGGGAATGTTGACTCCATCATGATCTGTTGGCCTCAGTCCCATTGATGAGAATGGGCGAGTGTGAGTTCAGCCATAGACATAAGGCGTCAGAGATAACCTCAGCTGATGTCGTTCACTCCACTCACCGCGTCTTTCCTTTCTTGTAGTTTTCCTCCAGAAATTGGTGGAGCTGGATAACTGCAAGTTTGAGGAGTGGTGTGTGGAAATGTCCGAGATGCGGAGGGAGAGTGTGGATAAAGGGAAAGCCAAACATGAAGAGGTGAAGGAGCTGTACCAGAGGTTACCTGCAGGAGCTGGTCTGTAAGATATTTTATTACTCCCATACATAGCTGTTTATTTTACATGATGTAGATTATATACGTTCTCATGTGCTCAAGACTCCTTCATTACTTTATCTACTGACCGTTAAAAGGAGTCTATGGGATTTTCTTTCTTTCTCCGGAAATGAGAAATAAAGCACCTTATTGATGGGAGTGTATGAATTCTACCCCAAGTGCACAATATATGTAGTCGGTGTGAGCCCAGTAGGGCGCATCAGTGTAGTCTCATTGCCCGTGGGCTCTCACTGTGTAAATGCATACTGGATCATGAGCCAATGTCTGTACAATGCGAGAACCCAAGAGCAGTGCAGTTATGTGACATCACATGGACAACGTTTACCCTCTGACTGGGGTAGTATTCGTACACATTGTTCTGTATGTTGGTTTTTTCATTTCCTGCTCACTTCGGGGGTTTACCATGTGATTTCTTAAGTGTTGTATGTTCTCCGGGCTCACGTCTGCGTCAGAGGCCCCATTAGGGAGGCACTTGAGTTACTTTCATTGAACAGAATGGAAATCGTTAGCGGTGATGTAAAAGCCGCCTTAGCCTGCATTCTTTTGTAGATGAGTTTCCGTACATTTTGTAGAATTGATGTCTTGCTTCCATATGTTTTGTTGACTCTGCCTTGATGACAGTTTCTGCCGTTGACTGCGTCATTACATTTTACTCTCCTGTGCTCTGCTTCTCCGTAGATAACGCATATGAATTTATTCCTCTTGAATGGCTCCAGAAATGGCTGGATGAATCCACACCAGCCAAGCCCATCGACAATTCCAAATACCTATGTACCCACGGCAAGCTGCATCCTGACAAAATCTCTCTTATGAAAAGAATTTCAGAGTACTCGGCCGAGGTCTTCTATCAGAGATACGATGGTGGGCCGCGTCTAAAGGGTGAGCAGCTGGAACTGGTTGAAGATCCTGGTCGATGTAAATGTGGGGAACCACAAGATGCAGTTTGTAAGACCAGTTTCACAGGAGCATTAGGAAACACACTGCATGTGATGACTGTATTTCCCTGGACTGAACACTGCTCCTCTGCCCCAAACTCACAGCGTCATAATGATCTATGATGCTGAATGTTCCTGCTTGACCCCCTTTGTTTTTTGGTACTGTTCTCACATAGTGCCGTGACTACGGTACAGTAGACATGCAGTAACTTATGTACATAAGTCATTCCTCCACTGCAGCCGCTGTCCTAGAGAAGCTATACACTGAGCTCCTAGAAAGGTATTAGACCCTATAATAAAGCCCCATGCAGCATCACTCTGAAATGTAAAAAGCAAATTTGCAGTAATAGTTAAAGGGGTTTTCCAGAATTTTAATTTCTCGCCCAATTTCCTTGGGGGACACAGAAGACCTTGGGTATAGCTCATCTCCATAGGAGGCGTGACACTAAGTGAGAACTGTTAAGCCCCTCCTCCACAGCTATACCCTCAGCCTGGAGAGAGAGACTGCCAGTTTTTGCTTAGTGTCCAAGGAGGCAAGACACTCCCTGCTACTGCAGGGCTGTTTTTCTCCTGTTTGGTTTTTAGTTTTGATTTTTGCTTTTGTTTTTTCTTCAGATCATCAGGGACAACAGAGACGCACTAGACCTCTCTGTTTCTCCCGGGGTCGAGCTGCGCCAGTGCCGGTCATCCGCACTGCTGCCTCCCCCACAGAAGGCAAGGTGGACCAGGGCAGCCCAGCTCCCCTGCATCCCGCCAGCGCAAGGGTCGCCCGCACGCCAAGCCCCTCTTCCAGCGTCCTGCCACTACGGTGCCAGTAGCTGAAGGGGCGACCCTGCTGGAACGGACCGAGGGTGAAGACGGCTGTGGTAAGAGAGAGGCTTCTCCAGCCCTACGTTCCCCTCATTCCCTCCCCGGTCTCCTGCGTGCTGGACCCCCATACTGGTCCCTGCTGGACCTAGGCTGGCCCCTGAGGTGTCGTTGGGAACAGCCATGTTTCTGGCTCCAGGGCTGTCTCTCATGTCCAGCTGTTGCCCAAGCCCCACACCACCACCATACTGGTGACCGCGGGGCGACTATACACTGCCCCTTCATAGGGCATTGCACAGGGGTGAGCAATGGATTGCTGTGGAGGAATCTGCTTTAGGACCGGAGTCCGGCTCCTAGCTGCCCCTGACACAGGGGTTATGCCGGCCCTCCTCCTTACCGGTCGCAGATTCAGTACAGGGGGCCCGCGCTGACTGCCCTGGTCCGTTAGGGCAGGGGGTGCAGTGCTGGACTTCGTTGTCTCCCCCCCCCCCCCCCCCCGCTCTCCTTACCGGTGTCTAGGGCCAGGGGCCCGCTCCAGAAGCTGCCGGCTCCAGAAGCTGCCGGACGCAAGGCCCTCACGGCCTGCATGTACTGGGCGCGATGCTCCGGCAGGCCCCGGCTGACTGTTGAGGCTTCCGGTCGTCCGGGAGCCGCAAACTTTTGACCCAGGGGGCACCCGCGGCCGTTAGTACATGCGTCAGCCGGCTCCCGGCCGGGTGCCGCAAACTTTTGACCCAGGCTTCGGCCTGCACGGCCGCAATCCGGCCCTTTGTCTCTGCCGGCCCGCGGGGTGGGCACCCGCGGCCGTTAGTGCATGCGTCAGCCGGCTCCCCCCCGGTCCCGGCCGACCGCCGGTACTCCCGGTCGGCCGGGCGCCGCGAAAATCTAGGCCCCGGCTTCACGGCCTACTAGGCCACAAACTTCCAGCCTCGGTTGGAGGGGGCGGGAACTTCTCGCGGCGCGAATTCTTCCCGCCTGGAGGTCCCCCGCCCCCAGGGGATCGCAGCGCCGCCCCCTAGGCCGGAGGTTTGTTAACCTGTTGGGTACCGGCCACCAGGGGCCGGCTCCCATCTAGAGGACACCCTCTATGTCCTGGGCTTCCTGGTGGGCCTGTGTGAGATTGTGCCCCTGTATGGTGGCCCCTTTTTTTGCCTCAGAGTGGCTGTGTTTTAAAAAAAAAAAAAAAATAAGGAAGCACTCTCACTGGGTTCGCTGTCGTAAAGTTAATAAATAACGGAATGGTTGCGCAGGACGCTGCAGCCTGATGCAGTAGTGCTGGCCGCACGCTATGCCCCCCTTCCGTAGGCGGCATGTTGCGCTCCTCGGCTGCGGTTCTGGCCAGCTACATGTTCCCCTTCTAGGCGGACCCTTGCCATCTCCCGGGATACGGCGCTGACCAAAGGCAAGCGCCCCGTCTATAGGCAGAACGTCGCCTCTCCAGTTACAGGTTGGCCATGTGCATCACTCTCACTGGATTTAATGCCGGACAGGTGCATGACCCCCTTCTGGGGCAGAAGAATTGCACTCTCACCGGATACGGTGCTGGCCATGTGCACGACCCCCCTCCTTGAGGAGCACGGCACTCTCACTGGATTCCTGCCGGCCATGTGTGTAACCCTCTTCTATGGCGGTACGCCTTCCATATGCGGAACACTGCACTCATTGGGTTCACTGCCGGCCATGTGCACGTCCCCCTTCCATAAGCGGAACGCTGCACTCTCAATGGATTCGCTGCCGGCCTTGTGCATGACTCCCTTCCATAAGCGGTAGGCTGCACTCTCATTGGTTTCGCTGCCGGCCTTGAGCATGCCTCCTTCTCTCGGGCGGCATACATACTCTTCCTGGCTGGGGTTGTTCTCTCGCGGTAGGTTGCTGGCCACGTGCTTGACCCCCTTCCATGGCGGGGTGCTTGCACTCTCACCGGATCCGCTGCCAGCCATAGGCATGGCCCCCCCCCCCCTTCCTTGGGCGGTGTACCGCACTCTCGCTGGCTTTGCTGCCGGCATGGGCATGCCTCCTCTCCTCAGGCGACATACATGCACCTTCACTGACGGTGTTTGTTCTTGCGCCAGTACGTTGCTGGCCATGTGCATGGCCCCGTCCGTGGCGGGGTGCTCGCGCTCTCCTGGGATGCGATGCTGCCGTGTGCGATTCATTGCACCCTCACCGAATACGTTGCTGGCCGGGAGCATGGCCCTCTAAACATGGGTGCGCTGCTTGCACTCCCTTTGGAAACGGTGCTGGCCTTGTGCATGACCACTTCTTATTCCGTGGGCGGTAATTTGCGCGCTCATGAGATTCACGGCTGTCCTTCTATATGCTGTACTGGACGTTCCCCTTCATTGGCGAACTACTCGTTGCACTCTCACAAAATTCGGTGTTGGTTGGATTATTGCACAATAATTTAATGCCAGGATAATCCTGTGCGTGCCCTTCCCCCTTCACTAGGTCCTTTGGTGCGGGCCTTTGCACTCTTGCCGTCTGCAGAGTTTGCCAGGTGCCTTTCTTCCCCCTTTTCTGGGCGGACTGCTTGCGTTCCATAGCATGCCCCCTGTACTAGCCTTGTGCATTACTCCCGTTCGGGTTGCACTTTGCACTTCCATGGATACTGTGGGATGCTTGGCTGTGCGCTCTGTGCGTTGTTTGGGCCGTGTTTCCCTTCTCCTCCCGTGGGTGGGTTGGCCTTCTCGCTGCCTGCGGTTTGCTAGTACGTATGCCTCCCTTCCTCCTGCGACATACTTTTTTCTCTTGGGGTGAGGCTGCTTGTCGCTAGCTTTGCACTCTTTTCTGAAGAGGTCATTCTGTCCACCTGTATGAGCCTAAGGTGTTGTCCAACACACAACAAATGAATGCCCAATGTATTCACCGCTGTATACCTTGTATATATGTAGACGGGCTCTGCTGGCTCGCTACTGCACCGAGCTGGGTGGCACTCATTCTCTGGTGTGGTCCCGTTGTGACTGCACCAGCCATGTTCATTGGCCCTTCCACCTGGGGGTGTTCGGGGTACCTTGATGCGTACCCGTTCGTCCTCCCGTGACATTGCTTCCCCGCACAAGCCGTCGGGTCGAGAGCGTTGTCTTTGGCGCCTTCTGCACTTCAGTCTGATCTGCTACCAGGAACAGACCGCTCCTCTCGGGTAGGTCACCCAACTTCTCTTGGGTGCTAGTCTATCCAGGTCTGAGGGACCTCCACTTTTGGGTTCTTCCGGGTTTTCGCCTTCTGCGAGGCGATGTGCAGGTCGTCTCACAGAGTAGCAGGTTTTCGGCTTTGAACTGTCCTGTGGCTTCCCTGTTTGCCATTCCTCCTTTCTGTTCGGAGGGTGTTATGCCGACCTCTGTCTCGACTGCTTTTCCTCGCCGGCTCGGTTGTTTTGGCTTCCTTTCTGAGTTGTCTCTCCGAGGTGGCTTCTGCACCGGCCAGGCCTCAGAGGCTGTTTCGTCATTGCCCCCTCCCCTTCGGGGGTGAGCATGGTTGTTCATTTGGATGGTTCCGGTGTTACTTGTGGTCTCGTACCGTCTCCCTCGTTTTCGCTGGCAGTACTAGCTGTGTGCCTGTTTGCCAGGCCTATTGCGTTCTGTCCTCCCGCTGGGTGCAGATTGCCTTTCCATTCTGGGCATATGGTCCTGCTGGACTTACCTTTTCGGTAACTTGGGAGGACTACCCTTCGGTCACGGTTGTCCTTGACTTTCCCTCACCAGGACTGTAGAACTCCTTCCTGTGGTGGCTACGTCGACTTGGACTTTGGCCTGTCTTGTCCTGGCATCTGTCGGCTGCTGGGCGGACCCTTCCGGTTTCTTCCGTCTGTCCTTCTGCTCACCCACTCCGGTTGGATACGGGACTATGTTGTTCGGGGGCCGACGGGAGTTTTCTTCCGACCCTTGGGCCGTATTACTGGTCTGCACCTGGTCACATTGGTTTTTTTTTTTTTTTCCCGCTTGCCAGGCGATTCCTGCGAGCGCGCTAGTGTTCGCTCCCGACTGTGCTTCGTCCGGGTTCGGTTGTCGGACTTAGGGTTCTTGACTAGGTTTTGTGGTAAGTGGGGCATTCCCCCACTCTGCTTTTCTCTCCCTTGGTTTTGTCTTTCTCTAGTCCGGCCTGACCCTGGGACTGGGACTCTGTTACTCAAGTGTCGGCGCTGTCCTTCCCCTTGCAGCGTTTTCTGGCCCTCCTGGGCCTGTCATGACCTTCTTCCACAGAGTGGCTCTTTGGTTCCTCTGTACCGTTCCGGGAACTACACACTGAGCTCTTGGCGCTCCACTCTTTCCCTTGGTGCCGTTGTAGAAGTTCTCCCTACTCCTGCTGTCCTGTACAGTTGTGTTTTCTGTTGCCATCATGTCTGACGGGTGCCTGATGGGTGGCCCTTCGTGTTCTGTGCCCTCTGTCCTTTTCCAGGACGGGGCTGTTTCTCCATCCCGTCCCTTCCTTCTGAGGGTGGTATCTGCCTTCTTATCTACGAGGCTTTGGTCATCCCCTTCCCGTCTCCGGGAACGGGCGCTTCACCGCTTGGAGATTGTTTGGGTTTGCAGTTATTCCTTGGAGATCTCCGGCTCTTGTCGGCGTTCGGTCTCTTGTGTTTCCAGGATGTCCGCGCAAAGGGTTGACGGCCTCCAGGGTGGCTTCCTTCGCTCTCTGTGTCTATTGCTGTGGTTACCGCACCAAGGGCAGGGTTCTGCTTGGTGTCACCGTTCATTTCACCAGAGCGGTTGGTGCCTCCTGGGCCGGAGGCATTAGGCTTCGGCCATGCTTTTGTGCAAGGCGGTCGCTGGTCTTCCTTGCACACCTTACTGGGTTCTACAGGGTGCGCGCTGGGGCTTCGGCGTCTGCTGCCTTGGGCCGCCTGGTCTGCAGGCGGCGGTTTCTTGATGCCTTCGGGTGCTTTGCCCTGGTGCTGTGGTCCCTCCCCTCTTGGACTGCTATTGAACGTCCCAAGGTCTTCTGTGTCCCCCAAGGAAATTGGGCGAGAAAACGAGATTTTTGTATAACTTACCAGTAAAATCTCTTTCTCGCTCTTTCCTTGGGGGACACAGCACCCACCCATTCTTTGTTTCCGAGTTTGTTTTACCCGTTGGGTAGTTGGCTTGTTGGTTCCACTTTTGGACTTTGCCTTTTCTCACTACTTGGACACGCAACTGGCAGTCTCTCTCTCCAGGCTGAGGGTATAGCTGTGGAGGAGGGGCTTAACAGTTCTCACTTAGTGTCACGCCTCCTATGGAGATGAGCTATACCCAAGGTCTTCTGTGTCCCCCAAGGAAAGAGCGAGAAAGAGATTTTACTGGTAAGTTATACAAAAATCTCGTTATTAATGACCTATCCTCAGGATAGGTCATATATATCTGATCGGTTGGGGTCTGAAACCCGCACCCCCACCAATCGGCTCGTTGACGGAAAGGCTGCGCTCCGTGCAAATGCAGCCTTCCCTTGTTTGTTTACCTGCTCAACAGTGCAGCGGCGAGCAGGTGTAATTAAGTCGTCCCATTCACTTTTATACACTTGAATAGGAACGAGCCATCCCAATGAAATGAATGGTACAGCTTGTAGTTACACCTGCTCACCGCTTCGATGGTGAGCGGCCTTCCCTTCAACCAGCTGGTCGGCAGGGGTGTCGGGTGTTGGACCCCCACCGATCTTATATTGATGACCTATCCTGTGGATAGGGCCTCAATATTAAAATCCCGGAAAACCCCTTTAAAGTTGTCCTTGGAGAACAGGCATGTCCCCTTGGTAACACTTCTTCCATTTGGTATATAAGGAAAATGAGCCTCATATCAGCAATGTGGCAATGATAAGTTAGCTAACAGATCAAAGAAGCAAGTCTCCTTGGGTCATACTGGTTGAGTTTCTGCAGCGCTTGATTGTGCTGGGACTTCTTTTTTTCTCACAGCTGAGTCTCTGTGCAAGGACTGTGTGGTAGAGAGGTGTCGGGTCTTGCGGCTGAAAAACCAACTAAATGAAGACCACAAGAGCATAGCAAACTTGGTGAAAGTTTCAGTGACCAGGTGAGTGCGGGTCATGTTGAGGAGACGACAGACTTACTATATGCAGCTCCTCTCACGCTCCTTCTTATTTCATTCCCCAGTGATGAGGGCTTCTGGATTGGCAAGTCGTCATTACGACGATGGCGACAGTTGGCTACTGAGCAGCTAGGCCATCATCAAGATGATGAGTTTGATCAGGGAGACCTAAAGATCAATGGCAGCACCCCAAAGAAAGGTAAAATCTCTGAATCCAATGCAGAAGAGTATTGTACAGCGACACAAGGAGTTTTTTTCCAATATCTGTCTCCTCTCTACAGAAGAGTTGCTGGAGGAGAAAAGAGAAGAGGACTTAGAGACCGGGTTTAATGAAGACATAGTCTGCCAACATGGTAAGCCCCCTAATATTTCAGACTGGACAATAGCTGTTCCTTAACCATGAAAGCACTATAGTCTGGTATGGTAATTTATAGGTGCCTTGCAATCACGTTCCTGTACTTCAATATTGATGGCCCACTGTTCCCCTACTCATCAGCTGTTCGGCAGTAACTGTGGCGCTGGAAGGATACCGCTCCATCCATTTCTGCAGTGGACAGCGCTAGATACTGCAATGCTGCTCCTGTTTGCTTCAATGGGGGCAGTGCTGCTGTAAGCAGTTCATTCCACTACTACAACAGTAGTTCTGGCTCCAGTCTTACTGCAGAACAGCTGATGGGCAGAGTGTCGAACCCCTACCAGTCACATATTGATAGCTTTTCCTTAGTATGAAAGAACTGGAAAGCCCCTTCAAACGGTCAGGCACAGACCCCCATCGCTGCTAGCCTTCTGTGGTGATAGCACTTGGACACCAGTGCAGTCCGCATGACATACATGTACAGCATGGGGCCTTAAAGGGAATTTGTCACTATGAAAAAGCAATGTATGCTACAGGCACCATGTTATAGAGCAGGAGGAGCTGAGCAGATTGGCGTATAGTTCTATATGATAAGATTGATTCAGCATAACTTGTATTTCATTTAGATTCCTGCTCATACTAGGCTTTGAAGTCAAGGAGACAGTCCTATCCGTGATTGACAGCTGTCCCTCTATGCACATTTATAGAGTAAATTCTGTCAATCACTGATAGGACCCAGAATGAGCAGGAATGTAAATTAATTAAATATAAGTTATACTGAATCTGCTCACCTTCACCTGCTCTATAACGTGCTGCCTGCAGCTCAAACACCATGTTCAACATGACCGGTTCCCTTTAAGGAGTTAAAGGTGTCTTCACTGACAGAATAGTCATAAAACAGACTAGAGCTGTCAAGATACCAAAATTTTGATTCGATTGCGATACTCGATACCATGCGAAAAAAATAAAACCCCAAAAAAGCCGCATGCCTTCCGCATTTTATAGAACGTCCGGCCCATAATCGAACAGTCCTATATTTTTTTTTTTTTTTTTGGGGGGGGTGGGGGGGGGGAGGTCTAAAAAAAGCGATTTGCAGTTTTTTTTACATATACATACACCGCAGCACTTCCGATTGGTGAAAAACAGTGGGATCCTTTATTCACCCATGCAACGTTTCGGTCCGCTTGCTGGGACCATTCTCCCAGCAAGTGGACCGAAACGTTGCATGGGTGAATAAAGGATCCCACAGTTTTTCACCAATTGGATGTGCTGCGGTGTATTTATTCATTTTGGATCTTCACTTTGGTAAAGTGTAATACCGCTGGCACCCATCTGCTTGTTACAAGGTGTGCTGCCCTGAATTCCTTTAACATATACGTGTGTGTGTGTGTGTGTGTGTGTGTGTATATATATATGTATGTGGAAAGGGGATGATTTATACTTAAAGGGGTATCCAATTTCAAGAAAACCCGCCATCCCCGGTCCCCACCACCCCTGCATCTGTCGGGCCCCTCACTGGTAATGTATATACCTCGCTCCTGGCGCTGCTCCTGGTCCCCGCACCACTGCTCCTGCTTCTACCTGCACATAGATGAAAACATCTGGTGTCAGGGGGGAGCAGCCAATGGCAGACGGGGACGAACCTCCCTAGCGTCACCCGTGAGGGACCCTGTGGCCACTGCCACTAATGATTATAATACGGCGGGGGGCACACTGCGCCACCAATGATTTTAATACTTGGGGGAGGGGCGCACTGCACCACCAATAAAGATAGCAAATGTTTAATACAGATACAGGAAGCGCGCGCCAGCGGCAGAATCGCATAGCCGACACCCAACCTCTGACAGGGAGCTGCGCTCAGCGGCCGGTACCCGCCCTCTGTATTTGTATTAATGCATTACTTATCTTCATTGGTGGCCACAGCCCCTCCTCCTCCCCTCTCTCTTCTCATTGGTGGCACAGTGGGGGGAGGGAGAGACCGCTTCCTTCTCCCCTCTGCTGCTGAGGGAACATAGCGCGTGCCATGTTCTGTGATACTGCTGCGCTGCCTAGTATCAGTAAAAGGCAAATCCCGGTATCAAATCGATACCGGTACAAAAGTATCTATTTGGGTATCGATAATTTAATACCCGATGCAACCCTAATACAGACTACATAGGGATCTGCTTGCTAAAACATGTATAGATAAAGTATACCACCTGCTGACGCCCAGTTATGAATTGCATGACTGGGTATGTGGAGGGACACTTCCCTCTCCTATCCCCAGTAATCTCTGTTTCTCATCAGGCTGCCTTTGCACATCAGAGGCCGAGAGGAGACTGATATCTGACGTTGCGTGGTTCAAGCTAAAGGAGTATTTTCCTACAGCATCCGAATTCAGACACGACCAGGAGCCATGCTGTCAGTGCCAGGTACCAGGACACATTCACGCTCCCCATTAAATTCCGGAATACTGTGTGACAGTGAAGATCTTGTGTCTCCTGGTTGGTTCCATTAATTCAGCATTAAGTGTTTTCCGTAGATGTTAGAAAGAGAAGGAGAAAGAAATGATGCTCTGCATAAGAAAATGGCCAATGAGCAGAAGCTTGCTCTTTCCAACCTCTTCCAGGACAAGAACCGTCCTTCCGGGGGCAGTTGGCCGCAGGTACTTCTACAATACTGCCTGCTGTATGCAGTGGCCTGTGATTGCTGCTGCTTACCTGTCGTCTATGTCCTCCTCACATGTCTGTTTCCATTGTGTAATTGGTAGGAGACATCGGAGTTGTACATTGTGTCTCAGTTCTTTCTGGAGGAGTGGAAGAAGTTTATAAGGTAACATGACTTTGTCTGGTCTCTGCTGGATGAGGACCCTGTGCAGTTATCTGATTCTTACTATAATACTCCTTATGATTGTTTCTTGCAGGAGGCCGACCAAGTCTGGCCCAGTACAGTCACTGGGGAACAGCCTCCTCCTCTGCCCACATGGGGGTCTCATGTTTTCCTTCTCTACAATGACTAAGGAAGACTCTAAGCTGTGAGTATTCCTCATAAAGTGGGCAGTTTGGGAAGATAAAGTGAACCTTCTGTGCCTTAGGTTTCAGTATATTCATTGCTGAATTTTGATTGTTTTTATACTTGATAACTGCACTCACTTCTGCTTGTTATTAGAAACAGTCAGCAAGCTTGTTAACAGTCAGCCTTATAGCTAAGCTGGGTTTCCGTAATGCAGAGGGGTCCGTTTTTTTACCTTTATCGGATGACTTTACGCTGCCTGACGTAAAAATGACATTTCCCAGAAAATAAACCGCCAGCTCAAACTTTGTGCAGACACTGAACCAGTAAGGGTTGCTGCAAGATATTGGATTCAGAATAGTAAGCACAGCTCCAATATAATACAGGACATAACGTAAAAATCGTGATTCCACCTGAAGAATGAGTGCGGCTCTGCCATATAATACAGGATTTAAAAGGGTCTTCCCATCTAAGACAATGGGGGCATATCACTAGTATATGCCCCCATTGTCTGATAGTGGACCTGCACCTATCTCGTAAACTGATCCGACAAAGTGAAGGAGGGCGCACCGAGCCGTCACTCAGCTATTTTCGGTGGCCCCATAGAAATAAACAGATCAGAAAATGGGGGCATATCCTAGCGACATGTGCCCATTGTCTTGGGATGGGAACATCCCTTTTAAACTCCGGATCACTACAGGGTAAGTTATGTCGTGTATGTACACAGTGGCTCCACCAGCAGAATAGTGAGTGCAGCTTTTAGTGTACAATATGGGATATGATTATGAAAAGTAATTAAAGGGGGAAGTAAAACTGGTATTTCATGCACCAGTTTGAATTAAAAAAATATACACTGCCACAAGGGGCGACATGTTTATTAAGGCACATGCGTCTTATTAAATCTTGCACGTCTTGGGAGGTCTACGCTGAAGAAAACTGAAATCTACTGCAATTATCAGCTGCCATAGGTTTCTGCTGTAATTTAGGTCAGTTTTCTGGGGTAAATGTTAAAGGGTTCCTATCACCTCGTTTTGACATAATTAGCTGTCAGACACTAGCGATCCGCTAGTGTCTGCTCTACCAAACAATGCTATTATAATACCTTTGTGTGCAGCCGTTTGCCTAAAAAAACAAACTTTTATTGATATGCTAATGAGCCTCTAGGTGCTATGGGGGCGTCTTTTCAGCACCTAGAGGCTCGGTCTACTCACACAAAATGCCGCCCAGCGCGTCCCTCCAGCCTGCCCCTCTCCTCTGGAATGCGATCCTCCCTCTGAGCCAGTGCGCCGTGCGCGTCTGTTTTCGGCGCAGGCGCAGTGAACATCCCCACTGCGCCGATTACGTCAGAGTGCTCTGAGGAACAGATGGCGCAGGCGCAGTGGAGATGCCGGCGCAGGGAGGTTCAGACAGTCACTGCACCTGCGCCGAATACAGACGCGCACGGCGCAGGCGCGAGAATTCGTCCACTGGCTCAGAGGGAGGATCGCATTCCAGAGGAGATGGGCGGGCTGGAGGGACGCGCTGGGCGGCATTTTGTGTGAGTAGACCGAGCATCTAGGTGCTGAAAAGACGCCCCCATAGCACCTAGAGGCTCATTAGCATATCAATAAAAGTTCGTTTTTTAGGCAAACGGCTGCACACAAAGGTATTATGATAGCATTGTTTGGTAGAGCAGACACTAGCAGATCGCTAGTGTCTGATGGCTAATTATGTCAAAACAAGGTGATAGGAACCCTCTAAATCCGTAAGACCTGACCACTTTTTAGAAAAGCAACGAACGTGTTGATAACCAGCAAAAACACGCATTTTTGCACATATTGAGGCCTGTGCAAACATTTGCTCCTTTTTGGTTCCACTTTTCTGGAGCTTGATAAATTTCACCTAGTGAGCCCAGCTCTGGAGTATAATACATCATTTGCTGTTGATACTGTAGCAATGTATGTCCACTGTGGCTCATTCTCTATGTATAATGGGGTCAGAGGTGGACATGGGCCTTTTCTGTGTCAGACGAGAGTAAGGTTGTGATTTTTCTGTGCACAGTATAGCTCTGCTTTGGCCTTCTGAGTGGGGCATTCTTCAGAAACTCTTCATTGTCGATCACACCATCAAGATCTCCAGGAGGACAGTAACTGCCGATGAGAACAATGTAGCCACGATCTACGTGTCTGAACCCGGTATGTTCTCCATGCATGTGTCATTCCCGTCATATAGGCAGATAAGTTTAGTAAAGGGAGAAGGGATGTTTGGTTTCTGTAGACTGTCTTCCATCAGTGACCTTCATGTCCTCTCAACGCCTTTGTTCTGTGTCAGAGCTGTGTCCGGAGTGTCGGGAGGGATTGTTGTGTCAGCAGGAGAGGGACCAGAGAGAGTATGCACAAGCTACCATCTATGTGCACAAAGTGGTTGATAATAAGAAGGTAAGCGCCTGACATAGTGGGTGACCACTGCAGGTAAGGTGGGCAGCAGCACCTGATGCACTTCATCCTTTACAGGTCATGAAGGAAGCAGCGCCTGAGCTAAACGTCAGCAGTTCAGACCCTGAAGATGAGAAGGATGAGCCCCGTCCTGATGGAGAGAATGATCCAGACTTCAGTCAGGTAACTACTGCCTCTGATAAGTCTGTTATGTGGTTCAGCAGACTAACTTGTCATGCATTGGGATCCAGGAGAGGGTCTGGTTGTCTCTGCTAGTAGCTTGCATGTCTGGCTGGATCTGCTCACTCCATGGCCTGGTTATTGATCTTTAATAGCAGTCCAGGGAAGCCCTGAATCATGTCGTCCTCATTGTGGGTAGTAATGTGGAAGGAGGTCAATTGCGACCACGGCATCTGATGCGGCTTCCCCGCGCTGAGAGTGGGGGACCTGTTCATTGGTGGTGACCTGCCAGAGCTATTAATCCCGATTGGTTAATATAGCACTTAATTCTGAATTCTGATTGGTAATTTGAAGCACTGTTTAGCAGTTGCCTGTTACATGTAATTGAACGGGGACCTCGCCTGTGAACAGTCTTCTCCACATTCGTTTTCTGATGATGATCTGGTCCAGGTCTGTGATGACCTAAACCTGAAGCCCGAGAGTAATATGGAGCTGGGAATTCTGCTCTACAGGATCTTTCTCTTTTACTCATCCAGGCTAATGGAGCCGCAAAGAAGCAGAAGGTTTCTATCCACGGACAGGTCTCCTATCAGAAGCAGGGGATTCGGAGAAGTACGCGGCACAGGAAAGTGCGGGGAGAGAAGGCGTTACTGGTCTCTGCTAACCAGACATTGAAGGACCTGAAAATCCAGGTGAGGAGTATGCCCTGAGGGGGGGGGGGGGGGGGGCCCATGTCCAGCACCTTCTGCAGTCACTGACATTGTCTCTGCTTCCAGATCATGCACGCTTTCTCTGTCGCTCCATTCGATCAGAACTTGTCTCTAGATGGCAAGGTTTTGAATGACGACTGTGCCACGCTGGGATCTCTGGGAATCGTCCCGGAATCTGTTGTTTTACTAAAGGCAAGTAACCATTTCTTGTGTGCTGTAGTCACAGTGGGCCATACAGGGCAGGATGTAACTCCAGGTCTGTCTTCCACCACAGGCAGATGAGCCCATTGCAGACTATTCAGCCATGGATGACGTTATGCAAGGTGAGGTGCTGCAGGGGATGGGACGGTTAGTGTGTCACATTTTCTGCCCCTGTGAAGGCTCTCGGAGGAGCAATCTCTGCTCAGATTAATAAAAAAATGTCAAAAAAGAGAAAATTTCGGGAAATCATCCTAGTAATGAGTGGGGGTATAATGGATACCCCATCCTGATGCTGCCTACCGGGGGTACTTGTGGGGATGTGAAGGGGGTCAACGGTGGGTGTATATGAGGGGGTCCTAAGTTCTTGTATTGTAAGGGTGGGTTATAAGGAAATAATGCTAGTAAAATATCTTCTGACTCGTACTGCAGAGAGGGAGAGCAGGGTGTGTGCCATTTTTGCAGCTTGCTTCTGGCATTATCTTGTGATAACGTATGTGTACATCTCTTTTGCAGTTTGTATGCCAGAGGAAGGATTTAAAGGTAAGCGCAAAGGTGACATCCGTTATTTAAAGGATTGGGACGTGCTAGGAGACAAAGATTTCATTTTTGTTAAGGGGATTGTAAGAATCTCTCTCTGGGGCTGATGATGGTTTTGTTGGTTAAGATCTTGATTTTTCTCTCATGGCCATATTTACCACAATAGATAGAAATCGCCGGCCTGGTCTATGGGGTTGGCACATTCCTTATTGTTTCAGGGTCCCAGGATGCTCTCTGGTTGTATATTGCATAGCAGCTCATGTACTGTAGAGGCCACAGCTCTCCGATTCTGGCCATCATAGTCATGTAATGTGCTCTGTCCTCTGCCTCGATGTCTACTTAATGCTGGTACAATATGTCCCTAGCAACCAGACTGTCAGAAAAGGCGCCGCTGATCAGAGTACAGCTGGATTATCACTGCTGCCAGCAGAGAATAGCAGCCTGACGGCAGCCACACCTTGCTCTGTTAGGTTACGGAGGTGGAGGTTCCCTTTAAGCATTGTCATATTTTTCTCATCAAGGGATTTTCTTGCTTTGTTTGCAGGAACGGGTCTGCTGGGACATTAGCATTGAGCCTCCTCCTGAAGGGCATCTTCCATGCGCAGTAGAAGCGGATTGTGACTCTTCCAGGAGGCGTCCGACGCCTCCACCTCCGAGCATTGCCTTACATGAACATAGCAGATTGCACTGAAGGACTGCAGCGATAGAAGGACAAACTCTCTCTACTTTTTATATGTAAATACAGATGACGCCGTATATCTATAATATAACTTGTTTACATTGGGATTCCACCTTCCATGCCATGTCTCCCAGCCGCGGCTTCTGTCTTGTGAAATCATGATGATCGTGGGTTTCCCTTCTGGCCTGCTTGTCACGCATTAAAAAGCCGACTGTGCTGATGATGATCCACAGCTTCTGTGTCGTAATATGGGGAAAGAATGGAGACTGAGGGTCACAGAATGGAAAAAGAAGCACGGAGTATGTCCGGAGAGGAGTAGGCTGTTTTTGTGAGTGGTCACAGACCAAGAGTTACATGCTGGTAGGAAAAGAGTTCCCAGCAGCGCAGAGGACTTAAGAAGAAATGTGCTGTTCTTGTGAGAGGTGTTACAGGCTGAGTTAATTCATGGAAGGAGCGGGGTCCCCAGCAGCACAGAGCATGTCAGGATTTGTTTGCTGATCTTGTGATCATAGTGGAAGGTGTAGAAGAATAGTCAGATGTGTGTTACAATAGTTGAGCTGTGACCTGTAATGGAGAGGGTGGACAGGGCTGATGTCTACTTTTGTTTCCCTGTACCCCATTATTAGTACATACCTGGCAAATGCAGACGCTTCACTGTGAGGTTTAGGATCCATTCATGGGTCCGCATCTGTTCCGCAATTTTGCAGAACCGGTGCGAACCCATTTATTTTGGGTCCGCGGCCCCGCAAAAAAAATAAAACATGTCCTATTCTTGTCCGCAGACAAGAAAAGGCCTTTTTCATTATAGCGCCGGCCATGTGCGGTCTGCAAAATGCGGAACGCACATGGCCGGTTTCCGTGTTTTGCGGATCCGCAATTTGCGGACTGCAAAACACTTGCGGATGTGTGAATGGACTCTTAGTCCTTGTTCCTCCCTCTCTTTCATTGACAGTGCCAGGCGAGATGATTTCACAGAAACCTGGCTCTGTCAATTAAGATGGAGAGAGAGAGGAGCCAAGGGTGCACAGAGTGGCTTGAGCCCACCCTAAGTGCACTTAACTGCTCATTTGCATTTGGATTAAAAGTGCTTTATCTCCAGAATAAAAACAGGAATTGCTAAGTGAAATGTGTCATTACATTCAGCGGAGCGAGCCCTACAAGGCAGTGTGCCTGGTTTTACCATAGACATGTTGGTGACTAGTTCCATCCTGGTCTGGATTGTTGTCTGCTGTTCGGACATCTAGGGCACAGGTGTAGGCCCACACGGCAGCTCTTATTTTTGGGTGGAGTTTATAGTTATGTGTATTGTCATTAATACACACTATAACTAGTGGTGCTATAAATAGTACCATTATACCCCACAAATATAGTACGACTGATATATACATTGTGCACATGTGCAACAGTGTTCAAAAATAACAGTGAGATTAAAAAAGCTAATAAATTGCAAAATCTTTTATTATCAGTAACTTATTTCCATAAATGCAAATACACTGGAGATACTACAGATTCAATTCCAAATCAAAACTAGAACAACATTTCTCCAGTTTGCGTTAAATTAATCCTTTTTACAGAAAGTAAAGAAAAGGGAAAATCAGGCTGCTCCAGCATATTTCTTTAAAAACTAAAAAATGTATAAACTGAAAAAAAATGTTTAGAGATTTCCCTTTACTTTGAACTCCTGTTTCTGAGAACGGCTTGGCGTGTGTTGCATGGAATCGAACACCACCTGGGCTCTATGAACAGGTATTTCAGTCCAGGACGATTTGACTACATTTCACAGATTGCATTTTTGGGTTTTGCCTCATAAATCGCATTATTTTGTCACCCCCTCAAGGTCTGTATGGGATTGAGGTCGGGGGATTGTGCTGGCTGCTCCACTACCTCAGTCCTGTTTGTCTGTAGCCATGATGTTGTTCTCTTACTGCTGTGTTTTGGGTTATTGTCATGTTGAAAAACCCATGTCAAGGGTGTTTCTTCTTTGGCATAAGGCATCATAATCTTTTCAGCATTTTGATATATTCAGACTGATCTATGATCCTTCGTATGTAATAAATAAGCCCAACACTACGGGGTGAGAAACATCCCCGTATCAGGATTTTTGCACCGCCATGCTCTACTGTCTTTACAGTGGACTGTGGCCTCAATGCTCGGCAGTCATCTTACATACTGTCTGCCACCATTTAGTCCCAAAAAGAACAATTTTTATTTTCTTTAATCAGTCCATAAAATGTTTTGCCATTTCTCTTTCGACCAGTCAGTGTGTTCTTTGGCAAATTTTAACCTACTCAGGACATGTCTTTTTCTACAATGGGACTTTGCTCCTTGTTCTTGCTGGAGACTTGGTTCACTTCATCTTCTGATTGTAGCAGGACTCACAGGTAACTTCAGATCTTCTTGGATTTTTCTGGAGGTGATTATTGGCTGAGCCTTGGCCTTTTTGGCTATTCTCTGATCCATTCGAACAGTAGTTCTCCGCTTCTTTCAGGTTTTGATTGCCACTTCAAAACATCTGAGATCATTTTAGCTGAGCAGCCTATAATTTGCTGCTCTTTTTCCCCCCTCCAATCACCTTTTAATCAAAGTATGTTATTCATCAGAACAATTTCTGGACTGACCTATTTTCACCAGTATTTCAGAAGGAAATGCACTATAACCAACATGTGCAGCATTTGCTGCCCTACTTCCTAAAAGGCAACTGTCAGCAGATTTGTACCCGTGAAACTGGCTGATCTGTTGCATGGGTGCTTGGCCGCTGAAGGCATCAATGTTGGTCCCATTTTCATATGTACCCACATTGCTGACAAAAATGTTATTTTAATATATGCAAATGAGCCTCTAGGAGCAACAGGGGCATTGCCATTACTCCTAGAGGCTCTGCTCTCTCTGCAACTGCCACTTCCTCTCCACGTTGACTGGGCCAGGCAGTGTAAACATAATCACATCTGGCCCTGACTACTCCTGAAGTGTATAGTGCATGACAGTGGCAGAGAGAGCACAGCCTCTAGGTGTAACGGCAACGCCCCCGTTGCTCCTAAATGCTCATTTGCATATATTAAAACATCATTTTTCTCAGCAATGCGGGCACATATGAACATGGGACCAACACAGATGCCTTCAGCAGCCAAGCGCACATGCAACAGGTCAGCCAGTGTCATAGGAACAAATCTGCTGACAGATGCCCTTTTAAACGAGGGACAAAATAACATCTGTTATTCCACAGAATGAATGACTTAACCAATTTAACTCCGTGCTATTATTTTGAATACGCCCCTTTCAATTATTTGTTTCAAATACTTAGAATGTGCGGCATGCATGTCCTAAATGTTGGGTCTCTTTTATTTTTATTTTTTATTTTTTTCCCTATTACTCTACTACACACTTACAAGTAAATATTTTTTTATTGTATTTTTGATTTATTGGGTTAATGATATTGAACTACCGGTACTTTAACACTACTGTGCATACACAGTACATTTACTTATCTTGTCCGCAGTGAAGAAAAGCTATGATGAACCAAGACTGCTTCATGCCTAGACTTTTTTTTCCTTTTTCCTCCCTCTTCTATCAGTACCAACAAAGTTGCTGCTTGTATCAAGTTACAACAGCCAGTAAGATGCTCTAGCTGTTTAACTGTTGTAGCAGTTCTGACAGACTAGGGATGAGAGAGAGAATACTTGTCCTGCTCCCGCCTCTACATCTGTACCGGACTCGTCTCTTGCTTCCCCCTGTGCTATACCCCTGTCGTCTTATGTATTGTCAAAGCATAAAACATCAGAACAAAATCTTTCCACTTACATTAAACTGCAGCTAGTGATGACCTTTTATCAGGCAGACCCGCCAAGCGTACGAAGCGACAGCCTCGGGAGAAATGTGACTGCTATGTAGTAGTAATTACTTGGGGCCAGGTACGAACTGAAATAACTATCTGTCATCTAGTACTGACCGGAGGATACAGTAGTCAGAGATTGTCAAATCAGGCAGAGGAAACAAAGCTTTATACAGAGGCCATTGTAGCAAGATCTCATAGTACCTGCAAACAAGATCTGGCTCATGATCTAGTGAGTTCAGCTCAATACAACTGATGTAGCAAGTATCTTTAGAAGTAACCCAAGTACTTCCTTATATCTAGTGCTATATGGACCATGCAGGTATAACCCGGGCATCTTATGTTTAGAATTATATATGTACAGCTGGTATAACCTGGGCATCTCCTGTATATAATTATATACGTACAGCTGGTATAAGTTTTACATCTTCTTGTATATAGTGATATGGACCATGCTGGTATAACCTGGGTATCTCCTGTATGTAATTATAGATGTACAGCTGGTATATAAGTTATACATCTTCTTGTATATAGTGATATGGGCCATGCTGGTAGAACCTGGGTATCTCCTGTCTATAATTATATACGTACAGCTGGTATAAGTTATACATCTTCTTGTATATAGAGATATGGTCCATGCTAGTATAACCTGGGTATCTCCTGTCTATAATTATAGATGTACAGCTGGTATAAGTTATACATCTTCTTGTGTATATAGTGATATCGACCATGCTGGTATAACCTGGGTATCTCCTGTATGTAATTATAGATGTACAGCTGGTATAAGTTATACATCTTCTTGTGGAGCCAGGGAACAAAGCTGACACAAATTCAATTATTTCTTTGGTATTGGATCCAATATTGTTTAATGGATAACACACAGTGTGAGAGTGACTGTACAACTTCCAGACTCATACCGTCCCATCTCCCTGATTCTGACTGATGTGAAACTCCTTGCTAAAGTTTTGGCCATGAGACTTGCAGCAGTTGTTACCACCTTAGTGCCCTCGGATCAGACGGGCTTTATGACTGGTAAATCGGCGCCAATTAATCGTTAGATGCCTCTTTCTAAATCTACAAGAGATGCCAAACCATGTCAAGCATTCCCCTACGGTTTGCTCTGGCCCTCGAGTCACCGGCTGCACAGATAAGACACGCAAGGGATGGTGGACTTTAAATATAACTCCAAAGAGGACAAGATGGCATTGGATGCCGATTGATATTATTTTTGGGGATGCTAAGGACTCTTTGACATTGATCTTGAGAACTTTGGCTCTTACTCGACCGCATATCAATTGAGAGAGGTCTGTACTGATGTCGGTAGATCCTTGGCGGTGGAGGAAGTGTAGGAGCATTGCAATGTGTTTCTTCATTTAAATACCTGGGAGTCATGGTGTCCATCAAGGCTAAGGATTATATTATATTGTCCTGAACATTTCTGGATGGATGACAAACTAAGTTTGCTGTCTGGGCTAAACTGTCGCTTTCTAGAATTGGTAGGGCAAACCTTATACAGATGACACTTACGTCACAGTTGTACTTCCTCCATAAATCCCTGTTATGGATTCCTTCATATGTTTTGAAAGGAGTGGAGAGACTATTTCATCTTTTACTTTGGGAAGCCGGTATCCCTGAAATTAAAAAAATTGCAGCTGCCTGTTGCTGCGAGTGGGGTAGCAATTCCTAATAGATGGCTGTATTATTAAGCATCGGAGCTGCAGTGATTTACGGGATGGGGTACAACTCACGGTTCAGAAGGAAGTGTTAGTATTATTGAACATATTGTGGATCCAGGACTCCTATTCTGTCATTTGGAGACGGATGTGTTTCTGGTACGGGGAGGGAACATGCCAATTTTGCACCTTTTGCATAAAATGTGGGGAAAAAAAGTAAACATCTGATGGATGCAATGCCATAATGCTCAGGCGGAGCATGTAGGCGGACGCATCACGTAGCGTGCGCCGCTCCCTCCCAGCCCACAACTCATGGCCGCACTGCTCTTCTTGTGGCGCGCAGAAGTGCTGCCCGGGTGTAGTGCATCTTAAAGGCATGCCTGTCCGCCTGATCCACTGTGTCTGCTGGGTTTCTGGTTGGTAGCAGTGGTGAAGGACCTCAGAGGGCGCGTCAGTCGGCCGTGGCCTTGGGCTGCATTCAGGCAGGTGGTGTGGACGGGAGAGACCCCGGCATTTACTCGGAGGTGTGCGGCAGGTGGGCGTCCTGGAGAAGCAGCTCATGGAGGACGCCGCCGTGTGTTGTGTAGTCTAAAGACACAGCGGGCTCCTTAGGGTGAGATGACAGTCCCCCGGACGGAGAAGGCAGGCCTGTGAGACAGGCAGGCGTCCTAGTTTGGGGGCACGAGTCGTCCGGGAGTTGTCTACTTTGTATGTTCATAAAACTGAACTGCTGTGGAATCATCTTTGGCACTGTCTCCGGCATTGAAGACGGAGCCCTCCTGCAAGCTGAGACCCGTGAGATTAAAATACTGCTTGTATCTACTCTTTGTTGTGAACTAATATCTTTGGTACTAAACTCTATATTCTATATTGGATCTTACTGATCCAAATATACTGCTCGTAATTTGTCCATATCTATAATTATTACTCTTGGAACTTTTATTTTTCAACGGAACTAACAATATGAACACAGAATTTCCTTGTTCTGGACCTAACATTGGATTTTTTGGGATTTCAGAGGATTGTGAGGACGTTTTTATTTGGATCACCTTCAATCTCCACTTAATTTTCATTTTGCTGAATGTTTCTTGTGAGGCTCTGGCAATAAATTTCATACAGCTATAAATTGGTTTAGTATATTATCCTCCGGAGTACCTCTCCCCTGGTCAAATAGAGAACTCTAGCTGGAAACCCTTCCTCCTTACCCAGTGTGAACTATTTTTTTTTTTTTTTTGTTTGTGCTAATTTGTCATTGTGTACATTTTTTGTTTCTGTATTCACCCCTCCATACTCAAGGGGGTAGAGAACTAATATAACAGTAGGGAGGGGTGAAAGGGGGAAAACGGGATAAAGAATAACATAAATAAGAGGAAGGAAGAAAAAAAAATTGTTAAACAAGGAGGGGGAAAGAAGGGAAAGGCCTTAATAAATCTGGAAGGCTCCACCTCCCCGCTGGCCCAAAGGGGTGACGGCTCTAAGCAATTACTAATAACTGGCTTAAATAGACAGACTAGCTCTCCTAAAACTGCCTCTCAAAAAAAGACAATTCAAGTCAAGAAAAGGAGGCTTTATCTTCATATATAGAGCATTCTGCCGCGTTTGGGACCACCAGGGAGAATTTTTGGTGGGGTCTCGAACTGGAGAGAATGATACAGCGGGAAAGATACTAGAAGGAGAAAAGGGTTGTTCTAATAGAGTATTCGCCTAGCCTGCAGGACGTTTTAAAAAAAAAAAAAAAAAAAAAAAAAAGGAAATGCAATACAGCGATATCTGACCTCGCTCTCCAGGAGGTGGGGGGGGGGGGGGGCTCAAAGAATCTGTTGGGTTCCTTAGAGCGGATGTGCAAAAATATAAAAATTATAAAAATAGGCTTGAAGAGATGGAGAAAAGGGTATCAGAGGTGGAAGATTACTAATAAAGACGAGAGTATATTAATATCAGAAAGGATAAAATGTTAGATATGGAAAATAGAGAGCTAGAAGGGTCAATTTCAGATGTACAGGTTTTCCGGAGGGGGTAGAGGGGCAGGATGTGACCGGTTTAATGCAAAATTGGCTGTTGGAACAACTGGGACAGGATATAACAAGTCATAAGTATTTTGTGGAACGTGCTCATAGTCCCCTTAAAGCTGCCTCCCCCAGGTGTGAGATCCAGGGTAATATTGGTCAATCTATTATCTGCCAGGGACAGAGATGAGATTTTACACAGGGCCAGGAAGAAAGGGAATCTGGGTCTAATGTAAGGATCTTCCCCGATTATGCTAGGGAAAGAGAGAAGTCGATACATTGAATTAAGAAAGGATCTCCGGTTAAAAGGGGTAAAATACACAATGATTTTCCCTGCTAAGTTATGAATTGAATAGAAGGATATTGTATTTTTTTTTGAAACTGGATAGGGAAAAATCTCAGGATGTAAATGGTTTTGGGCTGGGGTTGGGAGGGAGTGTAATGCATGGAAAGAGAACCAGAAGCAATTGTTGGCTTGCTGGCTCAACTGGTAAGGGGGGGAGTTATGGGTGGGATAATTGGGTTGAGGGGTTAATCCCCCCCCCCCCCTTACAATATGGTTATGGAAGAGAGATTAGATAGATGTAGAATAGGGAAAAATAAGAAAATAGGCACTAATTGTCATTTAAAAAACACAATAGAAGAATTAGAATGGATAGATTATATGGAGACTTCAAAACCCACGGGTTAAGAAGTTTTCTTGTTTCTCGAAAACACAAAGTTCTATCGAATAGATATGGAGTTTGTAAATAAGAAGGCATTGTATCACATTTCAAAAATTAAAATACGTACAACGGGGTATATACAATCACAACCCCATGATAGTAATGTTTCTGGACAATAGATTCGGGAGGTGCACTAGGGTTAGAATAAATTAAGGATGGATTAATATAATGGGAGATAACGAAAAGGTGCAAAAAGAAATCTTAGAATACTTTGAAAAAAATGAAGGAACGGCAGATAATACTTAGTGTGGGAGGCCGGAAAAGCTTATAAGAGGAATTATCTTGAAGTACACCTCAAAATATAAAAAAAAAAAAAGACTCATTTTAATGATATCGAACAGGATCTGAGAAACCTGGAAAGAGAATATGCGGAGAACCCCTCTGAGGATAACTATCAGAGATTGAATAATACAAATCAAATATAAAGAGGAATTGTTTTTGTTTGCAGAGCAGCGGAGACAAAAAGTAAAGGAATATTCTACGCAGGGCCATATACCACGAAAAAAATTGGCAAATATAGTATCTGTTCAGCGGGGTATAAACTATATCCATAAATTGGTCAATGAAAAAGGACAGGAGGTTGAAGAACAAATAGTAAAAAAAAATAAAAAATTATTAAAAGGGTATTTTGAAGGGCTATATAAAAGTAGGCTAAACCAGGGAAAATAAGAAATAGAGTATTTTCTTGAAGGGATAGAGATGACAACCTTAATAGGAACAGAAATTAAGTTAGGGAAAGGAAATCGACCCAACCGAAATAGAAAAGACGCTGAACGTAACTTCCAAAAATATATCAGGGGATCAGACCTTTCGAATTATATGGAACTTAGAAGAAAGTGTTGATTTTTAGGATGTTGGAAATGTGGAATATCTCTAGAAAGAACTAAATATTACCAGAATCCTTACGAGAATCATTAATAACGTTAATTCTAAAATCGGGGAAGGACCCAAAATTAATGGAATCTTTAGAGGCCAATTTCATTGATAAACACAGATAATAAAAAATCTGCAAAATTGTTAGCAAACAGATTAAAAGGAGTCATCAATACTTTAGTGCACGTAGATCAAACTGGATTTATGGCAGATAAAACAACTGGTAATATAACAAGATGTTTTTTAAACATGCAACTCAAGGCAGATAACATTGGGGAGAGACTTTGATTCGATAGAATGGACGTTCTTGATCGCTGTATTGAGGAGGATGGGATTTGGGGACAACTTTATATCATGGATAGAACTATTATATACGGATGTCAATGCAAGGATCCTAGTGAATGGTGACCTTGCTGATTCCTTTGGTTTAGGGCTCTTTCACACGAGCGGATGCCATTCGGGTAATCCGCTGCGTGAAAGAGAGCCAAACGCCGCTCTGGACAGCAGAGACACTGAGCATTAACATGACTGATAATGCTCTTTGCCTCTCTGTGACCTTTTTACTACAAAATCACAGTGAGATAAAGTTGTCACCGTGATTTTGTAGTAAAAAGATCACAGAGAGGTACGGAGCATTATCAATCATGTTAATGCTCCGTGTCTCTGCCTTCCGGAACGGGGCTTGGCTGTAATTCATGCAGCGGATTACCCGCATGGCATCCACTCGTGTGAAAGAGTCCTTAGGGAGAGGAGTGAGGCAGGGTTGTCCCCCGTACTCCTCCTCTTTTCTTTAGCAATGGAACCTTTAGCTTTGCTGATAAGGCAAGACATAATAGGATTTAAATATGGAGATCATCAAGAAAAGATTTCAATGTACGCGGACAATTTGATGCTGTTTGACTGTTCTCATGAATCGCTTGTCCGCATCTTTGAAACCTTTTGAGAGATTTGGAATAATAGCAGGATTAAAGATTAATTGGAGTAAATCTGCTTGTATCCCTCTGGACCCACTAGGTGGCTTTATTCCAGGTGCACTGGAGGTTTTAAAAAAGGGGGAAAGTACTAAATATCTAAAAATATATCTTTCTGATAACCCACAGGATTACACAAGACTAAACATAATACCACTAATAAACAAATTAAGATCTAAAGTACAAATATGGAGCAAACTGCGCCTGTCTATGGGAGGGAGAATATCCTTAATAAAAATGAATTTACTTTCTATGCTCAATTATATATTATAGAATTCCCCTCTAGACATCCCAAACAATTTTTAGAAAATTTATAGAGAGCATCCTCAGCTATTTAATATGGAGATGGCTAAGACCAAGAATAAAACTGCAGAATTTGCGACATCCAGAAAAGGCAGGAGGTCTGTCAGTTCCTGATTTATAAAACTATTTCCTAGCAGGACAAGTTAAAAAAAACTTAGATTTGGGGAAAACACCTCTTTATAATGCTTTTAATTAAATTTCTTTATCAATAGAGCTAAACTGTAATATCTGCCATATAATAGAGACGGGTTTCCACTTACAAGAAGTGTTCTCCGGGTCCTCGGTAATGTACTTAATGTACAGAGTTTGGATGGAAGTAAAATCTCAATGGTGCGAAACAGTGTTCCGTGAGAACACCTTGTTGTGGAAGAACGCCAAGTTAAAGGATTTAGAGACCATGGAAAAAAATATCTGGCAGAAATGCGGGATAGTTAGATTGGGACAGATATGGAAGTCCGGGAAACTAGTTGAATTTGCAGAATTGAAAGCAAGATATGGTATCTTGGATAAAGAGTTTTTCCACTACTTTCAGTTAAGACATGCCTTAAAAACAAGTATGAGAGGAAAAAAGTTTGGAAAGGCGCTCCCTACCCCATTAGTTACGGAACTGAAACTCGAAAAGAAGAAAATATCTATAGTCTATAAGATATTATTACAGCAAAAGATCAGTAAAGGGGGTGGTTTAAAAGGGAAAATAAAATGGGAAGGGCTGTTGGGGATGATGGACACTGAAAAGAGGATTTTGTTGCACTCATACAAGGTTACCACTAACCCGGCTCATAGATCGACCGTTTTTTCTAGTTTATAGACTTTATTACGCACCGGAAAAACGACTTTAAATGTCAGAAGTGTAAAGAGGTAGTAGTAGACAATATACATATATGGCATTGTAAGTCCATTCAAGAGTTTTTGACCAAGGTTATTCGGAAAATTGAGAAATGCCAACAGGTGGAGATTCTAAGACTTTTTGATATGTATTTTGGGGGATATTGCAAATTTGGGGATAATTCAACATCAGGAGGTTGTTACAAAATTATAATTTTAGACAAGAAGATGTGTAGTCAAACATTGGATGGAAAAAAGACCGTCTACTACTCAAATGTGGGAATATTATGTCAAATATTCTTTGGAATGTGAAAGATTTTGTCGTGTCAGAAAAACGATTGGCCAAATTTGTGGGAGAGATGGAGGAGTTAGGGGTTTAGGAGAGGGGAAGACAGGAAAGGGAGGAAGGGGAAGTTTTTAGTTTTTTTTTTTCTCTTAGGGATTAGGAGGAAAGAGGGAGAAAGGGAAGATAGAAGGGAAACAACTCTGCTTCTTTTATTAATTATGTAAACAAGGTTGTTAAAATATTGTATGTTTTTATATTAAGTATATGTGTATAAAGGAAGCTTCAATAAAAATTTATGAAAATAAATAAATCTGATGGATGTAGTTGTCAGTTTGCCATGTATTCCTTTTATGGGATAATAGGCAGCTCCCTGAGATTTGTAAATTGCCCGTACTAGAGTTATGGTGTTCGAAGGGACTTGCCAAGATGGCATACTTAAGTCTTTTTCTCAATTGCAATCTTGTGAATCCTTCTATTACTATTTACAGAAAAGACATGCAGTAGGGGCTCTAAATAAGGTAGGGTCTGTTCTCCCTAATGGCCACTTTATATATAACCTCTTATCTAAACCTACCTCTGCTTGGGGGCTCGTATCTTGATTTACACCAAACTACTATTCAAATATATAGCGGACAAGCTGGAGACTCTTAGGTTGTCATGGGAAAAAGATGTAGGACAAATCCTCGCCCTTAATATTTGGAATAGTCTACTTGCACAGATCCTGTGCCTTTCCTTGAGTCCTGCATATAGTGTATCCCAGTTGTACCTCCTCTATACCGTATGTCGTATACCTGCTTATTTGCACAAGTTAGGAGTGTGGAATATGGCACAATGTGTGAGATCTGTGGACTCCCTGCTGACTTGATGCATGTATTCTGGGATTGCTTGGTATTGGAGGGGTTCTGTTTTTAATTCAGAGGGTATATCAGTTCTTACTCACCCACTTACTTGCGTATTGGGGTATTTAAACACATAGGGCTAGATTTATCATGAGCTCAAGTCAAATTGATGGAGTGAAAAAGTCGAAAAATTTTTGCACAATCGCTAAAACTACACAAAAATTTGCTCTGCGCTATGCTCTCCAGTTTTCTGAAAGTGGGCGTGTTTTCTTATGTAAATGAATCTCGAGACAGCTTTACTATTGTGATAATTTAAAAATTCTCTAAAAATTGCGCAATTTCACTCCAGTGAGGACCATGCTCATCTTATGCGACTTTTTCATAAAGACATGCGACTTTTTCATAAAGCCGCTTACTGAAGGATAAACTGCTACAGTCGAACCACATTTATCACAGTATTAAAGGACCATTAATAAATCTGACTTGGCCAAAAGTGACTTTGGACATATGTAAAAGTGGAGTAAGATGTAAGTGTAATGGTAAATCTGGCCTATTGACTTCTGGGAAATTTATCAGGTTGGCAATTGCCATGATACTGTATCAAGAGAGGAAGCTGATCTTACTGCTTGGAACCTTCTGCCCCGTCCATTTCAGAACTTAAATGCAGAGTGTCCTATTTAATACGTCTTGAGAGAGAGGTGCCCCTTAAAAGGGGATCAATGAAGAAGTTTGATGGGAAGTGGAATATGTGGATTACACATCATGGACTAGATCGTGCACATTGCAGCAGATCATGAGAGGTGGGGAGGATGGCACTGCTGTATGCCTAGTGTACTCTGAAGAATATTTGCTCTCACTGTATGGGAGGACTAGCAATCTGACCAAGAACAACATCTGCATGGAGTTTGTTTGTTTTAAAATTTATTTTTATTGGTTTTAAAACCATGAAATTGTACACTCGCTGATTGCCCTTCCAGGGCGGCTATATAAGAATACAGCTGATACAGTACAATCAAATGAGAAGAGAAGGGGGGTCTGAGGGACGGAAAGGATGGGTATGAGGACAGTGATTATGTTGCAATTTGGTAGTACGTGGATAAAAATACCTAGTAAACTTCCGGTTCCGGCGCTGCCATGTGAGGACGCAGCGCACGGAGCTCCCGCTTACCGCCGACCACCGCTTTCCCTTTGCAGCGCAGAGAGCTGCTTTTCAGCCCTGAGGGACATTCGGCTGGCACCACTTACCTGCACCGGGGCGCCGATGGAAAGATATCTCCTCCGGAGCGGGCAGAAAGTCACAGGTGCTCAGCAGTTGGCAGCCTCACAGGACGCGGCAAAGATGGTGGACAGCCAGCCGCTGATATTCAGGGAGGAGGGCTCCCAAAGCATCCAGGAAGATGGGTCCCCCCTAGGTAGCTCGGCCCCACTGGACTACAAACAGCTGGCCATAGAGGTGGAAATGCGCATAATGCCTGACATCCAGAAGACACTGGAGACCACGATATTGGCCTCTTTTAACTCCTTAAGGGAGGAAGTGAATCAGACCAGCATACAGGTGGGGGCCTTGGAGAAAGAGCTGCGTACTCTACAGCAGCAAGTGGGGGACTGTGACTCTGTAATAAAATCACAGCAGCATGCCCTGGAGTACCTGGTGGATGATCTTGAAAACAAGAGGGTGGTGGGGCTGCCTGAGTCCATTAAACAACCAGACCCCTTGGATTTATGTGAGAGGGAATTGCTTGAGGCCCTGGGTTTGAACTTTTTCTTCGGGTGGAACACACCCACAGGATTGGCCCGGACAGGGGCGCCACAATTGACTCTAAAATGGACTCTCCCCGCGGTGGGGATGGACGACCTCGTCGGGTCATCTTTAAATTGCTGGACTTTTAATGACAAGGTGGCCCTGCTCCGCAGCTTTCGCAAAAGACGGCACCAAATAACCATCAGGGGTCATAGGATTTTACTTTTTGAGGATTTCTCGGCTGAGGTGGCGAAGAAGCGCAAGGCTTTCAGTCCTGTTTACACTGCACTCTACCAGAGGGACATTCGATTTCAGTTACTTTTCCCGGCGGTTCTGAAGATCCATCGAGCACATGGAGGGACTGTTAACTTTAGGTCCCCCTCTGAGGCTGAGGAGGCCTTAGACAAGATTTTAGATTCAGAACCACATGACGCTGCCCTCTCTCCTCAGCGGCCCACTCCGAAGGGACCTCCGGAACCTACTGTTCGCCGAGGGAGCGACCGTTCGCGGATTGGCTCAGAAAGACACTCCAGAAGAGGACGTTGATAAGCCTTAATCAATTGTTGGTGGGACTCAATCCTGGGGGGTAGTCATGTTTGAAGCTGCTCAGCCGCCCCAGATGAGGGATTTATGTTGTTTTGCTCTATGTTTCATGTTAGGGCCCTTCATTGTTCAGCCGTACAGTTGGCTATTGCTTAGGCCAGGTATACGGGAGTTCTGCCATGGCGGAAAAAAGGAAAGTCTGAAACTAGGTTTAGGGACGACTGACACTATCTAGTTGTATTCTGCCTAGCGGGTTATTACCTACTGCCTTATATCTAGGCAGTGTTCTTTGGTCGTACTTATATTTTGTTTCTTGTTTTCTCTCCTTCCCTCCTCTTTCCCTCCCTTCTCCTTTTGGCTTTCTCTGTCCGGGGATCCGTGAATATCAGAGCTGAAATGCGAATCATCTCCTGGAATGTCAAGGGTTTACGCTCCCCACAAAAGCGGTCTAAAATTTTGCGCCACTTGAAGCGCCTCCAACCTGACGTGGTTCTCCTGCAAGAGACGCACTTGGAGGATAAAGATTTCTTTAGTTTGCAAAAATTTTGGGTAGGTTTTGTATACGGATCCTCGGCCAGGGAACGCAAGGCAGGAGTTCTCACACTGCTCCATAGGAATTTCTCAGGGAAAGTACTATCGGAATCTCATGACAATGCGGGTAGGTGGCATAGGCTATTTATTGGTGGAAATTGAGGGAACATCCTATAGCATTCACAATGTCTATGCTCCGAATGATGCTAATGCAGCCTTTTATGCTCTTTTAGAGAACAGACTACACATGGATGGAACCCATAATAGAATTGTGGGGGGTGATTTCAACTCAGTCGCATCTGTTCTGGAAGACCGGAAGAGGTGGAAGGGATGGTTGGTACGCAGCGGCTTTCTGACAAAGTTATACCACCCCTTCTAGCCTCTACCGGATTGTATGATACCTGGCGCTCTCTACATCCTGATGATAGGGAGTACACACATTTTACGCACACGCACAATGTATGGTCCCGTATTGATTACCTCTTCCTGTCTTTACATTTGTCTCAGAGTGGTATCCGCTGAAATTCATGACTTACTTATTTCTGATCACTCACCTATTTCTGTTTCCCTACAGGATACCTACCCTAGAGGCACTGATTTTCTGTGGCGTTTTCCTTCTTTTCTGGCCAAGGATGACAACTTTAAGGTTATATTTCAAGGTTGGTGGTGGGAATTTCAGGGGGACAATCCTCGGGGTGCATCAGATGTTTCGACCCACTGGGAGACTGCTAAAGCGGTCCTGAGGGGCCGAATTCTCGGATATGTCAGTAATCTAAGCAAGGTGACTAGCTCAGCTCTTAGGCAGGCATACACTCAGTTTCTCCAGGTGGCTTCCACACAGCACAATGAGGCCTGGATTGCAGCTAGAAACACCTTTGAATTGTGGGTGGATAAACGGAAGGCCATGCACAGGTCAGAATTCCAGGCGGATCTGTTCAGATTTGGGAATAAACCGGGCAGAATGCTGGCGAATTTAGCACGGGGCAGGAGGGCTCCTACAGTCATCACGGCTATGAAAGGGGAGGGTGGAGTGGTCCAAACAAATCCTAAGCTGGTTAAGGAATTGCTGGGGAAGTACTATTAACGTCTCTACAGCGACACTCCAGGAGAACCTGGGAAAGGCGAGCGTTTCATATCTGGTGTGAAATTGCCATCCCTGACTGAGGAACAGCGTATTATATGCAGTACTTCCTCAGCAGTGATTTCCACATTTAAAGACCCCCCGTCTTTAAATGTGGAAATCACTGCTGAGGAAGTACTGCATATAATATGCTCTTTGCACAGTGGAAATGCGCCAGGCCGTGACCGATTCTCGGGGGAATTTTATAAAATGATACAAGACAATCTGGCCCCCACGCTAGTGGAATATTTTAATCACCTTTTGCACACAGGTAGTTTCCCCGCCCATGTGAATGTTGCCTACATTAAACTGATATTGAAGCCCAATAAAGACCCACAGGATCCGGGCTCGTATCGCCCGATCTCGCTCATTAACCAGGATCTCAAGATCTTGACCAAAATACTGGCTGACAGACTGGGCCTCCTAATGCCCGCTCTGATAGGTCCTTCACAAGTTGGTTTCATTAAGGGACGATCATGGGTGGCCAATATCAGGAAGGTGTTGGCGACCTTGGATTGGGTTCGGCACCGCCCCCAGTCAGCCACGACCCCCATTTTGTTGGCTTTGGATGCAGAAAAAGCTTTTGATTCACTGCGCTGGGGGTGGTGCTGGATAGATTCAAGATATTTGGGGATATCCGTACTTTCCTAAAGGGTCTCTATTCCAACCCTGCGGCACGCATCCACACGGGAGGTTTTCTATCCCCGGTTTTCCCCCTCCAGAGGGGAACTAGACAGGGGTGTCCGCTCTCCCCCCTCCTCTTTGACCTGGCCATTGAGCCCTTAGCTAGATTCTTAGAGGACTCTGACTTGTACTCAGGTATCGCTGTGGGCAAAAAAGAGGTCAAACTGGCTTTGTATGCCGATGACCTTCTGATCTTTATGGACACTCTTCAATGGCATCTAGGTCCCCTAATGGAGTTCTTCAGTCTTTTTGGGTCCTTTTCTGGCTATAAAATAAATTCGTCCAAAAGCGAGATACTGGAGTTGCACGCCACTAATCCCCCGCAGTTTTGGACGGATCTGGGTTTCTCTTTGACGGCGGTTAAGAAATGTATCACTTACCTAGGGGTCAAAATTGGTAAGCTCCCGGGGTCACTGTACTTGCTGAACTACCCTCCCCTCATAGCAAAAATATCTGAATTACAGAAATGGCATTCACTCCCCTTGTCTCTACTAGGTAGGTGTCAGCTCATCAAAATGATGAGCGTCTCTAAGTTGCTCTACCCCCTTCAAACACTTCCAATCCTACTGAAACATACTGATGTCGCTGCTCTGAATAAAGTGTTTACCACGTTTTTGTGGTCCTGTAGGCGCCCTCGTATCTTTCGAAGCTTATGCTATGGAAACCGGAGGGAGGAGTGAAATTCCCGAATATACGGGGTTACAATCTATCCTGTCTTATGCGTCACATATCTGATTGGGTGCACAATACTGATCATTTCTCAAACGGGGAACTGGAACAGAACCTAGTTGCTCCTTGGTATCTGCCTTCCTGCCTTCATTCTAACCTGGCCTCGTTACCCAAGGATATTAAATCCTCGCTTTTACTGAGAGATACGATTGCAGCCTGGAAGGCGATCAGGAAGACAGTAGGTTTGCCTCATGCAATTTCTAAATGGATGCCGTTGTGGGGTCATCCTGGATTCACTTTGGGAACTGGCTCTGGACCTAATGAGCTGTGGGTCTCTAGAGGGCTGACAAGGGCGGAACATCTGATGCACCAAGGGGAGAGGCGATGGCTGACCCCGATAGAACTGAAGGAAAAATATGCCCTGCCGGACTCCCATTTCCTGCTAATAGTGCAGATTATGGGTTTCTGTTCACACAGGTTGCGGGATCTGTCGAAGGAGGCGGGTACGAATTCCTTCGACGAGATCCTCCGTTTCTCTCCTCAAACAGTTTCCCTTTCCAGGTTGTATAGGGCTCTCTCAGGGAATTTCACGAAGGCCAAGGTCTCCACCCTTTTTAAGAAGTGGGAGAGTATCACCATGGATGATGAGATTGGGGAAAAGATCCTGGAAGGTTGGTGCAAGGTCCGCCAGTGTGTGATCAATGAGACTTGGCGTGAAAAGTTTTTAGAATGATGCATCGTGCCATTTATGGTTTTAATTTTCCAGCCTCGCCTCAATTCCCGGATCACATCACCCATTGTCCAAACTGCAAAACGGTCGCTACGGATTTCTGGCATGGCATGTGGACTTGTCCTGAGGTGGTCAAATTTTGGGCCACTGTGATTGACTATGTCAAGACGCACTGGTTGTTGGAGCTCCCTATGGAACCCCAGGCCCTGGTCTTCCATTACATACGTCTGGAAGGGGGTCAGCCTGGTACTCAAACTCAGATCCCAATCATTTTACACTCGGTTCTATTGGTGGCCAAAAGAGTTTTGCTTCAGAGATAGCTCATGGATGCCATGCCAGATATCTCGGCTGTGGTCTCTGAGTTGAAAGTGTTGTTGGGCTTTAAGAGGATAGAGGCGTCAAGGCACAAGGAAGTTTCAGCCACCAAATTCGTCAGCAAATGGCGCACTTTTCTGGTCGCACACTTCAGTCCGGTTGAGATTGGGGAATTGGTCAAACCCTTTCAGTACACTTCTTGGTATCTCTAAGTAATACCTTGGGCCCCCTGGCAGTGTAGCCCTGCCTTCCTCCTCTTATCCCCCCCCCCCCCCTTATGCCCCTCTCCCTCCCCACCCCTCTACTTTTCCTTTCCTCCCCGACTCTTTGGTTCTTCTTTTCTTTATTTATTTTACTTTTAATTGGAAAAATGCAGTCAGATTCGTATGCACAGGGTTTGTGTCCCCTTTGATGCTGTATCTAACTCTCCGGCTCCTTTTGCAGCAAGCTTGGGGGAAGTGTGTGTACTGTGTACTCTGCGGGGACATGACCCTTGCTTTGTTTTTTCTTTGTGAATCTGCTTCAAATAAACAGAATTAAAAAAAATATAATAATACCTAGTAAAACATTAGCGTGTGTGTTCACGACCAGTAATCTATGATTTGTTAGTTCGAAAAATCTCTCTTTTTTTTCCAAGGTTTCCAAATAGCCTCAAATCTTTGTGGTCAGCAATCTGCTCAAGGCGGTACAATTGATCACACCTTTGAATCCATTGTTTTAGTGGGAGTGTCTCTGTCTTTTTCCAGTAAACTGCAATGAGTAGTCTGGACGACGCCAGTAAAATCTGACCCAATTTTTGTGTGTCTCTAGGACACCGCATGGAGTTTGTATGTTCTCCCTGTGTTTGCGTTTCCTCCGGGTTCTCCGGTTTCCTCCCACACTCCAAAGACATACTGATAGGGAACTTAGATTGTGAGCCCCATTGGGGACAGCGAGCATTAAAGGGTTTCTACCACCAGATTTTGAGATTTTTCGCTGACTGACACTAGCTAGTGTCTGCACTACCTAACAGTGCTCTTGTATCACCTTTGTCTGCTGCCGTTAAGCTTAAAAACATACTTTTATTGATATACAAATGAGCCTCTAGGTGCTATGGGGGCGTCTTTTCAGCACCTAGAGGCTCCGTCTACTCCCTATTTCTGCCGCCCACCGTGTCCCTCCAGCCCGCCCCTCTCTTCTAGATTGACAGCCAACCTCGCTCCATCTCGAATTCCAGCACCTGTGCTGTGCGCTTCTGTATTCGGCGCAGGCGCAGTAACTGTCGGAACGCTTCCTGCGCCGATATCTTCATTGCGGTCCGACAGTCACTGCGCCTGAGCCGAATACAGAAGCGCACGCCGCAGGTGCTGGAATTCTAGATGGAGCGAGGTTGGCTGTCAATCGAGGAGTGGGGCGGGCTGGAGGGACGTGGTGGGCGGCAGAAATAGTGAGTAGACGGAGCCTCTAGGTGCTGAAAAGACGCCCCCCCCATAGCACCTAGAGGCTGTTTTTAAGCTTAACGGCAGCAGACAAAGGTGATACAAGAGCACTGTTAGGTAGTGCAGACACTAGCAGATCGCTAGTGTCAGTCAGCGAAAAATCTCAAAATCTGGTGGTAGAGACCCTTTAAAGGTCTGTAAAGCGCTGTGGAATATATTAGTGCTATATAAGAGTGTAAAATAAATAAAGTGGTCCCTCGAGCTACAATATCAATCAGTTCCAGAAAGACTATTCTATGTTGAAACCATTGTAACTTGAGTCATCGGTTCCAAAGGCCTAAAATGTCATACAAGATCAGAGACCATGAAGATTTATAAAAAATAAGCAGATAACTAAGGCAGATGAAACAAATCCTTACATATAACAGTCAGGAATAGCCGCTAACTAGCAACTAATACAGCTAGTTTACCAGAGAAGTGGCCTTGATTGGTTGGATCGGAGTCTGAGGCATTGTATGTTCAGTCTAGTTTCATCTTTTGATGGGTCAGAAAAGACCATTGTATGTTGAAAATATTGTATCCTGAGGCCATTGTATCTTGAGGGATCACTGTATATACAGTATTATTTTTTTTTAAATCACCGGAATATATTAAAAACAGATATAGTCCTGACAGATGGACCTATGCAGAGAGAGGAATTTAGAAGACCTTTTGCTTCACAGTGATTACCAACCTGAAAAGAATATGGTGGCCCAAGTAGGATGTTTGGCACATAGGCTTTCACATCTGTAAGGTTTATGAAACCCCAACATTTTTCTTTGATATAGGACTTGGATTGGATTCTAAAATGTACCCGATGCACGCGGGGGTGGTCGGCCAGTATGCTGCATATACTGAAGGCTTATGGCACTGTGTAGTAAATTATCATCAATTCTGTATATTCTCGTACAGTTGATTTGACTCCCTTTGTATGTGTGCTGGAATATGTTGAGGATCTGCCAATCACTGAGACTGTGAAACTAGCAATAGTCGAATGTTGTATATGGCATTGAAATTAATCTGGCTGGATGACTGTAGTCCTAGCAGAACTTGAGTATATAACTAAAATTAACTGGCTGGTTAACATTGAAAGAGGCATATACAGGAAGAGGGGTACGATATCTAAATTTGAAAATATGTAGGTGGCTTGGATCGATGCCCCTGGCCTTCCTTTCCAGGAACTCCAAAAATATCGAACTAGTGTAATCTTGAGTTGAAGCCGGATTTTACTCCCGCGCAATCGGTGGGGCTGGAGCCCGGTTTGGTGATTGGCTGTTCCATATCTACTGGGCTTCCTTGGAGGGGATACCTTCAATTACACCTGTGTATTATTAATGCTAATGAAGATAAAAAATTAAAAAGTGAGATTCTTCAGTAGTCACCTTTTTAATAATGAACTAAAAACATGACACAATTGCAAGCTTTCAAGACTACAGTTTTAACGTGAATTAAGCGATTCGATAAATAGGCTTAAGTGATTAAAATATTTACTAAGTGTGATTATATATATAAACCGATAAATCACATACAGAATAGTAAAGGTAAATAATAATCACGTGGCCTGCTCTACAATGGGGGGGGGTTGGATTCCTGTCAACATGTTGCAGCACATGGCCAACACCCCATCGTGATGCAAGACAGAGCTAGTACTACCTTACAACATCCCACCTGGATGATGTTTTCTGCGGAGTTCCAATTATTTGTATTTGTGCACAAAAGTTTATACCTTTCTGCCCCTTCTCCTAAGGGCTCATGCACATGACCGTATGTATTTTACGATCCACAAAAAATATGGATGCCCTCAGTGTGCATTCTGTATTTTGCGGAACAGAACAGCTGGCCCCTAATAGAACAGTACTATCCTTGTCCGTAATGCGGATAATAATAGGACATGTTCTATTTTTTTTTCGGAACGGAAACGGAATGCACATGGAGTAACTTCCGTTTTTTTTTTTTTTGTGGACCCATTGAAATGAATGGTTCCACATACGGTCCACAAAAAACCCCGGAACGGACATGGAAAGAAAATACGTTCGTGTGCATGAGCCCTAAGGATGTCCAGTGAGCAGCATGCAAGTCTGTGAGAGAATCACTCAGGAATGCAGCCTTCTCCGCACAATGAGGGGTTTGTACATGTCTATATATCCCTAACTTACTACATTACAAAGAATATAAAAGGTGATATAATAAAGGGGACAGAATCAATCAGTACTTAATTATGTAAAATAAGCTTACAACACAACTACTTACCGTATTTTTTGCCCCATAAGACACCCCCCCCCCCCCCCCCAAAAGTGTCTTATGCAGACTGTGATGTATCAGCTGGAGGAGGGGCCGGTGCGGTCACTGTACTCCGGCCCCGCCGCTCACTCACTTCCTTAATGCCTAAACCTTTTATAATAATAACTTTAATTGATGTTTTGATCCCCAACCCCATCTGTACTACTTACTAAATGTCCTGCAGCAGGGCAGGCGGCCAGCCGTAACTCACTGATGTCACAAGCCTGCACCGCCTACTTTATTCATAAAGTAGGCAGCGCAGGCACGTGACATCAGTGAGTTACGGCCGCCCGCCCTGCTCTGCCTACTACAGGACATTTAGTAAGTAGTACAGATGGGGCTGGGGATCAGAACTTCAATTAAAGTTATTATAAAAGGTTTAGGCAATAAAGCAGTGAGTGAGCAGCGGGGCCGGAGTACAGTGACTGCACCACCCGCTGCATTTGCATGCCAGAAGCCCCTCCCCCTCCCACAGGTTTAGCTCTGGTATATTAGGGCATCTGTAGATGCCACTATTATGGGGTGGGGGATATGTGGATGGCACTGTTATGGGGGGATCTTTGGATAGCACTGTTATGGCGGGGTGATCTGTGGATGGCACTGTTATGGGGTGGGGGATCTGTGGGTGACACATATATAGCAGTGCCATCCACCCCCCCCCCCCCCATAACAGTACCATCCACAGATCACCCCCCCATAACAGTGCTATCCAAAGATCCCCCCATAACAGTGCCATCCACAGATCCCCCATAGTAGTGTCATGCACAGATCACCATTAGTTCAAAAGCACACCTTTTTGGTTAAAAAATTTTTTTTTCTTATTTTCCTCCTCAAAAACCTAGGTGCGTCTTATGGGCCGGTGCATCTTATAGGGCGAAAAATATGGTAGGCATCTGAAGTGTCACATTTTTATGCACGAAAGTACATAGGAATAATGAGGTAGATGAGATGTAAAGCAGATCAATATGTGGAGGAGGAAACAAACAGTTATAGCAGTAAATTGTTGTACCATATTTTTCGCTTTATCAGACTCTATAAGATGAGGTTTTAGAGGAGGAAATATTTTTTTTTATTAATCAGACCTCATATCAGATCCCCATAAATATCAGGACATCACATCAGACCCCATATTAGCCCTCAATGTCAGACCCCCATCTGAGCTTATATCGGCCTACAATTTCAGCCCTCGATGTCAGACCCCCGAAGTTCCTTGATAGAGCCATCAGACCTCAGATCAGATTAAAATAATAAAACTTCTCTTACCTCTCCTGTGCCCGGCTCCTATCCATCTCTGGCAGCAGTCATGCTCCCCTGTCTTCTCTGGCCCGCGCCGCACTCTCACCTGACTGCTTGCAGTGTTGAGTCATAGTACACGCACTGCGTCCTGGCGCTGTACATGGTCATGACAGTGCAGTGCTGGCCTCAGAAAGGAAGACTAGGGAGGGGCATGTTCTTTGTGGGAAAAAAAAGTTATACTTTCAATAAAAAGATGCATTTTAAGAAAAAGAAGAATTTGATGCAGAAGGTAAAAAAAAATATCAAATCAAACAATATATCTCTTGAAGCTCCACAGGAGTAATATATTATGCATATTGTCCTTGCAGGAAAATGTATATTGGTTTGACAGCCAGAGAAGTAAGAATATGGGTCAGAAAGCACATACGCAATATTGATATGTTCCATCAAAGTAGTCTGAATTTAGTAAAGTATAGACTAGATATAGACTGATATTCATTTGGGATCAAGAGGAGACAAAATAAAGCAAAACAGTTAGTGCAAATGGAAACCAGATGAATGAAAATTAGATTTAGTGCTTTTCTCTAATGTGGTATGTTTTATCGGTCTTGTGCTTATTAATGTTTTTATTCTATTATAGGTTTGAATACATGCAAATCATCAGGTGACGTCAGAGGATCTAAAAATAAGAAAAGAATAAAGGATGAATTTACTATTGATTACACCTCTCACTTAATGGCATTGTGAACATTTTATTAGTCCTTGTTTTGTATGAGTTGATTGTGGTTCATAGTTTTATATTTATATTGCACTTTACTAATGTAATCATTTTTACATCAATCTTAATCATTGTTGAGATGATGGATTTTGACATGAATTTTAGCACTCATTCACGTTATGCGTTTATTATATTCACTGATTATGGAAGAACCTATTGTATTGCACTTCTTTCTGATAATTATGTATATGTTAACGGATTTGAATTGTTTTTTATTTTATTTTTATACATTGATTTATTATGTATTACATTGCACTACTTGCAGTTTGATATGTACACTGTCATTGTTACAATTTTTTGTAGTATTATATGTACAGCTGGTATAAGTTATATATCTTACATCCCTCTCTTCCTGAAGGGGGAAAGTGTCAGGGAGGGAGGGTGGAGAATAGAAGTGTTAGGGTCCCGGCTGTCTGCTAACATTCACTGCTGCCTCATTTGACTTGTGGTGCTGTATACACACCAAAAAGAGCCACGCAAAATTAGTAAAATTAACAATCTGGGAGTTTTGTGGTGCTGTATGCTCGTAGGAGAAAGGACCTGTGATAATGTCATCACTATGTGACCAGAAGCCAGCATCCAGGAGGAGTTTTGCAGCAAGAGTTTGGCATAGTTTTAGGTGGAAGAAGTTGTACAATATATTGCATACTGTGAGGTACTATACTATATACTGCATACTGTGCGGTGGTATACTATAATACTGCATACTGTGGGGTACTATACTATATACTGTGGGGTGTTATACTATATACTGCATACTGTGCGGTGGTATACTATAATACTGCATACTGTGGGGTACTATACTATATACTGTGGGGTGTTATACTATATACTGCATACTGTGCGGTGGTATACTATATACTGCATACTATGTGGTGTTATACTATATGCTGCATACTGTGTGGTACTATATACTGCATACTGTGGGGTGTTCTATTCTATATACTGCATACTATGGGGTGTTGTATTCTTTTACATTTCGTCCTACGGCAGCACAGAATGGGTTAACCTTGTCGTCATCTTTTCCCAGGACCGCCCACCTAGAACATATTAATCAATAATTAATCAATTAGCTCGCCCTATAAGATCCGCTCTCCCATAATGCCTCCTTTGTGGGGTTTTTTTTGTCCTCATCTGAGGATGAAGCTCACCTATGTTTCGCAACCGTCATACCTTGTTGTGTCAAGGTTTTATAGGCCTCAGAATGGGAATAGCCATGTATTTTCCCTGGCTCCATTTCTGACCCGCTAATGCTATCTCTACTGGTCGGGGGCTGAAGCTGTCAGGAGGCGTGTGTTACATGTGAGCCGCAAGATACTTACTCCGGAAGCCGCGATGTTCTGAACTTCCGGCATGCTGGAACGCACTGTGGCTCAAGCGCTTAGAGTGTGGCTCAGCCATCTGGGCAGGGACATTGAGGACGGGGTATCAAGAGAAGAACTTCTCAAGCAGTTGCCTACCCTCAAATTGGCAGCAGAATTTTTCTGTGATTTCCCGGTTGATACCATAAGACTGTGTGCCAAGAACATGGCATTGGCTAACTCGATCCGTAGATCTCTCTGGCTGAAGATTTGGTCTGGTGACTCTTCTTCAAAAAATAATCTGTGTGCCCTTCCTTTTGAGCCTGGGAAGTTGTTTGGATCGCACTTAGATAAACTGCTGGAGGCTAACACGGAGGATAAAGCACAGAACTTTTCCGCAACCCAGGCGCAGGGACAAATCCAGATTTTTTTCATCCCTATAGAGGACAAGACTCAAGAAGATCAAACTTCAGAGGACGTTCTGGCCAAGGAAGATCTGATCGTAGAGCCTGGGCCCCCTCAGAGAAATGTAAGAAAAAAGGGGAGGATAATAGACCTCCAAAATCAGAGTTCTGATGCCAGAAGGCAGAAAGTAGGAGGTTGTTTAACTTTGTCCTACGAAAATCGGTGCCACATCACTTCATATATCTGGGTCCTAGAGATTATGCGAAGAGGTTATCGACTAGAACTCGATTACTTGCCAAGAGACAGATTCGTTCTCAGCAAAGGGGAAGATCCACACATTTTTCTACTATTAAACGAGTTTCTAGAAAAAGGAGCTCTGGAGAGGGTTCCAAATTATCAAAAAAATTCGGACGTATATTCCAGGATTTTCTGCATTCCAAAAAGAAATGGCAAAAGTCGGTTAATTCTAGACCTCTGCTACCTGAACCATTATATGAAGAAAATTCACTTCAAAATGGAGACAATAAGATCCATCTTGGCCGTTCTCAGGAAGAATGTGTTTATGGCGTCTTTGGACCTAAAAGACGCATACCTTTATGTTCAAGAATCGAGGAAATTCTTAAGAATTGCCATCAAGAGAAATGGGGAGATACTTGACTATCAGTTCAAAGCTCTTCTGTTTGGGCTATGTTCAGCCCCAAGAGTCTTTACAAAGATAGCGGTCGTGATTGCAGTAACGCTTCGCCTCCAAGGGATCCAGATCTTCCCCTAGCTGGACGACTAGCTAATTGTAGCCGATTCGGAAGCCCTACTTTGACTACATTTAAGGAAGACTATAGAACTGCTTCAATCAGTGGGATTCCTGGTAAACTGGGAGAAGTCGGATGTCATCCCCGCTACCTCCAAGACCATCTTGGGCCTCACAATAGACACGATGGCCATGAAGCTCTATCTCCCTCCTGGGAAAATAAAGGAACTGAAGAAAGAAAATAAAAATATTAATGTCTCTTCATTTCCCGTCGATCCGCAGAGTGATGAAGACGCTCAGACATCTCACATCGGTCTCAGATGCTGTTCCCTGGGCAAATATTCACAGCAGGAATCTTCAACAAGATATGCTTCAAGCCTGGCGTCACAGCAAATTCAAGTTAGACGCAAGAATGAGGATGAGACCCTCTACTATCCAGAGCCTCAGATGATGGTTACGCACAAGACTTCTAACTATAGGGAAAAGTTTCCAGTTTCTTACCCCAGTGATCATCACCACCGATGCTTCCGGTCGAGGATGGGGGCTCACCTCCAGGACAAATTGGGTGCAGGGCCTCTGGTCTCCCAGGGAGAGGAAGCAGTCCTCGAACTACAAAGAGATTGAAGCAGTCCTGTTAGCCCTCTACCGGTTCAAAACCTATGTATTAGGGAAGCCTGTGTTGATCCGGTCAGACAACCTATCGACTGTGTTTTACTTGAACAAACAAGGTGGAAATTATGCAAGAAAATATTCAAGTGGGCACAATTACATCTGTTGGAATTAAAAGCGACGCATATCAGAGCTTGCTTCAATAGTCGAGCGGACCATCTGAGCAGAAAGACAATCAATCAAGCCGATTGGGAGCTCAACTCGATCATCTTTCATCACATCATAGCCAGATGGGGGTCACCGACCTGGGATCTGATGGCGTCAGCAAAGAACAAGAAGCTGGACAGGTTCTGTTCTCTAAACAGTTTCGACAATCCCACAGTAGTGGACGCATTCTCTATGAATTGGAAATGCCTGTCGGTCTACATCTTCCCTCCAGTTCCTCTTATCCCGAGGGTCCTGAGGAAAATAGTAGAGGAGAAACCTCAAGCCATAATAATAACTCCCTTTTGGCCAAGAAGGTCATGGTTCCCTCTCCTACTCCAGCTGTCCAAAGGGAGCTTCTGGAAACTTCCTCTACGTCCGGATCTTCTGATTCAAAACGGTCTGTATCACCAGAATCTAGACCGTCTACACCTTACTGCTTGGAGGCTGAAAGAATTAGATTAGAAGGAAAAGCTCTCTCACAATCGGTTGTCAATGCTCTGCTTTCTTCAAGAAAAGATTCTACTAACAAAAAATATGCTAAAGTTTGGAGAAGATTTATGTCCTGGATGTCGGAGACTGGCCATGAAAATATTAATATTTCCTCCATCCTTCAGTTTCTTCAAGATGGGTTCCAGAAAGGGCTGAAGCCCAATACCCTAAGATCGCATACGACCGCTATTAATTCCATGACTGAGAATAAATACCTCCATCATCCGTTAATTCTCGGATTTTTTAAGGCAGTCAGAAGACTTAATCCTATACAGAGAGATCCTTTTCCGCTTTGGGATCTTTCCTTGGTTCTGAAAAGACTGACTCTCTCTCCATTTGAAATATTGGAAGACGCTGACCTCAAGTGGCTTTCTTATAAGGCACTTTTTCTCACAGCTATCACTTCCGCAGAGAGGCTTGGGGAACTTCAAGCTTTATCATCCAAGTTTCCATACTTACGTTTCCTGCCGGATGGAATATTGCTTCGCACCATGCCATTCTTCCTGCCCAAGGTCCCGTCTTTGGTAAACAAAAATAGAGAAGCGTTTCTTCCAGTATTTTGTCCTGAGCCACTTAATGAACAACAGAATCTCTGTCATACCTTGGATGTGAAAAGAGCGCTACAAATTTATCTCCAAAGAACAAGGGAATTTAGAAACAGTGAGTACCTATTTGTCCTTTTTTCTGGTCCAAGAAAAGGACTCTCGCCTTCCAAAGATACCCTCGCAAGATGGATAAAATCCACAATTCTGGAAGCTTATTCACTAGAGGCCGTACCTCCTCCATTTCCTGTTAGAGCACACTCCACCAGAGCCACAGCTACTTCCTGGGCAGAGATGGCACAAGTTCCGATGGTCTTCATCTCTCACCTTCGTGAAACACTACCGTCTGGACATCAATGCTAGAAGCTCAGCCTTCGGCACTGGAGTATTGTCGGCAGCTCTTTCTGAAAATCCCCCCCCCCTCCCTTTGAGATCTATAAAATCCCATTCTGTACTGCCAGGATTTTACTTTCCTTGAGTCCGAAGGCAGCACAAGTACACCCTCCCTAATAAATTATTATTTTTTTGAGTCTATTTCTTACACACAAGGAGGCATTATGGGAGAGCGGATCTTATAGGGTAAATTAATTGATTAATATGTTCTAGGTGGGCGGTCCTGGGAAAAGATGACGACAAGGTTAATCCATTCTGTGCTGCCTTCGGACTCAAGGAAAGTAAAATCCCGGCAGCACAGAATGGTAAGAACTTTCCCTATATACTACATACTGTGGGGTGTTATACTATATACTGCATACTGTGGGGTGTTGTATTCTATATACTGCATATTGTGGAGTATTATACTATATACCGCATACTGTGGGATGTTATACTATATACTGCATACTGTGGGGTGTTATACTATATACCGCTTACTGTGGGGTGTTATACTAATATACTGCATACTGTGGGGTGTTGTATTCTATATACTGCATACTATGGGGTGTTGTATTCTATATACTGCATACTGTGGGGTGTTGTATTCTATATGCTGCATACTGTGGGGTGTTGTATTCTATATACTGCATACTGTGGGGTGTTGTATTCTATATACTGCACACTGTGGGGTGTTGTATTCTATAAACTGCACACTGTGGGGTGTTATACTATCTACTGCGTACTGTGGGGTGGTATACTATATACTGCATACCTGTGGGGTGTTATACTATATACTGCATACTGTGGGGTGTTATACTATATACTGCATACTGTGGGGTGTTATACTATATACTGCATACTGTGGGGTGTTGTATTCTATATACTGCACACTGTGGGGTGTTGTATTCTATATACTGCATACTGTGGGGTGTTATACTATATACTGCATACTGTGGGGTGTTATACTATATACTGCATACTGTGGGGTGTTGTATTCTATATACTGCATATTGTGGGGTATTATAATATATACCGCATACTGTGGGATGTTATACTATATACCGCATACTGTTGGGTGTTATACTATATACCGCATACTGTGGGTTGTTATACTATATACTGCATACTGTGGGGTGTTATACTATATACTGCATACTGTGGGGTGTTCTACTATATACTGCATACAGTGGGGTGTTATACTATATACTGTGGGGTGTTATGCTATGTACTGCATACTGTGGGGTGTTATGCTATATACTGCTTACTGTGGGGTGTTATACTATATACTGCATACAGTGGGGTGTTATACTATATACTGCATACTGTGGGGTGTTATACTATATACTGTGGGGTGTTATACTGCATACTGTGGGGTGTTATACTATATACCGCATACTGTGGGTTGTTATACTATATACTGCATACTGTGGGGTGTTATACTATATACTGCATACTGTGGGGTGTTGTATTCTATATACTGCATACTATGGGATGTTGTATTCTATATGCTGCATACTGTGGGGTGTTATACTATATACTGTGGGGTGTTATACTATATACTGCATACTGTGGGGTGTTGTATTCTATATACTGCATATTGTGGGGTATTATACTATATACCGCATACTGTGGGGTGTTATACTATATACCGCATACTGTGGGGTGTTATACTAATATACTGCATACTGTGGGGTGTTGTATTCTATATACTGCATACTATGGGGTGTTGTATTCTATATACTGCATACTGTGGGGTGTTGTATTCTATATGCTGCATACTGTGGGGTGTTGTATTCTATATACTGCATACTGTGGGGTGTTGTATTCTATATACTGCACACTGTGGGGTGTTGTATTCTATAAACTGCACACTGTGGGGTGTTATACTATCTACTGCGTACTGTGGGGTGGTATACTATATACTGCATACCTGTGGGGTGTTATACTATATACTGCATACAGTGGGGTGTTATACTATATACTGTGGGGTGTTATACTATATACTGTGGGGTGTTATACTGCATACTGTGGGGTGTTATACTATATACCGCATACTGTGGGTTGTTATACTATATACTGCATACTGTGGGGTGTTATACTATATACTGCATACTGTGGGGTGTTGTATTCTATATACTGCATACTATGGGATGTTGTATTCTATATGCTGCATACTGTGGGGTGTTATACTATATACTGTGGGGTGTTATACTATATACTGCATACTGTGGGGTGTTGTATTCTATATACTGCATATTGTGGGGTATTATACTATATACCGCATACTGTGGGGTGTTATACTATATACCGCATACTGTGGGGTGTTATACTATATACCGCATACTGTGGGGTGTTATACTATATACTGCATACTGTGGGGTGTTATACTATATACTGCATACTGTGGGGTGTTGTATTCTATATACTGCATACTATGGGGTGTTGTATTCTATATACTGCATACAGTGGGATGTTGTATTTTATATGCTGCATACTGTGGGGTGTTGTATTCTATATACTGCATACTGTGGGGTGTTGTATTCTATATACTGCATACTGTGGGGTGTTGTATTCTATATACTGCATACTGTGGGGTGTTGTATTCTATATACTGCATACTGTGGGGTGTTGTATTCTATATACTGCACACTGTGGGTTGTTATACTATATACTGCATACTGTGGGGTGTTATACTATATACTGCATACTGTGGGGTGTTATACTATATACCGCATACTGTGGGGTGTTGTACTATATACTGCATATTGTGGGGTATTATACTATATACCGCATACTGTGGGATGTTATACTATATACTGCATACTGTGGGGTGTTATACAATATACTGCATACTGTGGGGTGTTGTGTTCTATATACTGCATACTTGTATTCTATATACTGCACACCGTGGGGTGTTGTATTCTATATACTGCATATTGTGTGGGGTGTTGTATTCTATATACTGTATATTGTGTGGGGTGTTGTATTCTATATACTGCATATTGTGTGGGGTGTTGTATTCTATATACTGCATATTGTGTGGGGTGTTGTATTCTATATACTGCATATTGTGTGGGGTGTTGTATTCTATATACTGCATATTGTGTGGGGTGTTGTATTCTATATACTGCATATTGTGTGGGGTGTTATACTATATACTGCATACTGTGGGGTGTTATACTATATACTGCATACTGTGGGGTGTTATACTATATACCGCATACTGTGGGGTGTTATACTATATACTGTGGGGTATTATACTATATACTGCATACTGTGGGGTGTTATACTATATACCGCATACTGTGGGGTGTTATACTATATACTGTGGGGTATTATACTATATACTGCATACTGTGGGGTGTTGTATTCTATATACTGCATACTGTGGGGTGTTATACTATATACCGCATACTGTGGGATGTTATACTATATACTGCATACTGTGGGGTGTTATACTATATACTGCATACTGTGGGGTGTCATACTATATACTGCATACTGTGGGGTTTTATACTATATACTGCATACTGTGGGGTGTTGTATTCTATATGCTACAAACTGTGGGGTGTTATGCTATGTACTGCATACTGTGGGGTGTTATGCTATATACTGCTTACTGTGGGGTGTTATACTATATACTGCATACAGTGGGGTGTTATACTATATACTGTGGGGGGTTATACTATATACTGTGGGGTGTTATACTGCATACTGTGGGGTGTTATATACTGCATTCTGTGGGGTGTTGTATACTACATACTGATTACTGTGGGGTGTTGTATACTATGAGGGGCTAGAAGTGTTATTCTATATACTGTATGAGGGTGGGGGTGTTATGTATGTGGTATAGTTTTCATTAATATTTTTCATAAAATGGGTCAGAATGCGAAAAGGAGAGATGGTTGGGGAAAATGGAGGGAGGGGGCCCAAGATTGTTAAACAGCCCGGGCCTTTGGTACACTTAATCCACCCCTGGCTACTGTCCACCTGTATGAGCAAAAGAACCAAACCAATAACCCCACAAAGAATGAGGAAAACCCTTATATAAAATATATGTAGTTTTATTAATACATGAAATAAACATACAATAACATAAGGCACATGGTCATGGGAGGATGGGACGCCCCGTGTATCGGAGCAGCAGTCCCCACCCTCACATGTACCGTACTGACAGGAAAACAAACCAGAAAATCAGAGGTGCTAAACCACAACTGGTAGGTCTGATGTAAAATTACCCAAAGTAACATATAGCCAAATGTATATCCTAAGTGTGCATTATATTCGCTGCCACCCGTGCCATGTCAACCAGCCCATAAAAACAATGGTGGCCAGCCTGCAGTGGTAAAGAGAAGGCTAGGTCACGAATATAAGGTGTAAACAGAGCACAGCTGCGGTAGCACATAAAAAAATGACAACCACAAGGACACTATAAATGAAAATAGGAGTGCACATACTATTATTGGGGATCTGTGGATGACAAACTATTATGGGGGATCTGTGGATGACAAACTATTATGGGGGATCTGTGGATGACAAACTATTATGGGGGATCTGTGGATGACACACTATTATTGGGGATCTGTGGATGACACACTGTTATGGGGATCTGTGGATGACATACTATTATGGGGGTTCTGTGGATGACACACTATTATTGGGGATCTGTGGATGACACACTATTATCGGGATCTGTGGATGACATACTATTATGGGAGATCTGTGGATGAAACAAAATCCACAGAAAAAACTAAGATAAAAACATCCTGCACGATATGATATACAAATGTGCGGATGTCCCTGGCCATATTATTGAAGAAATCCACAGAAATAAGATAATAATGCACTTAGTAAAGTAGATGCAAGCACTATATATGGACAAAGTCCTCACTCTGATATGATAATATCTGAGACACTTAGTCAATATATTTTGATCAAAACACATCTAAGCCCGCCTACCGAACGCCAAGGTGGTCTCAGGTCAGGCGGGTCCTACGCTAAACCTACCTAAGCTGTTGGGCTTCTATGTTCAGGAGCGCAGACACCGCACATATGGTGTGCTGCTCCTAGTCACCTCCATGTGCATCAAGCAACCAATTGGAGGCCACCTTGGCGTTCGGTAGGCGGGCTTAGATGTGTTTTGATCAAAATATATTGACTAAGTGTCTCAGATATTATCATATCAGAGTGAGGACTTTGTCCATATATAGTGCTTGCATCTACTTTACTAAGTGCATTATTATCTTATTTCTGTGGTTTTCTTCAATAATAGGGCCAGGGACATCCGCTCATTTGTATATCATATCGTGCAGGATGTTTTTATCATAGTTTTTTCTGTGGATTTTTTTTTGTCTATGTAGTACTTGCTTGAGGGAGTGGCACCTTCAAGTGTGAATGCGCACCTATTTTATCTTGGGAGTAGCATTCCTCTGCACTTTTGCCCCCTCCCCTATCCAATAGAGCGCCTTAATTAGGTGGTACATATGGGTGTGCTCGCTCCTCCTCCTATTGGTTGCTTGATGCACATGGAGGTGACTAGGAGCAGCACACCATATGTGCGGAGATCTGTGGATGACATACTATTATGGGGGATTTGCGGATGACACTGTTATAGGGGATCTGTGGAGGACACTCTGTTAGAAGAAGAAAAAGAAAATCCCTTTATATTCCCTCAGTGGGGAAATTTTGGCATAACAGCAGCAATCATATTCACAACAGGAGCAAAATAAGAGTAATTAAAAATTAAAGAGTAAAATACAAGAAAAACATAACAGAATTTACTTAAATTCACTACTGGGTTTCTGGGAACAATAGCGGTTATAAATCCTAACCGCTGCTGGGAGGAAGGACCTCCGATAACGTTCCTTCGTGCAGCAGTCTGTCACTGAAGGAGCTCTCCAGCTCCACAACAGCTTCGTGCATGGGGTGGGAGACATTATCTAACAGTGATGTTAATTTTGCTACAGTTCTTCTGTCACCCACCTCCTGCACTGGATCTAGGGGACAACCTAGGACAGAGCTGGCCTTCTTAATGAGCTTATTGTTATGGGCAATCTATTGATGACACTCTGTTATGAGGCTCTGTGGATGACACTCTGCTATGGCGGGGGGGAGTTTGAATGATTCACTGTTATGGGGGACCTGTGGATGACACTGTTCTGTTCATAAAAGTAGCACGAATACCTGTGCTGCTGAATGTCTTGTGAATTTTCCTAGCATTGCTGACAACAATGTGAGCCTCCGTCTGCAGATTCAGAGCGTCCCTGCCTGCGCGTCAAGCATACAGGCAGCCGCGGACTCAGGACCTAGGAACAGGCCTACCCCCGACCAGCCCCGCACCCAGGAACCAAAGGTATGGTGCAAATGGGGGCTGTGGCAGGGGCATCTGAAGCGGCTGCGTTTCCCTTAACGAGCCTTGAAGCCATGTATTTGCATCATAAGACGCACTCGATTTTGACTCCATTTTTAGGGTCATAAAATTCGTCATGGAGCCTCCATGGGTTATGGGGTGTATGTTCTCCCAGCGGTAGGGCTCTTACTTTTCTAATAGTGATCCCCTATCCTGAAGAGCGTATTGTTCATCGGTGGTTTGTTTCATGTATTTCCTGTAATTTGGTGTCAGAGGTGAATATATAGCGTACATGTGGTCATTTGGTCATTCTGGTTGGATAGTTTACTTTTTGGGTAGTTATAAAGGCTGCTTATATTAGTAATTTCTGTCCTTTTTCCTTAGTAAATATGTGTATGAGCTGAGTGCTGTCTTCATTCACAGAGGGGTCAGCGCTTATTCCAGACATTGCATTGCCCACTGAAGGACCGTCAGGCCTCCTGAGTGGTACAAGTTTAAGGATGAGGAGATAGAGAAGATGGAAGGAAAAAATCTGCAACTTGAAATTGAGGAATAACTATTACAGATTTCCTTTAATAATCAGATTATTTTGTTTGTATCTGTTCCTTTTGTTAGCAGAGCCATCTAAAGCTGCAACACGTGAACCCTAGTGTGCAAAGGGATTCTGCTACTCTCGAAAGACCTACCTGTTGGTGTATAGGTTGAAGGTATGAAAGATGCAACAGGTGGAGTATGAGGTTCCAGGTGAGTTGTGTGGCCTGGTAATGTTGGCTCTATCATGATCTGTTCACCTCGGTCCCAGTGATAACGAGTCAGTGTGAGTTCAGCCATAGACAGAAGCCTTCAGAGATTGCATAATTGCTAGTTATGTCTTAACCTTGCCTGATGTTGTTCGTTTCACTCACCGTGTCTTTCTCTTATTGTGATTGTCATCGAGAACTTGATGGAGGTGGATAACTGCAAGTCTGAGGAATGGTGTGTGGAAATGTTGGAGATGCATAAGGACAGCGTGGATAAAGGGAAAGCCAAACATGAGGTGAATGTGTTGTACCAGAGGTTACCTGCAGGAGCTGGTCTGTCATGTATTTTATTGCTATTTTATTGGTAATTTTTGGCTTTTTTCCCCCAGACAGTAAATACGTGTATGGACTAAGTGCTGTCCTCATCCACAGAGGGGTCAGTGCTTACGCCGGACCTTACATTGCCCGCATGAAGGACCCTCAGACCTCCGAGTTGTGCAAATTTAATAATGAGGAGATAAAAGATAGAAAGAAAGAAGCTGCAACTTGTAATTAAGTAAAAACTATTACAGATTCCCCTTTAATAATCCGTTTCTGTTCCTTTTGTTAGTAGAGCCACCTAAAGCTGTAACGGGTAAACTCAAGCGTGAAAGGGCATCCACTACTCTCGAAAACGCCTACATGTTGTTGTATAGGCTGAAGGTAGAAAATATTCTCTGTAGATGACGCATGCACGTTAATCCCTCTTTTAAATGGCTCAAAAAATGGCAGGATGGATCCACACCAGCCAAAACCATTGACTATTTCAAATACCTATGTCCTCACGGCAAGCTGCAAAAGAATCTGAGGGCCTGGGCCGAGGTCTTCTATCAGAGATACTACGGTGGGCTGCGTCTGAAGGGCGAGCAGCTGGAAATGGCTGTATGAATGGTTGTAGATCCTGGTCAATTTAGGAGTTAGTTAAATGTCAGGCATATGATTACTTGAACTGTTTATCTCAAAGTATATCAACATGTCACTTCTTAATATTTGCAAGTGACTCTTGTCCTGCATTATCACTGATCGCAGACATTAACCCCGGTTAATGTAAAACAGCAAAAATCCGGTAGCTATGTGCTCATGATCGGGCACCATATTTAAAGTGATGACTTCCACTACATACATGTACGGCGGATGTTGCAAAGGGGTTAATACGTAAATTTTATGATGAAGTTTGAGCTTATGGCTAAGCTTATTATTAATTAGTTTATGTATTATTGATTAGTACTTGTTAAATTTGCTATTTTTATGTGTTATAATGGTTGAAGTTTAAAGTGGAGTTGATTAGAGTGAAGGTTAACTAATAAAATTATGACCATTCAAAAGGTAGTATGTGGCCTTTGTTTTTTTTTGGGGGTTTAGGTTATGTAAGATAAACATAAAATTATGATGATCCTATGCCCCGGAGATGATGGACGGACTGTTACTATATTCATCGCCTCACGGTGCTCCGTCTTATTTCGTTCTCCAGTGGTGATGTATTCCGGATTGGCAAGATGTCAGTATGACGATGGCTACAGTTGGCTACTGAGCAGCTAAGCCATCATCAGGAGGATGTTTTTGTCAGTGAGACCTAAAGATCAACAGTAGCACCCCAAAGAAAATTTAAATCTCTGAATCCAGTGGAATTACTGTACACTGACACAAGGAGTTTGTTCATGTACTATGCTGTTTGTGAAACAATTGTGGCTTCAAAAAGTCTCAGATGTGGATTAACCGTTTCTCAGAGCCAAAGATAGAAAATATGATCATATCTGATCATTCACCAGTATCAATCTTACTCAAGAACAATATTCCCAGAGGAACCGATTTCCTATGGCGTTTTCCATCAAATATGTTTAAGGATAAAGAGTTTAAAAAAATCCTGAGAGGTTGGTGGTTTGAGTACAAACAAGATAATGAGGAAATTGGTAACCCACAGCTATTATGGGACGCGGGCAAAGCAGTACTTAGAGGAAAAATAATGGCCTATATGTTTAAGAACAAAAGATAACGCAGTTAAGTGAAACTCTGAAACAGGCCTACACGACCTTCCAGAAAAACCCAGCCCATAACTTAAGAAAAAATTGGCAAATAGCTAAAAAGGAGTACAAACTGTGGCTCCAAAAATGGGACAACCTAGCACAATCACAATGGGAGTCGCATTTATATAGACAAGGGAACAAGGCGGGTAAACTCTTGGCTAGACTAGCCAAAGGGCAAAGACCACTCCCAAACATTTTAACCCTCAGGGATAACCGGTGGAAATTAAACACGCACCCGAAAGAAATTAATAAGATTTTGAGAGACTATTATGCTTAATTATATCAGTCCTACGCCCACCAAAGTATAGATGGGAAAGGTTGCCTAAAAGATATGACATTATCAATTTTATCTGATGAAGATAGGGAAATGTTAAATGCCCCTATTTCAATCGAGGATGTTTCTTCTTGTATATAAAACCTAACCTTGGGTAAAGCACCAGGTCCGGACGGTTTCAGTGGGGAGTTTTTCCGTATCCTATCCCAAGATATTGCTCCAACACTTACTCAGATCTACTCGGGATATATGCAAGGGACGCAGATTCCAACCCAAACTAATATGGCCTACATCAAGGTGTTGCCAAAACCTGGAAAAGATCATACTAATGCAGCCTCATACTGTCTGATTTCCTTGATCAACATTGATCTCAAAATAATATCCAAAATCTTGGCAGACAGATTGGCTCGTGTTATGCCGCAACTGATATCTTCTGCACAAGTGGGGTTCATTCAAGGGAGAGCTGCTGTAACAAATCTACGAAAAGTGTTGGCAGTATTGGACGAGGTAAAAATGCGGCCTGACTCTCATCCGTCCTCGGCCATAGTCACTATCGATGCCGAAAAAGCATTTGATAAGGTGAACTGGGGATGGATGGGGGACATTTTGGACTCCATGGGATTCACAGGTCCTTTCAGGCAATACCTTGATGTAGTCTACTCAAACCCACAAGAATGAGTTCATACACCTGGATTCATATCCAGCCCCATACTTATGACAAAGGGCACCAGACAAGGTTGCCCGCTTTCCCCGCTTATATTCAATCTAGCATTGGAACCGCTTTCTCGCAAATTAGAAAAGGATAGTAACCTGGAGGGCATCAAAATAGCTAATGTGAGGATCAAACATGCACTTTTCGCTGATGACCTGTTAGTTTTCCTAGAACACCCACATAGGGATATTAAACACTTGTTCCAGCTCCTAACGGAATTTGGTTCCATGTCAGGGTTTAAAGTAAAAGCAAACAAATCCGAACTTCTCTATCTGGGGACTAAAACTCCACTACGATGTAACCAACCTCTGGGGGTGCCCATTCAGATTGCTCCCAACTATATAAAATATCTAGGTATCAACATTGGAAAAAACCCTGAGTCCCTATATATATTAAACTATCCCCCACTGTTTAAAAAAATCCTGGATGATATAAAAAGATGGATGAATTAACTGCTATCCTTGGGGGGTAGATGCCAACTCCTAAAAATTATGTGCATTTCTAGGCTCTTATACCCCATACAGACCATCCCAATTCTCATCAAGCACTCTAACATACACTAACTGGAAATAGCATTTAGGTCTGTCTTATGGGCCAGGAAAAAGGCCAGAATCTCACTGGCTAAACTGCAACTACCCAAAAATCTGGGGGGGGTTGATGTTCCCTGATCTGCAATCTTATAATCTGGCCAGTCTTTTGAGGCACAGTATTGACTGGATATTCAGTTCTAACTTTTATTCAAATAGAATTATAGAAGAGCATCTGGTATATCCGTGGAAACTATCGGCACTGCTTCATACCAAATATGGAGCGATGCCTCCCATGGTTAAACACAGCCTGTTGGTGAGAGACACTGAGCAGCTTGGAAGGCGACATGCAGGGTATTCCATTTACCTTTCACACTCTCTAAATATATGAATCTATGGGGTCATCCGGAATTCCCATCGGGAGTGGAGTCTAGGTATTTTAGTCAATGGAAGGTCAAAGGTATCAAAGACGTGAGAAACATTTGGAGTACGCAAAATAAGAGGTATTACTCATTTGCTGAAATTAGGGAAAAATACCAGTTCGAACCAGCACAGCACCTGTTAGCTTACCTACAGATCATAGGGTTCCTAAAAAAATAGAGTGGTTAATCTCACTAAGGAGATTGCCCCAAATGATTTTGATCTACTGTTAGGTCAAGGACTCGGGAAAAAATCGTTATCAGAAATATACCAGGGAATTGGGGACAAGAAACAAAGACCTATAGCAGAGGGACTTTTCTCCCAATGGAAGAAAGAATTCCCTTCGAAGGATATCAAGAACATCATTTTGCGGGCATGGGACACAATTAGGAAGATAACTCCCAATGAGATATGGAGGGAAACACATTTTAGAATGATTCATAAGGCCATATATGGGTTTCAATTTTCCGCTATTACACAAGCACAATCCCAAAATAAAAATAAAATTAGTGCATGTCCCAAATGTCACCAGGGGTGTACAGATATATATCATGGCATTTGGTCTTGTCCAGAATCCGAAAAATTCTTGAAAGCAATCAAACACCAAATTAAGCTCCATCTGAAAGTAAGAATTCCATACAATCCGGAGTTTATCCTTTTCCATGTGGCTCCAGAAGGGAATAACATAACCCCGCTAATACCAGCCAAAAGATGTTTATTTAGAGAATGGCTTCAATCTAGAACACCCTCAGTAACGGATGTGTTCTTACACACAAAAACTTGCTTTAGTATGGAAAGAGTGGGGGCGGAACAATGTGAAGGAAAATTCGTTAACACATTTTTTCATAGATGGGAGACTTTTATTAATATAGCATACACTGACATAGAGCTGAAGGATTTAATGTCACCCTTTGTTCATACAGAGTGGTATCTAAAAAGGAAAATTGAAAAGGATTTAGGAAGACTTTTGATAGACTAGTAATTGATAAAACACTTGGTCGGACATTGAGAGTATATAGGGAAGTGAAAGTTCATGGGAATTCTTATAAAATGGTCAATGTTCTTACTCTTTTACGATTGTGAAACCATATGTACCCATTGTAACATAAGTGTATTATATTTGAAAATGTATAAACCCAAATAAAGAGTATATAAAAAAAAAAAAAAAAAAAGTCTCCGATTTTGGCACACGCTCTTTTTTGCGGCAAAATCTGACCTTTTCACTTCACCACTTCTGGAGGTGAACGGGTAGAGCATCAAGCGCCCGGCTCATTTATCTTTATTCACTCAAGTTTTCTGGTGTAAGTAAAGACAGAAATCTGTGGCAGCAAGGGGGATGTCGTAGATTTCAGTCTGTCGCACGGCACGGCCAGATTTTTTTTTTCCGCTGTTAACTGTGCGGTGAAAATAACAAGTTTATTTTATTCTGTGGTAGTTTGGTACAAATATGGCAAAATTAATTTATGTAAAGGGTTTTTTAAACTGTTTACGCTCATCCTGTCATTTTTACATTCCTGATGTGTCACTTTATGTGGTAATAACTTTGTAATGCTTTTATGTATCCGAGCGAGAATGTTTTCTCATGACCCATCATACTTCATGATAGTGGTAAATTTCGGTCAATAGGGTTTACATTTATTTACTTAAAAAAAATCTAATTTACAGAAAATTTGAACAAAATTTGAATTTCTCTGCTTAGTAGACAGTAAAGGTGGATTTAGACGAGCAGATAATCGTTTAAGCGATCACCGACAAGGGGACTGTCGACTGGATGGTCTAGCAGACAACTAGCATTTAAATAAAAGGTTTATCGTGTAAAATTTTGTTTTTTTCGATCATATAATCATTGATACGCCTGCCTACACAGGGCTCTCTATTGTCAATGTACACAATATACATTTATGACAAATGATGAGTTTAGTGCTCTCATTAAGAGAAACAAAATAAGAGTATTGCAGGTTTGATACCTTTTAATGGCTAACAAAAATAGAAGTAATGATGTTACAAAGCGAGCTTTCGAGACATCAGGCATACTACAAAAAAATTAAAACTCCCTTTTTTTAGGGACCAATTCAGTTTTTAAGTGAAATTGACGAACTTACATAATAGAAACCACCCATAAATGACCTCATTTTAGAAACTACACTTTTTTATGCAGATTTTCCATTTTAATCAATTTTTCCTCTAATTCAGCAAGGGTTAACAGCAAAGCAATGGTCAATATCGATTACCCTTATTCTGTAGTTTACAGAAACACCCCATATGTTGTGGGTATGGGCACACTACCGAGCTCAGAAGGTAAGGAGCGCCATATGGTTTTTGAAAAACAGATTTTACTGGAATGATTTTTGGGTGCATTGTCACATTTGAAGAGACTATCAGGTACCCCTACAATGTAAACCTATTAAAAAGTAACCCCCATTTTAGAAATTATACCCCTAAATAATTTTAAGAGGTGTAGCGAGTACTCTGACCTAACAGGCCATAAAAATGAAAAATTCCCGGACGTCCTACTGCAGCATAGTCACAAATAGTTTAAAGCCCCCTAGGTACAACTAGACAGACTAGATAAAAAGCAGTAATAATCAATTAACCGATCTCCATGGACCCTATAAAGCGGAGCAGGAGGAAGGAGCCAATGTATTTTATTTCTCTCTAGATCATGATGGAGACAAGGTCTTACTGCATTGAGCCTTTTAGGCCTCTTTCACACGAGCAATGCAGATTGTCAGGATCTGTTCAGGGAAAAGCTTATGGTTTAGCACATAACTTTAATCAGGTTTTTATGCGATTACGTTCAGTGTGTGCTGTTATTCCGTCTGTATTGTATCCAGATTGCATGCTTTTTTCACGCATGTGAAGAAAAACTGAAGAACAACAATCTACATTTCCTAGGAACCATCCGTGAAAAGTGTTGCTGTTTTTCACGCCTGCTCCATCCATTTCTATGGAGCCGGAGCTGAAAAACGCCCAATATAGAACATGATGCATTTTCTGAATGCAAAGATGATAACTGAAAAACAAGTAATTTACACAGACCCATTGAAACAAAGGGGTCAGGATTCAGTCCAGATAGTATGCGTTTGCTACAGGCGTGTGAAAGAGCCCTTACAGACACTTCTCCAGCACTTTCCCTTTCCTGGTTCCCTGTCTGTATACTGCCTCCCTTCTCTGAGAGTTAAAGGTGGATTTACACAGGCCAAGCTAAAGCCGATTGTTGGGAAGGAAACATTCCTTAACAGTCGGCTGCTCGTTCAGTGGAGGTAAAGAGCTGCATTTACATGCAGCTATCACCTCCACAGTATGAGGGCAAGGGATCGCTATTGATTGCAAGGAGGAGGTTTACTTTTTGATTGGTCTCCTGTCCTAGTTGGCCGCTCCTCCCTTAGGGTTGTGTATGCAGCACCTCTCGTGTGTCCACTGCCTGCCTGAGTAGGGCTAGATGGGCGGTGGATCCGCAGAGAGTGTCTTCACGTCACTGGAGTACCCTCTTCTTATTGAGGTAAAGCAAATCATGTCAGTGCATTTATTAATATGCTGCTGGTATTTGTGACAGTAATGTGGCTTCCATGTTCATCAGCTAACGATAAAGTTGTCTTCAGAGAGGTGAGACACAATCATGAAGTAGACGAGTCACCTCTTTTCTCACCCCAAAGTGTCCATTTTATATGCCATGAAAGTGTTGGATCTCCTGTCTTCCTTATAGATATAAAACTGGGCATCATATCTCTTGTTCAATTCCTCCAAGACAATATACAGTCCTTGGAACAGATGCCGCAAAATCCTAGAACAAGAAACTTTCGGATTTATCCTTCAACTCACCAAAGGCTGAAGTGGTAGCTAAAGCTCAAGCATCTGCTACATGGCAAATTCCTGATTCCCCAGCCTAAGAAAATGCCTCACTACAGATGACTTCACCTGCAACTCGGGTGTGCAGGTAGACAGATCATGGGTCCACAAATGTGGCATTAGAAGTTGTCATCCAACCTGAAATATATAGGGCTGTCAGACTGGCCTGAGCTCACTTCCAACCTTACACTCACTCACCACCAAATACTTGTTCTGTCAAGCTAATTTACCAAACCGTTTATATCAATAAACCAAATGCAGTTTTATCCAAGGGGTTGGAGCCCCATCTCTACAGTCTTCTCTCGGATAATGAAGACGTGGAGAAAAAAAATGCAGAAGTCTGGAGAAGCAGACATGGGTCATAGCCATTCTCCCTTGCAGGGCCTGGTTATTGTGGTCACTCTCGAAGTTACTGTAGTCTGCTAGACATTTGGGACCTTCTCTTCCAGAAGCAGGGTCTTCATCCACGCAGGTTGCACCTCATGGTGGCTGGCAAGGACAACTTGTTATACCTAGGCTTTGCATTGAGGTTGTTAACACTATAATAGCTAAACAATGCACTTTTCAGATGACCAAACGATTCCCACTAGGGACCCACTCCATAGTATGTTATGTATATTTGTATAAAACTTAGCTGAGATCCAGCGGGGACCCGATGGTATGGAAGGCAGCGCGATGTCTAAGGAAGGCATCGCGCTGCCTTCCGGTGAAGAGCCTGTGAGATCCAGCCCCTGGATCTCACAGGCCGGAAGCTGTATGAGTAATACACACAGTATTACTCATACAGCCAATGCATTCCAATACAGAAGTATTGGAATGCATTGTAAAGGATTAGACCCCCAAAAGTTCAAGTCCCAAAGTGGGACAAAAAATAAAGTGAAAAGAAGTTGAAAAAATAAAGTTTCCCCCCCAAAAATTAAGTTTCAAGTAAAAATAAACAAAAACGTAATTTTCCCCAAATAAAGTTAAAAAAATTGGTAAAAAATAGGGGGAAAAAAAGTATACATATTAGGTATCGCCGCGTCTGTATCGACCGGCTCTATAAACATATCACATGACCTAACCCCTTAGATGAACACCGTAAAAAATAAAAACTGTGCTAAATAAACCATTTTTTTGGTCACCTTACATCACAAAAAGTACAACAGCAAGCGATCAAAAAGGCGTTTGCCCACCAAAATAGTGCCAATCTAACCATCACCTCATACCGCAAAAAATTAGCCCCTACCTGAGACAATTGCCCAAAAAATAAAAAAACTATGGCTCAGAATATGGAGACACTAAAACATAATTTTTCTGTTTTAAAAAAGCTGTTATTGTGTAAAACTTACATAAATAAAAAAATATATACATATTTGGTATCGCCACGTTCGTATCGACCGGCTCTATAAAAATATCACATGACCTAACCCCTCAGATGAACACTATAAAAAAAAAAGTGCTAAATAAACCATTTTTTGTCACCTTACATCCCAAAAAGTGTAATAGCAAGCGATCAAAAAGTCACACGCACCCCAAAATAGTGCCAATAAAACCGTCGCCTCATTCCACAAAAATCGTACCCTACCCAAGGTAATCGCCCAAAAACGGAAACAATTATGGCTCTGACTATGAAAACACTAAAACATGATTTTTTTTTTTGCTTCAAAAATTAAATCATCCGTGACAACCTGGTCTATAAAAATATCACATGATCTAACCTGTCAGATGAATGTTGTAAATAACAAAAAATAAAAACAGCTGCCAAAACAGCTATTTCTTGTTATTTTGCCTCACAAAAAGTGTAATATAGAGCAACCAAAGATCATATGTACCCTAAACTAGTACCAACAATACTGCCACCCTATCCCGTATTTTCTAAAATGGGGCCACTTTTTGGGAGTTTCTACACTAGGGTTGCATCAGGGGGGCTTCAAATGGGACATGGTGTCAAAAAAACCAGTCCAGCAAAATCTGCCTTCCAAAAACCGTATGGCATTCCTTTCCTTCTGCGCCCTGCCGTGTGCCCGTACAGCGGTTTACGACCACATATGGGATGTTTCTGTAAACTACAGAATCAGGGCCATAAATATTGAGTTTTGTTTGGCTGTGAACCCTTGCTTTGTTACTGGGAAAAATGGATTAAAATTGAAAATTTGCCCAAAAATTTAAATTCTGAAATTTCATCTCCATTTGCCAATAACTCTTATGGAACACCTAAAGGGGTAACAACGTTTGTAAAATCAGTTTTGAATACCTTGAGGTGTGTAGTTTCTTAGATGGGGTCACTTTTATGTAGTTTCTACTCCAGGGTTGCATCAGGGGGCTTTAAATGGGACATGGTGTAAAAAAAAAAAATACTGTCCAGCAAAATCTGCCTTCCAAAAACCGTATGGCATTCCTTTCCTTCTGTGCCCTGCCGTGTGGCCGTACAGCGGTTTACGACCACATATGGGGTGTTTATGTAAACTACAGAATCAGGGCCATAAATCTTGAGTTTTGTTTGGTTGTTAACCCTTGCTTTGTAAAAGTAAAAAAAATATTAAAATTGAAAATCTGCCCAAAAAGTGAAATTTAGAAATTGTATCTTTATTTTCCATTAATTCTTGTGGAACACATAAAGGGTTCACAAAGTTTGTAAAATCAGTTTTGAATACCTCGAGGGGTGTAGTTTATAGAATGGGGTCATTTTGGGAGTGGTTTCTATTATGTAAGCCTGGCAAAGTGACTTCAGACCTGAACTGGTTCCTAAAAATTGGGTTTTTGAAAATTTCTGAAAAATTTAAAGATTTGCTTCTAAACTTCTAAGCCTTGTAACATCCCTAAAAAATAAAATATCATTCCCAAAATGATCCAAACATGAAGTAGACATATGGGGAATGTAAAGTAATAACTATTTTTGGAGGTATTACTATGTATTATAGAAGTAGAGAAATTTAAACTTGGAAATTTGGAAAGTTGGTTTTGTTTTGTTGTGGTTGTCTGTCTAGGCTGTCCAGGTCCTGAGGTGACCCATATCTGCTTCCTCTGATCCCGGACCTGTTTAACCAGATTGTTGGGGCTAAAGTTTTTTCTAAGTTGGATTTAAGAGGGGCATACAACCTAGTCAGGGTCAGGGAAGGGGACGAATGGAAGACTGCCTTCAATACCCCTGAGGGTCATTTCGAGAATTTGGTTATGCCCTTTGGTTTGATGAATGCTCCGGCCGTCTTCCAACATTTTGTGAACAGCATTTTTTTATCATTTGATGGGGAAATTTGTACTGGTGTATCTAGATGACATTTTGATTTTTTTCTCCTGATTTCAAGACTCATCGGGACCACCTATATCAGGTCTTGCTAATTCTGCGGGAGAATAAATTATAAGCTAAACTGGAAAAATGTGTGTTTGCAGTTCCGGAGATTCAATTTCTTGGTTTTCTTCTCTCCGCTTCTGGTTTTCAGATGGACCCTGAGAAGGTCAGTGCTGTGCTTGATTGGGAGCTTCCTGAGAATCAGAAGGCGCTGATGCGGTTTTTGGGTTTTGCCAATTATTACAGAAAGTTAATTTTGAATTATTCCTCTGTTGTTAAGCCACTCACTGATATGACTAAAAAAGGGGTGGATTTTTCCTTGTGGTCGGTAGATGCGCTTAAAGCCTTTTCTAGTATTAAAGAGAGTTTTGCTTCCACTCCCATTTTGGTACAACCTGATGTCTCTCTACCTTTTATTGAGGTGGATGCTTCTGAGGTGGGTGTGGGTGCGGTCTTATCTCGGGGTCCCTCTCCGGCCAAATGGCGACCGTGTGCCTTTTTCGCAAGGAAACTCTCCTCTGCAGAGAGAAATTACGATGTGGGAGATAGGAAGTTGTTGGACATCAAATTAGGCGCCATTGGTTAGAGGGAGCCAGGCACCCTATTACCATGTTTACCGACCATAAGAATCTGGCCTACTTGGAATCGGCCAAGCGTCTGAACCCGAGACAGGCCAGATGGTCTTTGTTCTTTTCTTGGTTTAATTTTGTTGTCACGTTCCGCCCTGGGGTTAAAAATGTGAAGGCGGATGCCCTGTCACGTTGTTTTCCGGGAGAGGGAAACTTTGAAGACCCGGGTCCCATTTTGGCTGAAGGGGTGGTCGTCTCTGCTCTGTATGACAACGGAGCGAGGCGCAGATGTAGCGCAGTGGAAATTGACTGGAAGGGGGAAGTTTCCAGGCAGGTTAAGGTTAATGTGGTCGGGAAGGGGTGGAGTGTTTCTGGGGAGGGTTTGTGGGGGTGGCAGGGCAGTTCGCGCGCCGTATATAGGCTGGGGTTAGGGGCGGGAACGGCACCAGTGTCCGTTGCGCCTAGGCGAGTTGCCCACCCACCCGCCCTGTTTTAAGTTGTTTTGGGGGGGCCTTTTTTCATGTCATAGCAGGGGGCAGGTTAACGGGGGGTCCTGGAAGGCAATTCTACGTTTTATTAGGTGCATGACACGTTGGAGCGTGCATCTTATGTGGTTTGGTAAGCTGAAAGCTGGGGGGCTCCTGTTGGGCTAAAAGGCCTACAGGGGTCGAGGAAGATATTGATTCTGGAGGATTCGGTGCCCTTGGGTCAGAGAGTGCGGCTGAGGGTAAAAGATAAGATGTGTGGAGTGAAGATAGCAGCTTGCTCGGGTTGCCTTCTAGGATCCTTCCGCAAAGTGATTGTTGGGACATTGTATTGTTGATGTTTGCATATATGTATATCTCATGTTTGCATTATAATAATGTTGGATAAAATATTGTTATTTAATAAACGGCTGCTATGGCCTTTCCACCAAGAATTCAGGTTTTGTGTGCTTACTGGGGGTAGGGAGGAGTGGTTGGTGGGAAGGGTCTGGAATGATCTTACCTCCTTAAGTCATTATCCTGATTTGGAGGCAGAGGTTTAGGCAGCCCAGGCAGAGGCTCCTGATCTTTGTCCTCCTGGGAGGTTGTTTGTGCCTCTCGCTTTACGACACAAGGTTTTTAAGGAGCACCACGATACTGTCCTTGCTGGTCACCTGGGGAGTAGAGCCACAGTGGATCTCATTGCTCGGAGATTCTGGAGGCTGGCTCTTCGTAAGACGGTTGAGGGTTTTGTGGCAGCCTGCGAGACCTGCGCTCGTGCCAAGGTCCCTCATTCACGGCCATTGGGTTCTCTCCTCCCGTTACCCATTCCTTCCCGTCCTTAGACGCATCTGTCCATGGACTTCATTACGGACCTGCCTCGTTCCTCGGGGAAGACTGTGATTCTGGTGGTATTGGACCATTTTAGCAAAATGGCACATTTCATTCCCTTTCCTGGGTTACCCAATGCTAAGACGCTGGTGCAAGCGTTTGTTGATCATATTGTTAAATTGCATGGAATTCCTTCAGACATCGTTTCTGATAGGGGCACGCAATTTGTTTCCAGATTCTGGAAGGCCTTCTGTTCTCGCTTGGGGGTTCGATTGTCGTTATCTTCTGCTTTTCACCCGCAGTCGAATGGTCAGACCGAACGCGCCAATCAGAATCTGGAGACATATCTGCGCTGTTTTGTGGCGGAGAATCAGGAGAATTGGTATTCTTTTTTTGTCCCTTGCCGAGTTTGCTTTAAATAACCGTTGCCAGGAGTCCTGATAAGTAACCATTTTTTGGTGCATATGGGTTTCATCCGCAGTTTGGGACATTCTCTGGAGAGGGGTCTTCTGGTTTACCTGGTGAGGAGAGATTTTCCTCGTCTTTGTCATTTATTTGGCAAAAGATTCAGGGTAATCTAAAGAGGACGAGTGAGAGATATAAGCGTGTGGCGGATAAGAGACGTGTGGCTGGTCCGGACCTGAATGTTGGTGATCTGGTGTGGTTGTCTACAAAGAATATCAAACTGAGGGTTCCCTCCTGGAAGTTGGGTCCTAAGTTTATTAGGCCTTACAAGATCTTGTACGTCATCAATCCCGTTGCCTTCCGTCTTGATCTTCCTCAGACTTGGAAGATCCATAATGTTTTTCACAAGTCCCTATTAAAACCTTATGTCCAACCCACTGTACCCTCCTCTTTGCCTCCTCCTCTGATTATTGTTAATGGTAATCTTGAATTTCAGGTCTCTAGGATTGTGGATTCTCGCATTATCCGCGGTTCTCTTCAGTACCTCGTTCATTGGGAGGGTTATGGTCCTGAGTAGAGGATGTGGGTCCCAGTGGCGGACATTAAAGCCACTCGTCTCATCAGGGCTTTCCATAGGTCTCATCCTGAGAAGGTGGGCTCTGAGCAGGGCCGGCCTTTGGGGTGTGCGGGCTGTGCGGCCGCACAGGGCGCCATAGCAACAGGGGCGCCGGGCGGCCGACAGCCCGCAGTGACTTGAATCTTTATTCTGCAGGGGGCAGGGCCTGCGGGGCGCGGGCGGGCGGCGGACTTACAACACAGTCACACTCACAGTGTGACACGCACTGCGCTCCGGTCCGGACTGAAGGAGTGAGGAGGGGGCGGGGCTCGCGGCCGCTCTGAGCTCCGCTCTGCTGCCTGGCTGGCCTGCCTGTCACTTTAAGAGAGCAGACCAGTGGCTGCTGGAGTGTAGCCACTGAGCTCCGTCCCCAGCCAGCAGACACAGCAAGGCCCACGCGGCAGCACTAGTCTACAGCTAGAGAACAAGTAGGTATTTTTTATTTGGAGAAATGATTATGATTTATGTGAATGTGCCAACAGTGCCATGGGGGATGGGGGGACGGGACAGAGATGTGCTGATGCTGCCCAAGTGGAGGGGACAGGGAGAAGTGTGCCAATGCCATGGTGACTGGGGACGGGGGGACGGGACAGAGTCTCTGTTGTCCCCCTTCCCCCAGTCACCATGGCATTGGCACATTTCTCCTCCAGATGGGCAGCATCAGCACATCTCTGTCCCCCCCCCACCCCCGCTCCTCCAGTCACCATGGCATTGGCACATTTCTCCCTGTCCCCTCCAGATGGGCGGCATCAGCACATCTCTGTCCCCCCCCCCCCGCCCCCGCGTCACCATGGCATTGGCACATTTCTCTTCCAGATGGGCAGCATCAGCACATCTCTGTCCCACCCCCGCCCCCGCGTCACCATGGCATTGGCACATTTCTCCTCCAGATGGGCAGCATCAGCACATCTCTGTCCCCCCCCCCCCCACCCCCGCGTCACCATGGCATTGGCACATTTATCCCTGTCCCCTCCAGATGGGCAGCATCAGCACATGATGTGCTGATGCTGCCCATCTGGACGGGACAGGGAGAAATGTGCCAATGCCGTGGTGACGCGGGGGTGGGGGGGGACAGAGATGTGCTGATGCTGCCCATCTGGAGGGGACAGGGAGAAATGTGCCAATGTCATGGTGACTGGGCGGGGGGGGTGTGCTGCTGCCAGCCCACTGGCCCATCTGGAGTGGGAAAAGTGTGCAATGGGTGAGGGGGGGGGGGCTCAGAGAGGACCAGGGGGGGGCTCATAGAGGACAGGGGGACAGTGTGCTTTCCTGCTACTACATCACCCCCCCCCCCCCCCAGGGATTTTGGGGGCCATTAAGGGTTGGACTTTAACTCCTTTCTGCTGATGTTGAGTGTGCACATAGCCACCAATCATATTCCTCTCCCCCAGCACATCAGTTACCTTTAGGAGGGGGGGATATGATTGGTGGCTATGTGCACAATCCGCATCATCCAACCACTAATGCCCCCCAAAATACCCGGTGTGGGGGGGGGTATGACAGGCAGGAGGAGCAATGTGTATGCGGGCCCTTGCCCTGCACTCGCTCAGCTGTGCTTGCATACATATCGTGCCCTGTGTCCACTGTCCTGTGCCCACTCTGCTAAAGCCTGGCATAGCCCAGCTTTACCAAAGCAGACAGGCAGGAACTGTGATGTGATCATATTTATCATATGTATGTGTGTGTGTCTTTCCCTGTGTGTGTGTGTGTGTCTCTTCCTGTGTGTCACCATCACCATGCCCACTGTTCCTATGTCTTGACGCAGCTGCATCAGGACGTTCTGTGCGGAGGAAGAAGGAAGAGGAGGCAGCGCCGCCAGCATGGAGTCCGTGCGATAGACACAGGAAGGCACACTAAGGACTAAGGTAAAACTACCACATGATCTACACTAGTGTTATCTGTGGTTTTACATAGGACTGCAGGTAACACTACCACATTATCAGCACTAGTGTTATCTGTGGTTTTACATAGGACTGCAGGTAACACTACCACATTATCAGCACTAGTGTTATCTGTGGTTTTACATAGGACTGCAGGTAACACTGCCACATTATCAGCACTAGTGTTATCTGTGGTTTTACATAGGACTGCAGGTAACACTACCACATTATCAGCACTAGTGTTATCTGTGGTTTTACATGGGACTGCAGGTAACACTACCACATTATCAGCACTAGTGTTATCTGTGGTTTTACATAGGACTGCAGGTAACACTACCACATTATCAGCACTAGTGTTATCTGTGGTTTTACACTCTATTTTAGTTTGACATTTATTGTTTACCACTTGATTGTCTACTGTTATTTTATTTAATATGAATGATTATATTGTGCTTACATGTTTAATACCTTTTGAATAAAAGTTGTATTTTTATCATAGCTTGTAATCTGTTTTTTGGGGACTTAACGGAATGGAAGGTTTTAAATTGAGCAGATATTGGAGAAACGGGTGTGACCACTGAAAGGGTGTGGTTACTGAGGGGCGTGGTTACTGAGGGGCGTGGTCACTATGGGGCGCTGTAAAGCTTTCTTGTAAGGCCGGCCCTGGCTCTGAGTGTCCAGAGTCCACCCGTAGAGGGAGGGGTACTGTCACCGCCAGTTCTGTGAGAAGATCTGGCAGACGTTCTTCTCTACCTCTTGTATGATGTTCTATGTTTTGGTTTCACTTTCTCACCTCCTTTCCTTCTGCCAGGTGTCACTTATTTTGACTAATCATCTTCCTTTATAATCCCTCCCATACTGCCTCACTTTACGGTTTATACTACTTCCTGGATGAGGTGTTCACTGCTGGAGGCTGCGTCTGCTGTTTGTTCAGATAAGTCATTTACTTTATTGTGTTTCCTTGCTGGCTTGATTCTAGGTGACCCTGACTCCGTCCGTATTAAGTGCAGGGAGCCAGTGGTTGTGTAACCTCACTATTATAGGGTTTTCAGGTGTCACAAAGTGTTAGGTACGCGGGCATGCAATCGTCTACCATACAGACCCTTGCATGTGCATAGCAGTCAGGGAGAGCTCTTAGGGTTTTATAGGGCTCACCTATAAGCTCCTTAGTTTGGGATCAAGCCAGTCGCTCGTTTATTTATATGTTCCAGCTATCTGCTAACTTCATTCGTGACAACGGGGTACTGTGGCAGTAACTGTTAAAGGGGAAGTCGCTGTGGAGGTCACAGTTAAGGGGACTATAACTTATAGTCAGTGTTAAGGGGCGTGTGCTGTATAGGTCACTGTTAAGGCAGCGGGGTACTGTGAGGTCACTTAAGGGGGTGGGATGCTGTGGAATTCACTGTTAAAGGGGCGGACTGCTATAAAGGTCAAAGTTAAAGGGGTGGGCTGGTGTGGTGGTCTCATTTTAAGGAGGCAGGGCACTGTGGGGGGGTCAGTGTTAAGGGGTGTGAGTCTGTGGAGGTCACTGTTAAGGGGGCGGGGTACTGTAGATGTCACTGTTATAGGGGATACTGTGGACACACACAAACGTTAAACGAAGCCGGGTCCTTCTGCTAGTGAATAATATAACATCACTTCCTGAAATAAATAACATAACGGACAGCGCTCCCTGAAATAAAGAAGATAATGGACAGCGCTCCCTGAAATAAAGAAGATAATGGAACAGCGCTCCCTGAAATGAATAATATAATGGACTGCGCTCCCTGAAATAAAGAACATGACGGACAGTGCTCCTTGAAATAAAGAATATAATGGACAGTGCTTCCTAAAATAAAGAATATAATGGACAGCGCTCCCTAAAATAAAGAAGATAACGGACAGCGCTCCCTGAAATGGATAATATAATGGACAGCGCTCCCTGAAATAAAGAAGTTAACGGACAGCGCTCCCTGAAATGAATAATATAACGGACAGCGCTCCCTGAAATGAATAATATAGCGGACAGCGCTCCCTGAAATAAAGAAGTTAATGGACAGCGCTCCCTGAAATAAAGAAGTTAACGGACAGCGCTCCCTGAAATGAATAATATAATGGACATCGCTCCCCTGTGCTCCCTCATGTAGCTTTGCAGGAAGTGAGGGGGATGCAGGATGGCCATGCGCTCTGCCTTCAAACCGTAAAGCGGACAATAATATGACATGTTCTATTTTTTGGCAGAACAGACATACAGACGCAGAATGCACATGGAGTAATTTCCATTTTTTTTTTTTGCGGTCCCTTTGAAGTGATCGGTTCTGCATGCAAGGCACAAAAGAAAAATTGAACGGACATGGAAAAAAAATAAGTTTGTGTGCATGAGCCCTTAAAGTGGGGTACAAACTGGGATCTGGGACATAGTACCCAGAAGTTCAGCGATATAAGGGGGGATGCCGAACAGTGCTAGTGGGTGCATCGGCCCATTAGTGCATGCCACGTACTGCTGGTGGCCCACTGACATCCCAGCCCACCGGGAATCTGCCTGGTACAGAGAATTTCCAGTCTGGGCCTCATAAGAGAAAACTGTGAGGGAGCAGAGTAAAAATTCTACGGATAATCATTGAATTTACTGAAAATTGTGCATCCGCGGCGCGTTTTGCGAGTGCAAATCTCTCCGCACCCAGGTGGCTGATATCCATGACTGCAGTACCAAAACCCAACATTACTGACTGAGAAGATTTTTTTTCCAATGCAATTTTCACAGCAGTACAGCGTTACCTAGTGAAAGGTATCCAGCAGCACAGAGTACTTCAGGAGAGGATTTTGCTGATGTTGTGGGTGAGGGGCAACACATTGAGAGCTACGTAGTGGAAGGACACTCTTTTCGGCTCCCTGTAGATGTGGTTTGATTTATACTCCAGGGCTTTCCCAGCACATGAGCCAAGCATGCAAGTGAATTTCAACGCTAACAGAGCCTAAGAGGAAACGGCAGCTCTAGATGTGACTGGAGTATAAGGAATATTCCCACATCATTCTGGATTGTAAACTCTTGTGGTCACTGGGATAATGTTCCCTTGTAAGAGTTACAGCTGCAATATTTCTCAAGCACTTGGCGCAGGAGGGAGAAGCCGCTCGCGGTCACATGACCTTGGCCGCCGTCACCTGTTGCAGGTATTATGATTCCCATCCATCGCTGAATATTAGATGGCACAGAATCCGCGGGTGTCCATGGATCTGTGGACTCCAATCTCTGATGTGGGGGTTGTAGTACGTAACTGGGGGAAATATCTAGAACCTCCCTCCTTGTAATGATGCGCAGAAAAAGCTGGGTAACATCCAATACTTCGCCATCACTGCTCCCACATGGGTCATCCACCCAACTTTCCAAGGTTCCGAAGAGCAGGCGATCATTGGTTTTCAGGTTAAAAGACTCCTTACAGATTGTATACAATGATAATGAGGGGCATCATCCAACTTTCCCAAGTGTCCTGAATGTCACATCTGCCTGTACAGGCAAGGAAAGCTGGGTGACGGCAGTAATGGCAGTGGTCACCCAGCTTTCCTGGAAGTGGACAGAAGGCTTGACCCCCTTTTTCCGAGTTTACTGGAAACTCCTCTGTGGTGTCAGGACTTGTTGGCACTGTACCCGCAGCCTTGGGCACAGGTCCTGACAGCACCTGGTATCAGCGGCCCCTAATGCACCCAGATAACGTGCAGTATAAGAGGTGCCGGTGCTGGTAAGTCCTGCCTGACACAATGCTGAAGCTTCTGATCACCTTCCTGCTGGCTGCCACAGGTAAGTCCATACAGCACAGCCATGTAGTGGCCTCCCCCAGATTTTCTCCTTTTATACATTAATGCTGTGTCTCCTCCTCTCCAGCCTATGGCTGCGGGGTGCCCACCTATGCCCCTAACAGCCGCGTGGTGAACGGAGAAGATGCCAGACCCCACAGCTGGCCCTGGCAGGTAAGTGCCCTTCTTCTCCTCAGGACACCGCCCGGTCTTCTCCGTACTAACACGTCATTCCTCGTCCCCAGATCTCCCTGCAGTATAAGAGCGGGAGCACCTTCTCCCATACGTGTGGGGGAAGCCTCATCGCCCCAAACTGGGTCATGACAGCAGCACATTGTATCTCGTAAGTACCAGGAAGACCCCTGTAAGTTTAGGATTAAAGATCTGGAGTAGTCCCATGTAAATAGAACATCGTCAGTGTAGAATGAGATTTTGAGCAACTAGTGGCTCACTAGGTACAAGAGCTCTGCTGGCTGTCAGTGAGTAGGAACATGATTAATGTCTAGTTGCTAAAAGCTTGTTCTGCCCTAGTTCTGTGCCCTACATGTCACTAAATACGAAAGATGACGCAGTTTTTTTCGCTTTTCAGATCAAGCCGTACCTATCAGGTGGTGGTAGGAGAGCATGACCGCAACGTGCTGGAAGGAGAGGAGCAGGTCATTTCTGTCAATAAGGAGGACATTTTTGTCCATGAAGGGTGGAAAAGCAGCTCTGTATCAAATGGGTGAGTGCTCGTGTCAAATGTGATGGGCTTAGAGACAGCAGCTCTGCAGACAGTATCACACATGATAGGATTAGATACAGCAGCTCAGCAGACAGTATCACACATGATAGGATTAGATACAGCAGCTCAGCAGACAGTATCACACATGATAGGATTAGATAAAGGAGCTCAGCAGACAGTATTACACATGATAGGATTAGATACAGCAGCTCAGCAGACAGTATCACACATGATGGGATTAGATACAGAGGCTCAGCAGACAGTATCACACATGATAGGATTAGATACAGCAGCTCAGCAGACAGTATCACACATGATAGGATTAGATACAGAGGCTCAGCAGACAGTATCACACATGATAGGATTAGATACAGCAGCTCAGCAGACAGTATCACACATGATAGGATTAGATACAGCAGCTCAGCAGACAGTATCACACATGATAGGATTAGATACAGCAGCTCAGCAGTCAGTATCACACATGATGGGATTAGATACAGCAGCTCAGCAGTTAGTATCACACATGATAGGATTAGATACAGCAGCTCAGCAGACAGTATCGCACATGATGGGATAAGATACAGCAGCTCAGCAGTTAGTATCACACATGATGGGATTAGATACAAAGCTCAGCAGTCAGTATCACACATGATGGGATTAGATGCAGCAGCTCTGCAGACAGTATCACACATGATAGGATTAGGGTACTTTCACACTTGCAGCAGAGGATTTCAGCAGGCAGTTCCGTCACCGGAACTGCCTGCCGGATCCGGCAATCCGGATGCAAACGGATGCGGATCCGTATCACAAATGCATTGCAATACCGGATCCGTCTCTCAGGTGTCATCCGGAATAATGGATCCAGTATTTATTTTTCTTGCATTTTTAAAGGTCTGCGCATGCGCAGACCGGAAAGCTGAGTCCGTTTTGCCGGAACACTTAATCCGGCACTAATACACTTCAATGTAAATTAATGCCGGGTCCGGAATTCCGGAAAGTGATCAGTATTTTTGGCCGGAGAGAAAACTGCAGCATGCTGCAGTATTTTCTCCGTCCAAAAAACATAAGGGAGACTGAACTGATGCATCCTGAATGGAATGCTCTCCATTCAGAATGCATTAGGATAAAAGTGATCCTGTGACGGAACTCAATACTGGAAAACTTTAACGCAAGTGTGAAAGTACCCTTAGAGACAGCAGCTCAGCACACTGTATCACACATAAAATTAGATACGCCACTCAGCAGACAGTGTCATACATGATAGGCTTAGATATAGCATCTGTTGTTCAAATACTTTTATTAGCAAGAGCCAAAATAAGCACTTCACATTAAGAATAGCCCGAACATAAAACGGGACCGCACAAAATGTCATCATACAGGTAGGTGATCACAATAAATGTAAGCAGATATCATGTAAACATGAATATGAGCAAAGAGATAACATAGGATCCCAACATCAGAGTAAAAGCATCACAAAGACCCAGTTGCGGGAAAGCAATATCGAGAGCTCCCACCTAGGACGCACAACAAATTTAGACAGACAAGACAAACAAGACAGGGCTACAGGAGGAACAAAGAGAGGAGGGGGGGGGGGGGGGAGGGAGAGGGGGGAAACCCCTGACCAAACAAGTCGAGGTAGAGAGGACTGTGTAAAGTATATTTTGATTAGGCGTGCCAAATACATGCGGGTTAAGATCCAATGGGGCGAGCAGTCTCCCTAGGGGACTGGCGACCCCCTATTCAGCCACGTGATAAACTCAGGAGAACCCTTAAATAGAATCCAAGGGGTCCAGATTTTCAGGAACTTGTTAGTATTGCCCATGTCCTCCGCCCATAGTTCCTCCATTCTGTAAATTTTTTCAAAGGTGGCGAGCCAGTCCCCAGGGAGAGGGGCGCGTGTGGATTTCCAGAATCTTGGGATAACCAAACGTGCAGCTTGAACAAAGAACCTCAGAAGACCCTTTTTCAGAGTAGATAAAGTGCTAGGGAACATAGAAAGCAAAGCGCCCTCGAGAGTCCATCTGGGGGAACTGCCACAAACCATATCGTATAAATCATTAATAGCCTCCCAAAATGGGGCGATTTTGTTGCAGGACCACCAGATATGAGACATGCTACCTTCCTCCTGGCCACATCGCCAGCAGGAACTAGGACAAGAAGGGAAGAAAGAGTGCAGCAGGACCGGAGTCCTGTACCATCTGGACATAATCTTAAAATTCTTCTCCTGTAGACTGCTGCTTATTGATGATTTATATGATATCTCAAATGCATTCTCCCATATAGCAGGAGGAAAAGACTTTCCCAAGTCGCGTTCCCAAGCCTTCACAAAGGGAAGGTCAGATATAGCGTCATCTCTCCCCTGGAGCAGCCCGTAAACTAGAGACACCAGATGTGTAGGTGGGGATGTTTGGGTGCAAAGCGTCTCAAAAGGGGAAAGATCTCTGGACCAAGAGTTATTGGGGCCAAGTGAAGACAGAAAATTCCTCAAACTAATGTAATGAAGCCAAGCCCCCTTATCCGACCCGCCCGGGAAGGATGAAATTGGCTGAAGGGATCCCCCTGCCCAGACCACAGAAACTGTGGGATTGTCAGCGCGATTCAACCCCAAAAAGGACATACAACCTAGGCCCGAAGGGAAGTCAGGATTATTAAAAAGGGGAGTTAGAGGGCTGGGGAACTGAGTTAGATATAGCATCTGAGCACACTGTATCACACATTTAAAAAAATTGATACGCCACTCAGCAGACAGTATCAGTATCACACGTGATAGGCTTAGATACAGCAGCTCAGCAGACAGTATCACATATGATAGAATTAGATACAGCAGCTCAGCAGACGGTATTACACATGATAGGATTAGATACAGCGGCTCAGCAGACAGTATCACACATGACAGGATTAGATACAGCAGCTCAGCAGACAGTATCACATATGATAGAATTAGATACAGCAGCTCAGCAGACGGTATCACACATGATAGGATTAGATACAACAGACAGTTGGGAAGTTAGGAAGAAACAGCACTTGCCTTGGGACAAATTCATATTCTTTTATTCACTCCACAGCGGGTACATATCATGGGTATAACTTGATGCACACAAACCAACCTAGGGCCGCTTCACGTCAATTGTCGCTTTCTCACAGTATCACAGGATGTGATACAGCAGCGCAGCAGACAATACGATGTGTCAGTCTCAGATACAGCAGTCTACATCACACATGATGGGATTACATGTAGCTGACAACAATTATACACCCAATAGGCTTAAATACAGTATGCGGCGCAATCTGCGACTTCTGCGTGCTCACGTCAGGTCTAAATAAGTTGGGGGGGAAGGTGAAGGGCCGGCAGGCCAATATACCGATAAGGACTAATTGCCAGCATTTACCGTGAGCTGTAAAATGATAATTACCATAAAATAATCCAGTCAAGTACTACCAGCCTCAAAAAATTCACGGACATGTCTTTTTTTTTTTTTCACGGACACAGGAAAAGTGTCACCTATTTTTACAGACTGTCCAGAAATTTCTGGAGGGTTGGCAACCCTGCAAACGATAGCACACATGATAGGCTTAGATAAAGCAGACAGTATCACACATGATAGGCTTAGATACAGCAGCTCATCAGACAGTATCACACAGAATAGGCTTAGATACAGCAGACAGTGTCACACAGGAGAAGATTAGACACAGCAGACAGTATCACACGATTGGATTAGATACTTGACATGACGGTTATCGTCGTCTTTCTTCAGGAATGACATCGCCCTCATAAAATTATCCCACGTGGCTTTATTGAATGACGAGGTGCAGTTGGCGTGCTTGCCCCCTGCCGGAGATGTGCTGCCGAATAACTACCCATGTTTCATCAGTGGCTGGGGCCGTCTGACCAGTACGTATGGTGGACACTGTGGGTAATGACCTGGGGGGTGTTTGGTGATATTGTCAGGGTGCTAATCTTGGTGGATGTTTTTGCAGCTGGTGGCGCCCTCCCAAATGTCCTCCAGCAAGCTCTGCTCCCAGTGGTGGATCATCAGACCTGCAGCCAGAGAGACTGGTGGGGCAGCACCGTGAAGACCACCATGGTGTGCGCTGGTGGGGAGGAAAAGGCCGGCTGCAATGTGAGTACAGAGATGGGACCAGAACATAAGGCTAAAGTGTCTTCTTACTCTAAGCACATTCAAAGCTGCACTCACAATTCTCCTGGCTCCTTGCAGCCTGAGCACTAACAAGAGGTTAGGAGGATTCTTACTGCAGCTCCGGATGTGACTGGAGTATAAAACCAAATTAAAGAAGTATAGCTAATATCTTGCTCTCCATGGAATGTTAGAATTACAGGTTTCACAGTTTCCTTGTCCATTCCTTGTGATGTGCAGCGTCCTGATCTCCGCAGCATGCTTTATATTTCAGGGTGACTCTGGGGGACCCCTAAATTGCCAGGCTGCTGATGGCAGGTGGGAAGTCCATGGCATTGCCAGCTTTGTGTCTTCCCTTGGGTGCAATGCTAGGAAGAAACCAACCGTCTTCACCCGCGTCTCTGCATTCAATGACTGGATCGATTACGTAAGTAGCGGCAGAATCTGTACTGGGTAGATGTGGGTGTATAGATCTATTGCTATATGTATCTATATATAAAGGACGTATATATGTATGTATGTTCCGCGATCATTTAAAAACGCAACCATCGATTTCAACGACACCTGTTAGACACATCCCTTGTTACCTGGAAAAAAATCTTGTGGGGTCTCAGCTCTCTAGGACGTACCGTTCCTGAGATATTCCCCAAAAATGACCTGCATTAGCCAATACAAGCCTGCAAGTGTTTCTCTTCATAGCCCAACTGCCATACACACGGTCACATGTCCCTTATCAGCCAATAGAAGCTCGCAGGCCCTTAGTCTGCACATACGCACGGTTTTACTCCAGGTTTCCATAACAACCCAGCCATTTTTCTTTACTGCTGTAGGTCAGCTTTAGGCTAGGGCTACACAACGACATGTCGCGCGACACATAAGGCACAACTACGCTTCTACATGGATCCATCTTGGATGGATTTTTTCCAACTGTCGTGTCGCGGTCACAGCATGTCACAGGTCGCAGTGCGACACCATAGCCTCTCGTTATAAAAATTGTTGAGACAAAATGTCACGCATTAAAGGTGCAGGGCGCTGTGGAGGTCACTGTTAAGGCAGCAGGGTACTGTGAGGTCACTATTAAGGGGGGCGGGCCCCTGAGGAGGTCACTGTCAAGGGAGTAGGGTACTGTGAAACACACTGTTAAAGGGGCGGGCTGTTATGAAGCTCAAAGTTAAGGGGATGGGCTACTGTGGAGGTCCCATCTTAAAGTGGCGGGGCACTGTGTGTGTGTGTGGGGGGGGGGGGTAGTGTTAAGGGGTGGGGGACTGTGGAGTTCACTGTTAAAGGGGCGGGGTGCTGTAGAGGTCCCTGTTAAGGGGGATACTGTCGATATCTTGTAACGACACACACAAACGTCAAATGAAGTAGATGAAATATACCCGTGCGAACCGGGGTCCTTCTGCTAGTTCTAATATATAAAGCTGAGTGTATGTATGTGTGTGTGTATCTGCTAAAGGAATCCACACCGTCGCATTTACAATCACAAAATTTTGCACAGCCGCCTCCTGTGACTCCTATGTTTTGAGTGGAAATCTTCACCCCGCGTTTTCCAATTATTTGCCAAAAAATAGGCTTAGTAACCTAACCGCCAAACTCCAGGAGCCATTGTCTGTTGTGGCAGTTAGCCTGGATATTCATCAGGTTGCATAGAGCAACCAATCACAGCTCAGCTTCTATTTTGCTACAGGTCAATAATATGAGCTCTGATTGGTTGCTATAGACAACAAAGGACATTCTTAGTATAAGACGGCTGATGTGTGAGTTAATATGATTTTGATTGCGACGCTTGGCCAGCGTTGTTGTAGAGGCTGATGTCACTCACATGACCTTAATGTACACTAATTCTGTGGGGTTTTATATATACTGTCAATTGCCCCGTAAGAAAAGGAATTCGATTGGACGATTGTTGTCAGATGCTAAGAGAAAAGACGTATAAGGGGGCGGGTTATTATGGAAATCACTGTTAACGAGACGGGGTCACTAATAAAGGGGCGACCACTGTGGAGCTCACTAATAAAGGGGCGACCACTGTGGAGGTCACTAATAAAGGGGCGTTCACTGTGGATGTTACTGTTAAGGGGGCAGGGTACTGTGGAGGCCTCTTTTAAGGGAGCAGGGTACTGTGGCAGTCACTGTTAAAGGGGCGGGCGCTGTGGAGGTCTCTTAAGGGGACAGGTATCGGTGGAGGTCACAGTTAGGGGACCGTCTGCTATGGAGTTCAGTATTAAGGGGCGGGGTGCTATAGAGGTCACTGTTAAAGGAGCGGGCCCCTTTGGAGGTCACTGTCAAGGGGGTGGGGTGCTGTGGAACTTACTGTTAAAGGGGCGGGCTGCTGTGAAGGTCAAAGTTAAGGTGGTGGGCTGTTGTGGAGGTCCCAGTTTAAGGAGGAAGTGAACTTTGGGTGGGGTCAGTGTTAAGGGGTGGGGGGCTGTGGAGTTCACTGTTAAGGGGGATACTGTCAATATCTTTTAATGACACACAAAAACATAAAATGAAATAGATAAAATATAACCATGCGAAGCCGGGTCCTTCTGCTAGTGTGTGTATATAATATAGATGGGGGTGTATAGATATATTGCTACATAAATATAGATATAGATATAATGATATATGTATATATATTAGATATAATGCACTCTCATATTGTTATTTACAGCGCTACAACTCCCAGTAAGTCGTAAGAGCATGATATTCACAGCTAAACTAATCCATTCTCATTACAGATTATCAGTAACAACTGATGGCCACAAGGTGGCGACACAAGAACTGATTGCACAGAAAAGCATGGCTCCCCTCTCAGATGCAATAGGTTAACTGCAGACCCCTCCGGGATGTGATCCGTCCTAACACTATAAATAAATGTTGTGATTGGCAACGATTTGTCTCCTTTTTTTTTCTTTCAGTGATCACTTTTAATATATATATTTTTAACTTTGCAAAATCAGCCTTAGTCACAGCAAGAGCTGCAGTCAAAATTTTGATGGCTTCCTATTAGCAATCAGGTGGCAAGACCTCAAAAGTCATTACCAGAGCTTAAGGCCAGATACGAGCGAGTTCAATGCGAGAAACAAGCAGCGTGTGTCAGTGTGAGTTCCGTTCCTCTGACAGGATCACACAGCATTAGGGCTCGTTCACACGACTGTGTGAAGCCCGTGCTGTGGTCCGCAATGCACGGGCACCGTCCATGGGGCAGGCGCATGGGGATCGCAGACCCATTCTCTTGAATGGGTCCGCGATCCCTCCGTTCGGCAAAAAGATGGAGCAAGTTCTATCTTTTTGCGGTGCGGAACCACGGAACGGAACCCCAGAAAGCACTCCGTAGTGCTTTCGTGGTGTTCTGTTCCGTTCTTCCGTTCCGCATCTTGGGATTTGCGGATCTATTGAAATGAATGGGTCTGCATCCGTGATGCAGAATGGCCATGACACGGTACCCATGTATTGCAGATCCGCAATACGGAGACGGGCAGCACACGTTCGTGTGAACGAGCCCTTATAATGATTTATAATGCTGTGTGACCCTGAGAGTCTGGGATTCAACTGAATTAAACCGCATGCACACGGCCGTCGTGCGTCCGTTCTGTGCATTGGGGACCGCAATTGCGGTCCCCAATGCACGGGCAACAATGCGCGGGCCGGACCCATTCAACTTGAATGGGTCCGTGGTCTGTCCGCACCACAAAAAAATATGACATCATATTTATTTGCAGTGAAGTGAATGCGTCCGCATCCGTAATGCGGGGTGCACACGGCCGGTGGCCGTGGATTGCCAACCCGCCGTTTGCGGGCCGCAATACGGCCACGGCCGTTCAACAGCACTAATGCTGTCAGTGTAATAAAATAGATTTCAGGAGCGTCAATGCCTTCTCAAACAGCTGATCAGTCCCAGGTGCCGACCCCCTACCGATCAGATACTGATGAACTACCCAGAGGATAGCCTCTTCAAGCCTATTTTTGTTTTTACCTCTCCACGTTCCAATAGCCATATCTTTTTTGAATTTTCCGTTCACATAGCCATATAAGGGCTTGTTTTTTGTGGGACTTGTAGATTTTAATTAGTTTAGTGCTCTTATTAAGGTCTCGTTCACACGAAGGTTTTTTGCGTTCCGTATACGGGCGGTTTTTTGAACATAGACATGGGGGAATGAATGGGAATTTGAAAAATAACAGATCAAAGATCTTGAGAATGAGTCCTTAATTATCTTACAGATAAGGGGTGTGAAAGTTTTATGGTCTCTATATTGATGTTATCTCAGAGACCTGGCGCCCCGACTATGTCTATAGAAGACTCTTTAGATCTTGTAGTGTGTGTCATAAATCCCGGGGACAAATTCAGTCCAGTATTCAAAGTGTTAAGCAGTGTTATAAATTTCTATTCCCAAATTCTTCTGGCTCTTTGGGATTTGAAGTTACCTTTTAATATGAGAACTTTCATGTGTCCTTCATTGTGTCCTGGGCTACAGAAATGCTTAGCCACAGGAAAGTGTAGCTTCTTCTCTTTAGGCCTCATGCACACGCCAGTATTTTTTTGCGGTCTGCAAAAAGGGGTTCCATTGTTCCGTGATCCGTTTTTGTTTTTGTTTCCGTGTGTCTTACTTTATTTTTGGAGGATCTCCAAACATGAAGGAAAGTAAAAAAAAAATCTAAGTTTAGTTTGCCATGCAAATGATAGGAAAAAAACGGACGCGGACGCGGATGACAATCTTGTGTGCGTCCGTGTTTTTTCACGGACCCATTGACTTGAATGGGTCCGCGAACCGTTGTCCGGGAAAAAAAAAGGACAGGTCCTATTTTTTTCACGGACTGGAAACACGGATCACGGACGCGGATGACAAACGGTACATTAGCCGAGTTTTCCACGGACCCTTTGAAAGTCAATGGAAAACGGAACAACGGACACGGGACATAACAACGGTCGTGTGCATGAGGCCTTAATTGTGTGGCATTGAGTTTCTGTCCTATTTCTCCAACGTAGAGGCCTCCAACAGGACATTAGTGCAGAGAATCAGATAAACAACATTAGATGTAGAACATGTGAATGTCCCAGGGATCTTATAGTCCTGCTGTGTGTTGGGGATCCGGATCTTATCTGTTGTCATTATATGGGAACAGGTTTTGCGTCTTCTTATATTACAGGGATGGGTTTTTCTGTGGTACATGGCCTTGAACTTGATCTGATCAGAATATTCCTTAGACTAGACTTGGAGGTTGTCGGTAAGCTAGTGAGGGGGCATCTGGGAAGTTTGTTTTTAGTCGATCATCCTTATGTAGGACATGATGTAATTTTTGGGCAGTTTTCCTCAATACCTCTAGTTGTGGGTTGTAGGTCACAACCAGAGGTACGCGCTGGTTCTGTTTCTTTTAATTGTATTGGAGAAGTTGACTTCTGGGGATCTTGGTGGCTCTTGTGATCTGATCTTCAATTGAAGCAGGATGATAGCCCTGGTGTAAAAATGTCCTTTTTAGATGTTGTAAATGCTCATCACTGTCTGATGGACTGGAACAGATTCAGTTATATCTGGTGGCCTGACTATAGATGATGGACATTTTATTAATGTGTTTGGGGTTGAAGCTGTCCCATTTGAGGCATGTAGGCTGATCAATCAATCTTGAAAGCTCGCTATGTAACATCATTACTTCTATTTTTGTCAGCCATTAAAAGGTATCAAACCTGCAATACTCTTATTTTGTTTCTCTTAATGAGAGCACTAAACTAGTTTTCTATTAGCTAACACGGTACCAGACTTTTTCCTTTTTCTTTTGAATAAGTAGATTTTAATGGCACACTTTAAAGGGCTTGTCTGGGCTAAATTGCGCAGGGCACGGGCTCTTTTGTTTATCATAACACACTGCCGGGCAGAACGTTACTGGCACTGATGGGTGGGCTTTAGCGCTGCCCTACCCGTTTTACTGGCTAGGGCAGCGCTAAATCCTGCCCATCAGTGATGGTGACGTCACCGGGCTTCCTGGCAGCCCCACGGAGAGCCCCGGTATGTCACCGGATCTCCAGAAAATGCCTTTGCCCTGCGTGATTTAGCGCAGGGCAAAGGAGAGCATCGGACCATGAACTGCTCCGATGCTCAAGTCAGGGGGGCTGCCTGGGTGAAAATGAAGGTATGTCCAGGTTCAGCTCTGAACCCGGACAACCCCTTTAATTTACCATGTCTTTTATTGGAAAATCGGAAAAATGTATTTGTGGGGTGGAATTCTGCCAAGGTTTTTTGGGGTTTTGACAAGATATCCTTTTTCTGCAAGTCAATACAATTAAGGCGATACCAGATTTTGTTTTTATTTTGTTTTACTATTCTTAAAAAAAAATAAAAACCTTTGAAAAAAAATTTTTTTCCTTGTGTCAGTTTTTTCGGAGAATTTTTAAAAAAAATAATTATTTCCACAGAGCTGTATGAGGGCTTGTTTTTAGCAGCGGAATAAACTAGTTTTTATTGGTTTAGGGGGCTAGAATTGTATAAATTGTATAAATACCACGGCACTCCATGGATCCACTGAATCTTGCAGTTCGCAGCACTGTGCGGGCCACTCATGTTCATGTGCATGAGCCCTGACAGATGGTCTGACAGCACAGCGAACTACATGTTCAAAACCGCACTCCTGTTTTTCAGGAAGAGTAAAAATATTCCTCTTGGCACTTTTGAGGAGTATTTTTTAGCTGAGGAGAAGTACGAAGTTTTATAAATCTGGCATAAAGTACTCCATCACAGACACTGGGATAGATTTATTGAACTGGTGTAAAAGAAAACTGGCTATGATTGCCCATAGCAACCAATCGGATTGAACCTTTAACCACCTCCCGTCCGCCCATTGAATATAAACGTCCGGGAGGTGGTTCTCCATCTCTGAATGGACGTTTTAAAACATCCATTCCGAGATCGCAACTGCACGCTAATCGTGCAGCTGCTGATCGGGTTGCCCGCTGTCAGTGACAGCAGGGCAACCCTTAGAGAAGGCAGGGACAGTGGCCAGGTGTCCCTGCCTTCTAGATCGGTGAGCGCTGTGTATACAGAGCAGGAAGCGGGAGAGTGCAGGAGCTGTCGGGTCTTTCACAGACCTCGATCAGCCCTGCACTGAGGCTGTACAGCGCTGTATTGCGCTGTACAGCCTCTCTGGGGGGTGCATTTCTCCTGTAACTGGGGCTACTATGTCAGCCCCAGTTACAGGAGAAATCAACAGTGAAAAAAAATGGAAGTAAATGTCCCCCAGAGGTCTTTTATTACCTTATTGGGGACGCAAAGTGTAAAATTATAAAAATAAAGTGTTAAAAAAAAAAGTTTCACATGTAAAAAAAAAATAAATCCCCATGTAAGGAATAAATAAAAAAATGTTAAAAATAGAAAAAAAATGAATAAAATAGACATATTTGGTATTGCTGCGTCTGTGACGATCGGCTCTATAAATATATAAATATATCACATGATCGACCCAGTCCAATAAACACCATAAAAAAAAATGTCAAAAAAAGCCATTTTTGTCACCTTACATCACAAAAAGTGCAACATCAAGTGATCAAAAAGGCGTATGTCCCACAAAATTGTACCAATAAAACCGTCACCTCATCCCGCAAAAAATGAGCCCCTACATAAGAAAATCGCTAAAAAAAAATATATAGCTCTCAGAATATGGAGACACTAAAACATAAATTTTTGGGGTTTCAAAAATGCTATTATTGTGTTAAAGTGAAATAAATAAATAAAAGTATACATATTCGGTATAGCCGCGTCTGTAACAACCAGCTCTATAAAAATATCACATGACCTAACCCCTCGGGTGAACACCGTAAAAAAAATATAACTGTGTCAAAAAAAGCCATTTTTATCACCTTACATCACAAAAAGTGCAACACCAAGTGATCAAAAAGGCGTATGTCCCACAAAATTGTACCAATAAAACCGTGACCTCATGCTGGAAAAAATGAGGCCCTACATAAGAAAATCTCAAAAAAAAATAAAAAAAAATATATATCTCTCAGAACATGGATACATTAAAACATATTTATTTTGTTTCAAAAATGCTATTATTGTGTAAAACTTAAATAAATTAAAGAAAAACTATACATATTAGGTATTGCCACGTCTGTAACGATCTGCTCTATAAAAATGTCACTTGACTGAACCCCTCAGGTGAACGCTGTAAAAAAAAAAAAAAAAAAACTGTGCTAAAACAACAATTTTTTGAGTCACCTTGCCCCACAAGTGTTATAATGAATGATCAAAAAATCATATGTACCCAAAAATAGTACCAATAAAACTGCCACCTTTTCCCCTAGTTTCCAAAATGGGGTCACTTCTTGGGAGTTTCTACTGTAAGGGTGCATTAGGGGGGCTTCAAATGGGACACGGCATCTAAAAACCATGTGGCGCTCCTTTTATTCTGCGCCCTGCCGTGTGTCCATACAGCAGTTTATGACCACATGTGGGGTGTTTCTGTAAACTTCAGAATCTGGGTAATAAATATTAAGTTTTGTTTGGCTGTTAACCATCGATGTGTTAAAGAAAAAAATTGGATTAAAATGGAAAAATCTGCCACAAAAGTGAAATTTAAAAATGTGATCTCTTGTTTCCTTTAATTCTTGTGGAACGCCTAAAGGGTTAACAAAGTTTGTAAAATCGGTTTTAAGTAACTTGAGGGGTGTAGTTTCTACAATGGGGTCATTTATGGGGGTATCCACTATGTAGGCCCCACAAAGTGACTTCAGACCTAAACTGGTCCTTAAAAAGTGGGTTTTGGCAATTTTCTTAAAAATTTTAAGAATTGCTTCTAAACTTCTAAGCCTTCTAATGTCCTAAAAAAATAAAATGACATTTCCAAAATGATGCCAACATAAAGTAGACATATGGGGAATGTTAAGTAATAAATATTTTATGAGGTATCACCTTCTGTTTTAAAAGCAGAGAAATTGAAATTTAGAAAATTGCGAATTTTTCAAAAGTTTTGGTAAATTTGGGATTTTTTCATAAGTAAAGGTGAAATATATTAACTCAAATTTATGACTAGCACAATGTGTCACGAGAAAACAATCTCTGAATGACTTGGATAAGTAAAAGCATTCCAAAGTTATTACCACATAAAGTGAGATATGTCAGATTTGCAAAATTAGGCCTGGTCAGGAAGGGGGCAAATGGCCCAGATGTGAAGTGGTTAATTTTCCAAGAGAGCTCTGAAAAATGAAAGGTTGGATCTGACTGGTTGTTATAGGCAACTAAGCCAGGTTTCCTTTTTCACCATTTTTAATAAATCTACCCCACTGACTTCAAATATTCCCCTCATGATAAATTCCCCCCGTATGTCAGAGCATAGTTGCCAACTGTTCCTGATTGTCAGAAACAACAAATTCGAAAGTCCTAGGCAGAGAATGGGCGGGGCTTACACAAACCCCTCCTATAAGGCCTCTTTCACACTTCAGTGTTTGGTCAGTGATTTCCATCAGTGATTTGTGAGCCAAAACCAGAAGTGGAGCCTCCACAGACATGAGGTAGAAGGGAAAGATCTGCTCCTGTTCTGTGTTTAGAGTTGCACCTGGTTTTGGCTCACAAATCACTGATGGAAATCACTGACCAAACACTGAAGTGTGAAAGAGGCCTAAGTGTTTGTTCCCGGGCGGGGTCGGGGCGTTCCCGGGTGTGGGGCTTATAAACCCTGATTTTACCAACTTAAATGTTGATAAACATGTCAGAGGTGTGTCCTGAAAGCTGCTCCAATGACATGGTCCACGGCATTATAATGATTTACGACACTGGGGGGTCATTTCTAGAAACCAGCATTTTTATGCTGGTTTTTTACTCCCCTTTTTAGCTGGTGGAAGATGCATCCAATTTATAATGAGGCGTGCGCTTTGTCATAAATTAGGTGAACCTTCAGCCGTCCATGTGCCTGGCGGAAAAAAAACAGACTCTGACTGGAGTAGTTTTTCGCCAACATTTACACTTGTTTCCAGGTATAAATATTTGTAACTTTAAGTCCCTGGACGTACCCAGGCATGCCCCTGCCACAGCCGCCCTAGACACTCCTATCTATGAAACAAACATGGCGCAAAAACAGGCAGAGACACGCATTTATCAAAACTGTCTAATCGGCAGAAACCAATCAGAGCTCATCTTTAATTTTTTCAGAACGCTTTAAGAAATGAAACATGAGCTCTGATTGGTTGCTATGGGCAACTAAGACAGGTTTCCTGTTTACTGATAAATGAGGCCCACAGAGAATATTCCTTTCATTGAATACGTTCGTGTGAAATTAGTCAAACTATGCTCTGCTGCAGTGCACCATGGGAGATGTAGATTTATCAAAACTGGTGTAAAGGAATACTGGCTCAGTTGCCCATAGCAACCAATCAGATTCCACCTTTGATTTTTCACAGCTCCTTTGGAAATGAAATAATTAATCTGACTGGTTACTATGGGCAACTATGTCAGTTTCCCTTTGCACCAGTTTTGATAAATCTCTCCCAACATGCACCCCCGCCCCCCAAAAAAATACAACATATGCTATTCTTGTCCAATTTGCAGACAAGGATATGCCATTTCCATAGAAGTGAAAATGGCGGCCGGGATCCGCACTGAAACCACCCCAAAGTACAAGTAGGTGTCATCTACTCTCCCCTATAATCTTGACCAGCTGCCTATTTTGTTTCTCAGGGGTCCTAGACAGCACTAACTGAAGTCCTGGCAGCCATCTTGTGGCCTTCTCCTGCCCTGCCATTGCATCAGTACTGAACAACTTCTCTTCCCTGCCTGAAAACACTGCATTATCAAGCATCGAGATGTTGACACCTTCCTTGGTAAAGTGCACAAATTCCTATGCACCGAGCTCCCTTTAGTGGTGACTGCAGACAACTGTGTTAATAGAAAGAAGGAGATTTATCAATGTATTTTGCCAGTTGTCTGGTGGAAATACATAGAGAAATACAGTGCTCAGTATGAGAGACATAATTCTGAAGTACCTGTTCCACTTTTTTGGTCTTGTTTGAAGTCCAAGCTTTCATACAAGACCAGTATGACAGCATTAGCACAACATTAGTGGGAGATAGCTGCCCCACCCCCTCCTCCTCTTCAGTCTAAAGGAGGGGAAGGGGCAATTGGTGAGCTGACAGCCTGCAGAAGGAAAGAAAAAAAAAAATATATATATATATAAATTTGGCTTTATCATTGTACTGACCCATATAATTAAGTTTTTTTTAAATTAATACCACACAGTGAACTCCCCCTAAAAATAAAGTAATAATAGTTATTTACTGCACTATATATACACCCCAAAAAATAAATTTTTAAGAAAAAAATGTTACTGGTTCTTAGGCTACATGCACAGAACATGTGATGGACATTTTTTTAACGGCCATCACAAGTCCATTTTAAGACCAATGGTAGTCTATGGGGTTATTCATATGGCAGTTTTTTTGACTGTCAGTGAAAAACGGACATAAAAAAATAGAACATGTTCTACCTTGTCCCATACAATTGAATGGGTCCCTTTTTAACGTCCGTTTCTCAGAAAGACATTAGTGAGAAAAACGTCCGTTAAAAATGTCAGTTTTTAACAGACTTTTTTTTTTCACGTCGTGTGCATGTACAGGTAGCCCTAGGGCTAATATTAGTTGTCTCTAAGGCCTCTTTCACACGGGCGTTGCGGGAAAAGGTGCGGGTGCGTTGCGGGAACATGCACGATTTTTCCCCGCGAGTGCAAAACATTGTAATGCGTTTTGCACGCGCGTGAGAAAAATCGGCATGTTTGGTACTCTAACTTCTTCACAGAAGTTCGGGCTTGGGATCGGTGTTCTGTAGATTGTATTATTTTCCCTTATAACATGGTTATAAGGGAAAATAATAGCATTCTTTATACAGAATGTATAGTACAATAGCGCTGGAGGGGTTAAAAAAAAAATAATAATAATAATTTAACTCACCTTAATCCACTTGCTCACGCAGCCGGCATCTCTTCGGTCTTCTTTTTTGCTGTGTGCAGGAAAAGGACCTGTGGTCACGTCACTCCGGTCATCACATGGTCCATCACATGATCCATCACCATGGTGAAAGATCATGTGATGGACCATGTGATGACCAGAGTGACGTCACCACAGGTCCTTTTCCTGCACACAGCAGAAAAGAAGACAGAAGAGATGCCAGCTGCGCGAACAAGTCGATTAAGGTGAGTTAAAAATTTTTTAATTTTTTTTAACCCCTCCAGCGCTATTGTACTATGCATTCTGTATTAAGAATGCTATTATTTTCCCTTATAACCATGTTATAAGGGAAAATAATAATGATCGGTTCTCCATCCAGATCGCTTCCTAGCAACCGTGTGTGAAAATCGCACCGCATCCGCACTTGCTTGCGGATGCTTGCAATTTTCACGCAGCCCCATTCACTTCTATGGGGCCTGCGTTGCGTGAAAAACGCACAAAATAGAGCTTGCTGCGATTTTCACGTGAAAATCACTGCTCATGTGAACAGCCCCATAGAAATGAATGGGTCCTGATTCAGTGCAGGCGCAATGCGTTCAACTCACGCATTGCACCCGCACAGAAAACTCGCCCGTGTGAAAGGGGCCTTAGGGTTCAAAAATGCAATTATGTCCCCTGAGTTGTGCACCAACAAGATTTACTTCAGACACATACTAAAAATCTGCAATTAAAAAGTTACATTTTTGGGAAGGTTTTTCCAATTTTAATGTAACTGTTAGGACGTTAAATTAAGATTTATTCTGCCTCATAAAAAAAAATTACGTAAATTTCGTCAGCAATCTGGGCATTACTCTTTGCTTTCTGCAGTGCCTGGGAAGTTTTGCTATGGAGCCCCTTGAGGTCTGTGCATGCCCCATTATTTTACAAGCAATACACACACAAACAATTCCAAAGCATCTCTGGTGAATTAAAACAACAGCGTCACCAGGTGGTCAATTCATGTCATGACTATTAAGCTTGATTTTCTCGAATGTGTTCTACTGACTGTCCACCCACTAGGTTGCTCTGTAGTGTGGGATGAGTGCCAACCTCAGACCTAATGTAACCTTGTGGATTTATCCTGCCTCCTCCTTTTTCTTCTGGTTTCATTCTCTCCTTGAATGGGCAAATATTTGCTCAATTGCTCCTCTGGTATGGTTAAAAGGGAAAAAGCCTCGAAAAAAAAAATCTACCTCATCATGAACAGGACTACCACCCAGATCCTCAACTAGAAAATTTGATATTCCACAACTGTCCTCTCCAAGCTCCCCACAAATTATCCGACTTAGCTGCTACACCAGAATTTTCAAATCAATCCCAACCAGATTCTATTATTTCCTCAATGGAGGAGGACACATCTGTCACAACTGTGGCACAGGAGGTCAACTTCTCATGCCATTGCTAGACAAATGTCTGGATCTTCATATTTCAATAATGTGGCATTGGCCCAGGTCACCAGCGATACCCCAAAAATCGCTGAGCTTAAGACACGTAGAGAGGGAGGCCACAATTTCTACACTAACCAAAATAAATTTGTCCGTCCGTGATTTGGGATAAATTGTCTAGAAAAAAGAAAAATTCTGCTTGGCAAACACATTTATTTTTTTCTATCTCTGTTCTCTTCATTCCCTCATGTTCTTCCTGTTTGCAGTTATTGCATTTGTGATTTCACAGAATTCACTTGACTGTATTATGTTTTTGTTTCTTTCCCTAGCCCTTCTCTTCCCTTCCCTGTCCGTGAGTCCAGGAGTAATGGTTGCTCTCTTGTCTTAGTGGATCCAACTACTAGCTGGGATGGACCTCCCTTGCATCTTCTCATCTGAACTCCGCCACAGCATCCACTGGAGGAAGGATGAGTACTACTCTCAATAGGGGCTGACACACTTACCGCACCCTCTACAATTAGATTTGTGTTATGGACTGTGGCCGGCCTAAATTCACCGGTCAAGAGACACATCCAAAATGCCTCACTCCTGATCTAGTGTTCCTTCAGGAAACTCACTGGAAGGCTGGAGATTGCCCATGCTTCGAGCACGGTGGATAGACACTTGTATTGAAGCATCCTTTACATTCTTATTCATAAGGACCTTCCACATTCCATCATCGACCATTAGGCAGATCCGGAAGGGCATTTTTTGTAAGTGGACATTTTACTAGCAAACTCTACATTCTTCTAAATGTTTAGTACCACTCAGTTCCCAACCATGAGTTTTATTCAGCCCTGTTGGAGTACCTCCTTTCCAGACCAGGAGATCTTGATGTTCCTTTACAACCTAATATGGATAAATCCACTATGTCCACCATCCCCCCTTTGTCGCAGTCGGCTTTGCTAGCTCTACTCCAACAATTCTCATTCTGTGATCCATGGTGACTTCTTCACCCAGAAAACAGGGAATACACTTATTACTCACTTGTACATGGCACCTATTCACGTATAGACTATTTACTAGCTTCTACCTCTTTGTTTGCCACCGTTGACGATGGTAGAATACATCCCATTCTCATCACGATTCACGCCACTATAACCTTGGATTTGAACCTGCTACCAGCTGCCCAGAGGAGTAAAATTTGGAGATATCCCTCCCATCTCTTGTCATTCCAAAACATTCAAAGCTATCTGGAGACCCAATGGGGTAATTTTATTGATGACATTATTGAACCTGTAGATGATGTTCCTTTTCTTTGGATGACTTTCAAGGGGGTAATGGGGGAGAGGTAGACATCTAAAAAAACACTATGCAACTCACTTTCAAGCTCTTGACAACGTTTGGACCACTCAACAAGCACACTAAGTCACTCCTTTAGAAGAAACCAAATGAAGGTATGAGGACACATGCTCCTTATTAACACGTTCTTGCAGGGCCAAGCACAGCGGCATTATACAGCCACTCAGAAGAACCGGTACTATCGCTTGGAGGAACAAGGTTGGCTCTTTATTTGCTTGACTTACCCATTCTATTAGGTCACAACACACCATAGTAAAGCTTCAGGATCCTGACACCAACAATGTACTCTTGTACTGAGCAGGATATACCTGACGTTATCTATAAGTCAATATATCATGCCCCACCGATGGACGTAAATGCCATTCATACTTTCCTGGGATCACTTTACCTGCCTGGCTTAACAGATGAGCAGCGGGAGGCTCTTGAATGAGATTTAACAGAGGAGGAGGTTAGACAATCTATAAGACCTTCTCCAAAAAACAAGACTCCAGGCACCGATGAGTTATCCACAAGCTGCATTCTTTAGAATTTATTAGATTGTATAATCTGGCACATAAGGATTCAATATTACCGCCCAGCTTTGAGGATGCTCGTACTACCTGGCAGAGATCCAGGTCTCGCCCTCTCTCCATGCTTCTCAGCTTTGATGTGAAAAAGGCATTGACAAGGTCTTGGTCTTTTCTCTATGCATCCTTGGCCAGGCTAAACTTTGGCTCAGCTTTTCCCTTCTTATGTACGGTCGGTTAATGAATGAGCTAACGCTGTGCTGTGCTAACGGTTAACGGTAAGAACTCCCTCCCAATAGATCTTATTTAGAGGCACCCGTCAGGGTGGTCCCCTTTCTCCCCTACTTTTCAACATTTCCATTGCCCCACGGCTTCACCATATAACATGTTCATCATTATACCAGGGGATAAAGGTGGAAAACCAGAAATTGAAAGCTATGGCATTCACAGATGATATTCTGCTTGTGCTTTCTGAACCCAGGAACACACTATTAGTCATTTTAACTGACCTTCAAGACATAGGGACTTTTTTGGGAAACACACTTAATTTGGACAAATGTCAAACTTTAGTGTCGAATGGCCCATTAAAACCCTTTTGGGGCTGGAGTATACCAGTCTATTAGAGAGACCCTTCTTTGACATATTGGGGTGAAGAGGTCACTAGGTAAATTTGAGTCAATAAGTTAACGAAAATGTGAAATAATTCACCGTTTTCTAAATTTGAATCTCTCTGCTTTTAAGACAGATAGTGATGCCTCATAAAATATTTATTAATTAACATTCCCCATATGTCTAGGTTATGTTGGCATCATTTTAGTAATGTAATTGAATTTTTTTAGGACGCTAGAAGGTTTAGAATTTTAGAAGCAATTTTTCCAATTTTGTAAGAAAATTTCTAAAGTCAACTTTTTTAAGGACCAGTTCAGTTCTGCAGTCACTTTGTGGTAGGGATCAACCGATTATCGGAGTTACCGATATGATCGGCCGATATTTATGATTTTCAAAGTTATCGCATCGGCTTCTAACCTTGCTGTCAGCACGCTCATGTTCCCTCAGCAGCACAGGGGAGGAGTCACTCTCTCCCCGTACCTGAGGGGTTAACTGCTGCCGCTGATCGCAGCTCCTTGTCAGAGGCAGGGTGCCGGCTATATGATTCTGCGCAGACACACCCGCCTCTTGTATTAAACTTTAATTATCATTGGTGGCTCAGTGCGCCCTCCCCAGCACCCCCAGTATTAAAAACATTGGTGGCGCATTGCGCCCTCCCCAGCACCCCCCAGTATTAAAAACATTGGTGGCGCAGTGCGCCCTCGCCCCCACCCCTCAGTATTAAAATCATTGGTGGTGCAGTGCGCCCCCCAACCCCCCCAGTATTAAAATCACTGGTGGCACTGGCCGCAGGGTGCCCTCCCCTCCTCTTCATTGGTGGTAGTGGCAGCTTCTGATTGGAGCCCCAGCAGTGTAATCCTGGGGCTCCGATCGGTTACCATGGCAGCCAGGACGCTAATGACTGCCATGGTAAGCTCCCTGCTGCTGTGTGTACTATGCACAGGGCAGCAGGGAGAGTGTGAAGTCCTATTCACCCTAATAGGGTGAATAGGAAAAGGGATTAAAAGATCCCAGGTTCTAGCCCCTAAGGGGGGAAATAGTTATTAAATAAAAAGTAAAAAAAATTTAAAACACCAAAATATTAAGAATAAATCACCCCCTTTCCCAATTTTACATATAAAATATATAAACAATAAATAAATAAACATATCGCACATTGCCACGTCCCAAAAGTCCAAACTATTAAAATATAAAAAAAAAATGTGGTGAACGCCATAACATAAATGTTTTTTTTTTTTCAAAAATAAAAATGCACAGAATATCGGTATAAGTTATTGGCTATCGGCCTGAAAGTTCACAGGTTATTGGTATCGGCTCTAAAAAAATCTATATTGGTCGATCCCTACTTTGTGGTGCTTACATAATAGAACCAACCCATAAATGTCCCCATTTTAGAAATGGCACCCCTCAAACTATTCAAAACTGGTTTTAGAAATGTTGTTAACCCTTTAGGTATTCCACATGAATTAAAGCAAAATAGAGTTGAAATTTCAAAAAGGCACTTTTGTTATAATTTTTTTTCCTGGAACACATCAAGGGTTAACAACAAAACAAACCTCAATATTCATTACCTTGATTCTGTGGTCGCATACCGCTGTTTGGGCACACGGCAGGGCACAGAAGGCAAGGAGCGCTATATGGTTTTTGGAGGGCAGATTTTGCTGCAATAGTCTTTGGGCACCATGTTGCATTTCCTGAAGTAACCCCACAGTGAAAACCCCCAAAACTTGACCACATTTTGTAAACTACACCACCCAATGAATTTTTAAGGGGTGTAGCAAGCGCTTCACTCAACAGCTGTTTTATATAATTTTTTATACTTGGGTGTGAAAATTAAAAATTGAGAATATCCCGCCCCCCCCCCCCAATTTGCTACACCCCAATTTGCTACACCCCAATTGTGGTTATTTGGGGATATGCCAGGGCTCAGAATGGAGGGAGCGGCATCTGGATTTTCTAACATAGAATTTTCTGTCATGGTTTTTAAGAGCAATAACTTTTTTTTATTTTTTGTTGAATGAGCTGCGTAAGGGCTTATTTTGTGCAGCAGGGGCGGACACTGACAGCAGAGGGCCCCTGTGCAAAGAATGTGCCTGCCCCCCAAGCCAAAATCTCAACATAACCTATTCCGTCCTAACATTACTTATAGCAATACAAAACATACAGGGTAAGGCTACTTTCACACCTGCAGCACTACGCTCCGGCCACCTGATCCGGCAGAGAATGCAAGGAATTGGCCGGACACAAAATCAGGCATGCAGCGGTTTGTGTCCTGCTAATTCTCTGCATTTTTGCCAGATTGTGGCCGGATCTCTGCCAGACCCCATTATAGTTAATGGGGCCGGCGGGCATTCTGTCTGCATCCAGCAGTGCTGGAGCATTCCGGCAGGCTGTTCTCTGCCCGAAGAGCCTGCCAGAATCACTAACTCAGATGTGAAGGTAGCCTAATACAGGTCCACATACCTCTTACATCCAGTGACGTCTCCTTTGATGTAGATGTTCTCTGTCCTTATCTTCTCCTTTCAGACCACACCGCCATGATGATTTCTTACAGCCATCTCTTCTCTCTGTAGAGTTTGACAGACAGACATCTTAGTTTCCTAGTTTTCCCATCATCCTCCCACCTTCTGAACATCTCATCTTGCCACCTCTAATAGTGTGCCTGCTGTACTCCCTATACAAGTTACACACAGATAGTTCCCCTTCAATAATTATTGGCACACAGTGTCCTAAAAAACAACTGTGCCCAGGAAACAGTGTCCCTGACACTAATAGTGTAAACATAATGTTCCCCCAAAAAATTGTGCTAAGCCGATACCGTGCCAGTGTGCCCCCCACAGTAACAGTGCTCCCCAAAGTCCCACCAATAGAAATAACGATCTATCAGACAACACATAGTAGTAATAGTGCCCCCACAGTAATAATGTCCCCACTGGGTCTCAGAAGTAATAATGTTCCCATAGTGCTCATACTAGTATTCATGTTCCTCATAGTCCCTCAACTGTAATAAAGCCCCCGGTAGTAATAATTCTCTTTATAATGTGCGCCAGTACATAAAAATGCCATGTTGTGCGGCAGTATAAAAAATACCTTCTCTTAGTGCCCTCTGTAGAGCCAATTTCCCCATAGTACCCTCATAATGTGTGCCAATGCCCCCTTCTGTGTACCCAAAAAACCCTCTTGGTGCCTCCCGTTGAGCCAAGGTCCCCATAGTGCCCTATAATTTTCGCCAGTATAAAATACTCCTATATCGTGCACCAAAAGTGCAACTCCCCTTGTCCCCATGGTGCCTGACAATGTGCCAGTATAAAATGCCCCCATAATGTGTGCCAGTATGATGCACCTATATAAAGACCTTAATAGTGCTCTTATTCCCCCATTCTCCATAGTGGCCCATGTATGCCAGTATATAAGACAGGGTCACCAGTGGATGCCCCCATAGTGCTCCCCCCTTCTCCATAGTTCTCCCCATGTGTGCTAGTATATAAAATAGGGCCCAAATAGTGCTCCTCCCCCTCCATAGTGTCCCCCATGTGTGTCAGTATTTAAAATGGGGCCCCCACAGTGCTCCTCCTTCTCCATAGTGTCTCCCATGTGTGCCAGTACATAAGATAGGGCCCCCAGTAGATGCCCCCATAAGTGCCAGATAGGGCCCCTAGCAAAGTGTAAATAAAAAATATATAAACACATATACTTACCTCCTTGCCGCTTTCAGCGATGTGATGCAGGCCTCTTCTGGCCTGTGTCCCACTCTGTGCGGCTGAGGCGACGCGATGACATCATCGCGCCGCCTGCGCCGACCTCTGATGGCCTGCAGCCTATGAGAGGACTAGGGAAGGGAGACGCCTCTCCCCTGCCCCGCCGCAGCATACATCTGTATCGCCGTCCTAAGCCTCATGTATCAGCCCCCAGCCATCAGCGCAAATAAAATAAATAAACAACTTACCTCTCCTGCTTCTGGACGCAGTAGTCGCTCCTCACCACCAATGCTCTCTCTCTTCTTCCTGGTCCTCGGCTGTCGGCTGTGAAGGCTGCGCACAGCGTGAGGTCACATTGTGCGCAGCCATTGCACAGCCGACAGCCGAGGACCAGGAAGCGGTGAGTACAGAGCTTTCACCGCTTCCCGGTCCTCCGGTACTAATCAGCGCTTCCATAATGGAGGTGCTGATTAGTAGTCGCCCCATAAGACCAGGGGCATTTCCCACCCACTTTTGGGGGAAAAAATTTGTCTTATGGGACGAAAAATAATTTGTGGCCAGTGGGGCTCAAGAGGCAGCTGCCTTGGGCTCCCCAGGAGCAACTGGGCCCGGGCCAGCTGCCCCTCTTGCCCTGCGTTAAAGGCGACCCTGTTTACACCGTTCACTTGATGGGGTAGATCATCATGATATTTTTGTAGAGCTAATTGTTACAGATGTAGCGATACCAAATTTTTATTTATTTGTTTACATTTTACACAATAAGAGCATTTTTAGAAAAAACAACATGTTTTTATGTTGCAATTTTCATAGAGCCATATTTTTTTATTTTTCTGGCTATGGTATTGTGTGGGGGCTAATTTTTTGCGGGTTGAGGTGACATTTTTATTGCTACCATTTTGGGGTACATACGACTTTTTGATTGATTAACATTATGTTTTTTGGGAGGGGAGCGCACAAAAAAAATCTGTTTTGGGACAATGTTTATTATATTTTTGATGACGTTCACCTGATGGGGTAGATCATATAATATTATTATTGAGCCGGTCGCGGTGATACCAAATATGTCTATTATTTTTATTTATTTTTTAGGTGAAACTTTTTATTTTTTGTATTTTTTCAAAACACTTTATTTTATTTATTATTTTCTTATTTATTTTATTTTACACTTTGTGTCCCCCATAAGGTCATACAAGACCTCTGGGGGATATTTAACTTCATTTTATTTTATTTTTTAACTATTGATTTCTCCTGTAACTCGGGCTGACATAGTAGCCCCAGTTACAGTGGAAATACACCCCCCAGAGAGACTGTACTGCATAATACAGCGCTGTACAGCCTCAGTCTAGGGCTGACCATGGTCTGTGGAAGACCCGACAGCTCCCGCACTCACCTGGCCCTGGCGATCACATGATCACCGGGCCGAGACAGAACATCCATTCAGAGATAAACTGACCGCCCGAGCAGTGGCGTCGCCACCGCCCCCCCCCCCCCCTACATCACGCTGTGCCCCCCCAACTGAGCAGCGGATAGGGGAGGGGGGGCGGCCGCAGGGCACAGGGAGATGAGCACTTCCATTGCGCTCATCTCCATAGTCATCTGTATAGCCATCCTCAGGACAGCGATATAGATGCCTGTGCTAGTGCGGCGGGGCAGGGGAGGGAGAGGTGTGTCCCTTACCCTTCCTCTGATAGGCTGCAGGCACTAGGCCGGCGCAGGCAGCGCAATGACGTCATTGCGCCACTTGAGCCGTACAGCGCGGGACACAGGCTGGGAGAGGTCTCCTGCATCGCATCGCTGACATGGAGGTAAGTATAAGTGTTTTTTTTTTTTTTTTACATGTACACTAGTTTTACAGGCACATTAGGAAGGGGGGCTCTAAGCTCTTGTTACTGGGCTGGCACATGATTGGGGGCTCTTATTACTGGCACGTGATGGGGGGATCTTACTGGTACATGGGGGGGCTCTAAGCTCTTGTTACTGGCATGTAATGGGGGGATCTTGTTACTGGCACATTGGGGGGGCTCTTATTACTGGCACATTGGGGGGGGCTCATTACTGGCACATGGGGGGGCTCTTGTTACTGGCACATGATGGGAGGGCTCCTGTTACTGGCACATGATGGGTGGGCTTATTACTGGCACATGATGGGTGGGCTTATTACTGGCACATGATGGGGGGGCTCTTGTTACTGGCACATGATGGGGGGCTCTTATTACTGGCACGTGATGGGGGCTGGGCTCTTATTACTGGCACATGATGGGTGGGCTTATTACTGGCACATGATAGGGTGGGCTTATTACTGGCACATGATGGGGGGGCTCTTGTTACTGGCACATGATGGGGGGCTCTTATTACTGGCACGTGATGGGGGCTGGGCTCTTATTACTGGCACATTATTGGGGGCACTTATTACTGGCACATTATTGGTGGGCACTATAGGGGCATCTACTGAGGCCACAAAGAAGGGGTATTTTATATGGGGGGTTCTGTACAGTAGCATTTTATACTGGAACACATTATGGTGGGTACTATGGGGAAGGGGGGAGAGGAGTACTAAGGGGTCATCTACAGGGGCACTAAGAAGGGGTATTTTATACTTGCAAATTATGAGGGACACTGAGGACATCTACTGGGGCACAATATATGGGGCATTTTATACTGGTACATTATGGGGACACTAGGAGGAAGGGGGAGAGGATCACTATGGGGCATTTACTTGGGGGCACTATATAGGGGTATTTTATATACTGGCACATTATGGGGGCACTATGGGGACATTAGCTCAACTGGGGCATTACAAGGGGGTATTTTTTGCACTGTCACATTATAAGGAGAATTATTTCTACTGGGGGGGGGGGGGGGGGCATTATGGGTGAGCTTTATTACTCCCCCATGGTATGACCCCCTAGTAACAGCACCAGCCTCTCCCTGCTCTGCTATCCCTCTGCCCCTTCTCCAAATTCTTATTATGAAATCTTTCTCATTAGGATAAAACAGAACATCAGCTCCGCCGAGCCCCCGGCCAAAGTGTGAAGTGGCTGTCCGAGATCCCCAAGGGTCAAGCCAAGTAATTGTAAGTTTTCATGTGAAATATGTTTATGTTATACACATATAGCCTACACTGTGCCCCACAATATACAGTATACCGCTACACTGTGCCACACAATATACCGCTACACTGTGCCCCACAATATACAGTATACCGCTACACTGTGTAGTCTGTTCTATAAGCACAATTGTTTTGTGGCGGTGGACAGAAAATAATCTGGAAGTGCCCCTCCCGAGACCAGGCTCTGGATCCGCCACTGGTCTGGACCGCTCACATGAGTGTACATTTCTTCTAAACTGTAATCCGTATCCTCTGACCTGCAGAAATCATCACTCGCTCGGTAACAACTAACAGGCAGTACCTGTAGGCTGTCGCCTGGCCCTGTTACCGAAGCTAGCCGAGTGGTGTAAGGTTAATGTACTAGTAGAGATGAGCGGCCGCTGAATCCTGATTTAAAGTTACTGCAGGATATGGATTACAGTTTAGAAATGTCAAATGTACACTCCCCATAGCAGTGTAATCCACAGATCTCCCTCCCTATAACAGTGTCATCCACAGATCTCCCTCCCTATAACAGTGTCATCCACAGATCCCCCCCCCCCCCCCCAATAGCAGTGTCATCCCTAGACCCTCTCCCTATAAAAGTGTCATCCACAGGCAACTAGGACAACTTGAAATTTGAGTGATTTTTTATTTATTTTTTAAACCACAGACAGCAGGACTTTTCTTCCCTGTTGCAGTTTTAGGTATTGGGTAAAGTATCACAGCATTTCTAAGCATACCTGTGTAAATGTATCGTTGTTATAGCTGTCCTCCCTACTTTTGTCCTGGCCCCCCAGTGTGCCCCCCAAAAATATGAAAGCTAGAGACGCCACTGCGCCCAAGGACGTTTACAGGGTTGTAGCTAAAGGCTCATGAGCCCTGCTCTAAAGGTTCAGCTTGCCCCCCCCTTCCCTCAGAGTTTTGTGGCTAGGGAAGCACATAGCCTTCATGCTGCCTGCGGCAAAAATTTAAACAGTAGACCATCCCCCAACCCCCTCATGCCAAATTCTTGAACCAAGCCCTTCCCTCCAGCCAGAGCTATAACTTGACCAGCATGCACTTTCTATAATACTGGTGAATTCTTATGGGGCGCAAGGGTCTTTGGGCTCCCTCGAGCTCCTGGGCCCGTTAGCGACTGCTACCTCTGCACCCCCTATAGCTACGCCCCTGGACGTTTATAGTCAATGGGCGGTCGGGAAGTGGTTAAAACACTTCCATCATCCAGATATATGGAAATGGTTCTACAGACTTTCTACAGATCATATATCTCAGCTGTCAGAGGTTTCAAGATGGGCATTTGACCCTCGGACTCTTGTCTCCACTGTGGTTCTCCAGGAGCATATACCGCTCATTGTCTGGTTTTGTGATGTTATTCAGCCTTTCTGGTCAAGGGTCCGGGACTTTACCCAACTCACACTTAAAGCAAATGTGTCATTAGAAAATGTCCTATTCTTTAAATCACGCTTTTATGTTTAACATATTTTTTAATAATTTTTTATGGTTATTTTTATATTTCCATTTCGGTTCTGTTCCGTTTTGTCCCCATTGACAATAAATGGGACAAAACGGAAGCATTTTTCTCCGGTATTGAGATCCTCTGCCGGATCTCAATACCGGAAAAGAGGAATGCTAGTGTGAAAGTAGCCTTAGCCTAATAATAGGCGCCACTTCTTGGTCTGTACAGATCACTTAACTGCAGTAATCTGCTTATCTGTCATTCTAATCCTGCCTGTAATTATATCACCTCTGTGTATAGATAAGACAGGATCCTCTATTCACAAATCTTATCTATTCTCTCCTTGTACAATGACCTCTGCACGGGTCACAGAGCATGCCCAGAAAACTGTACTTCAGTCTATATTGTATATATGGACCATGGGGCTGCCATAAAGCATCTCTCTAAAGCTGATGAGAACAGCTCAGGCAAGATAGCCGCCCCCATAGTCATGTTCAGGAAATAGAAAATCTACGATCAGAAAATAAACAGATTAGAAAAAAGGCGATGTGTTGCTATCTGGTTTTAACTGGCAGATCAAATTTCTTTTAACCCCCTAGTGTCCACTCATACATGTTTTACGGCGGTCACTAAGGGGCCTTAGGCTGGTCTCCCGTGCAGGGGGGAACGGGGACCCGGCTCTGCTCTAACAGCTGGCAGGAGTGCAGGCAGGCAATTGCGCCCACCGCATGTAATGTGTTGACAGAGGGAGAAAACTCCCTCTGTCTCCCATCAGCACCCCGCAAATGCGATCGCGGGGTGCCAATGTGTGTGAAGGCTGCCTGGAGTCTGATGTAGGCCCCAGACCAGCCTTCAGTCATTTCCAGCAGGCTCTGGAATTTATTTGTATTTAATTACTTTTTTAACCATTTAAAATTGATTGCTTCTATAATTCTCTGTATTACATGTCAGTGCTATACTGACAGTCACCAACAGACTGCGGCAGAGAGCTAGGATATACTGCAGGCAGGGCTGGGGCCTTCATTAGGTCCCAGCCTGCCGTGCACGGACATCAGCACCCCGCATCTCATTCGTGGGGTGTAGACGGGAGACAGAGCAAGTTCACTATTTAACATTGGCATCTAATGCCTCATTCACACGTCCGTGTCCAGGATGAAATCAGTGGTCAGTGATGCATCAGTGAAGATGTCTGTGATTGGCCTGTGTGTCCATTTTTATGCTCTCTGTGTGTCATCCATGTTTCATGGATACTGTACAGCTGAAAATTAGATTTTCATAGCATCTCCTCGTAATGGTCTGTGAAACAGGGATGAAACATGGATGGCATCCGTGTTTTTCACAGACCCATAGACTATAATGGGCGTGATGGATCCGTGAACGCGGACAAAATAGAGCATGCTTTGCTTCCGCGCCAAAGCCATAAAACACTGATGTTTTATGTCAAGATCCCTTCAGATATACTACTTGATACCCGGAAAGTGAATAGAGGGCGAGCCTCCGATTTGAATCACTTTGCATGTTATACAGTGCCATTTATCGAAAGAGCAGCTTTGGACACACGCGATTTCCCCGTTTTCTTTGTAACGTTGCTTGTTCTCAGTATTATGGCTCGTGCACACGACTGTATGTATTTTGCGGTTCGCAGAAAACAGATCCGCAAAATATACAGATGACATGTTGACTAATCTCTCAATTTTAAAAACAGTTTGAGGGTTTAGTAATACCGCAGAGTGCACCTGTCTTTGCTATTATTTTTGTTATATCCGCTGACCGGCGCCATCTTCTTCAGGTTGCACGACCCTGCGCAGTCATGTGATCATCCCAATCTTTACCTGCTTCAACTTTTCACATCTGCCTTTCCCAAGACAAATTATTCCGCTTTGGTTGGTGGGCCGGAGACTGCGACAAATAACCCGCACCTCGATTTTGTGGGTTTTTTAATGGTTTAGTTTAGAGATGAGCAAAGCATTGAACAATTTTATTTAGCTACATCGCCGAATTTTACAAAACAATTTGCTTTGTGACGAATTACATCATCATGAAGCGCATTTCTTTCTAAGTAGTGGGTGCAATGACAGGGAATGGCGATCGCGGGGCCCTCCGTCATTGTACTGCTCAGATGGCACATTCATAGCGGATTGCGGCGTCTGACAGTTATAACACAGTGCAATATAAAATAAAAAAAAATAATACTTACCTTCTCTGTTTGATTGCGAAGAGCCAGCCGCCATCTTGCTTGAAGATCTAGCGTGGCCCGTCATCACGTCGACTGGATTTCGTGCAAAATCTTCAATCAAGATGGCGGCAGCCGACTCTCTGCGCTCAAATGGAGGAGGCAAGTATGATTTATTTTTATTTTATTTTTTTACTGCCATTCAGGGAAAAAACAATTCACAATCACGAAGCACGAGGAAATTCAGCTTTGCAGTGAATTGAATTTTCCCTGAAATTCGGATTGAAGTCCACTTTGTGGACTTTGATTCACTCAACACTAGTTTAGTTTAGAACAAATTGTTGAAAAAATGTAATAAATACCTAAAAAAAAAAGTGAATCCGTGAGTTCATACAGTGCAGATTTTACCGTGGCGCAGATTTGGAATCCACGTCGTTAAGGGAAAAATGGTGAGCATGTCCATTTTTGCTGTGGTTTTCGCTCACGGATTAACATCATGGAATAAATGTAGGGGGGGGGAGTCTTTGGCTTGTAAACTGAAAAATCTGTGGCAGAAATCCGAAGGTCAGTCGTGGATTCCGTGGCAAAATCACATCTGCTCTTTTTACCACATGAACTGAACACACCCTAATGTAACAGCAGAATTGGGACTGTAGCTCTCTGTGTGACTGGAGTATAAGATATGATGAAATGGCAAGACAGTGGCTGCAGCTCTAGATGTGACTGGAGTATAAGATATGACGTAATGTCAGGATAGTGGCTGCAACTCTGGATGTGACTGGAGTATAAGATATGACGTAATGGCAGGATAGTGGCTGCAACTCTGGATGCGACTGGAGTATAAGATATGATGTAATGGTAGGATAGTGGCTGCAACTCTGGATGTGACTGGAGTATAAGATATGATGTAATGTCAGGATAGTGGCTGCAGCTCTGGATGTGACTGGAGTATAAGATATGACGTAATGGCAGGATAGTGGCTGCAGCTCTGGATGTGACTGGAGTATAAGATATGACGTAATGGCAGGATAGTGGCTGCAACTCTGGATGTGACTGGAGTATAAGATATGATGTAATGTCAGGATAGTGGCTGCAACTCTGGATGTGACTGGAGTATAAGATATGACGTAATGGCAGGATAGTGGCTGCAGCTCTGGATGTGACTGGAGTATAAGATATGACGTAATGGCAGGATAGTGGCTGCAACTCTGGATGTGACTGGAGTATAAGATATGATGTAATGTCAGGATAGTGGCTGCAGCTCTGGATGTGACTGGAGTATCATGTGATGTATTTCTGGATTTAAAAGCAATGACCCAGCAGTGGTACACCTGACGCTGGTCCGCACCTCCAGTGATGTTTTCTCAGAAATAAACACGAGATCTTTGTTGCAGCTTTAGACTACCAGCGCACGTTGCTGAATACGTGTGGATTCTCGTGCAGAATAACCGCAGCGTCATACAGCACCAGCAAAGTCAATGGAATTAGACAAAAGTCAAGCGCACTTTGCTTTTTTCCTTAGATGCAGAAATTGACCTGTGCAATCCACAGCCTGTCCATTGTTTGAGCGATTCCGTGCCTTCTGCAGAGTGCTTTCCCCATAGACTCCAATATGAGTTTGTTTATATAAAAAGAAAAAAACGCAGAAAAAAAAGCACCAAAACCACGATAAATTGTGCGGATTTCTGTGTTTTTTTGCATACAAATCTGCACTGTGTGCATGTATCCTAAGGCCATGAGGGCGGGTGAATGCTCATAAGATCCGCACAAATTTCAGTGGGGATTTCCGTGCGTTTCTGCAGCAAATTCGCACCAGAATCCACAATTTCTAACAGCGTTTTTTGGTGCGGATTAAAGGCAATTTTACCGCAAATCTCACCCTTCCCAAGTTAAAACAGCAAACAATAATTGACATGCTGCAGATTTTGAAATGTCCACGACAGGTCAATTTACACACGGAAATAGTCTGCAGAGTGCGGGAGACTTGTGTAACCTCATACACTTCGCTGATAGTCTAATACACAGCGGTTTTTCTGAATGGGAATCCACACGTATTCCCCAACGTATGGAATACTGTTCACACGATGGCTTTTCCAGCATCATTTTGCCGTGGACAGCCACGTCCGCGTCCTTTCTGCTTCCCATACACCTCAATGGGTGGCAGCTCTGAGGATGGCAGAACGATGGCCGTGCCGAGAAGGGACATGTCCACTCTAAGCCTTAAGCTGCGGCTCCGCAATCCTCAGTTCTGCCTCACATTGAATTGAATGTGAGACAGAAAGGATGCGGCTGCTGGCAGGTTTTTGGCTTTATTTCATCATGGCTGTCTTCACCAAAATTGCGCTGTAAAACCCACCGTGTGAACAGGCCCTAAAGGTACATCCACACATTCGGGTTTCCAGATGAAGTTGTTTTTTTTTTGGGGGGAAGCCAGAATCTGGAGTGGATCATTAGAAAACCTGACCGTGTGGCTGCACCCTTAGATTGCTCAAAGCCTAACACAGTCTATAAGAAATCAGATGGAAGCCTTGGAAGCCTGTACTGCCCCCGTCTTGTCTATGGCCGTGTCTGGTATTACAGCTCATCTCCACTCAGATGGGAGAGAAGCTGATTCTTCTAATCTCCTAGAATTACCCAGTGAGCATCACCATAACCCAGCACCCACAAGAGGAGTAGACCCCCACCATTTGGAAGTATAACTCCCCACGGACACATGTTAGGCTACTTTCACACTTGCGGCAGAGTGATCTGGCAAAACGTATGCCAACTGATGGCATTTTTAAGGCCTCATGCACACGACCGTTGTTTTGATGGGCATCTGAGCCGCAGTTTTTGCGGCTCGGATACGGACCCATTCACTTCAATGGGGCCGCAAAAGATGAGGACAGCACTCCGTTGCGTAGCCCCACAAAATAAATATATAACATGTCCTATTAATGTCTGTTTTGCGGACAAGAATAGGCATTTCTACAATGGGCCACCCGTTCTGTAAATTGTGGAAGGCACGCGGGCGGCTTCAGTTTTTTGCAGATCAGCGGTTTGCGGACCACAAAAAACTGAACAGTCGTGTGCATGAGGCCTAAGACTGATCAGGATCCTGATCAGTCTTAAAAATGCCTGATCAGTCAGAAAAAAACATTGACTGTCGGATCCATCTTTCCGGTGTCATCCGGCAAAACGGATCCGAAATTTATTTATTTTACCTTTTTTTTGGTCTGCGCATGCCGGCACTAATACAATACTATGGTAAAAAATGCCAGATCCAGTATTCAGGCAGGTCTTCAGTTTTTTTGCCCAGAGATAAAACCGTAGCATGCTGCGGTATTATCTCTGTCCTGATCAGTCCAAAAGACTGAACTGAAGACATCCTGAACGGATTGCTCTCTATTCAGAATGCATGGGGATAGCGCTGGGTTCAGACCTGAGCGTTCTGAAAGGAGCGCTCTGTATGCGCGATTGTACCGGCGTTTGCAATTGCGCATACAGAGACAAGCGAACGCCCATTGTCGCGCATTCCCGAAAGTCTATGTATGGGAACGCGCGATAAGACGCCCCAAAGAAGCTCATGAACTTCTTGGGGCGTCGGGCGTTTTACAGCGCGATCGTACGCGCTGTAAAACGCCCAGGTGAGAACCATTCCCATAGGGAATCATTGGTTTCTCCTTGTTGAGCGTTTTACAGCGCGTAGGAACGCACTGTAAAACGCTCAGGTGTGAACCCAGCCTAAGCCCTTTTGACGGAACTCAGTGCCGGAAAAGAAAAACGCAAGTGTGAAAGTACCCTTATCAGATCAGAGCTCACCCCTCCGGTTACACAAAGGGCAGAGACTCCTGAGTATTATATGCTGCTGCTAATCAGTGTACAGGGCAGAGCATCGAGATCAGTGGACCCCAGCATGGGTTAAATAATGGCACTGTGGGTAATAGCAGGGGGCAGACCGAAAATGCAGCACGTATAAAGACCACCTGCACTGAAGCCCACCCCTCCTCCTGCAGTCATACATCAGAGGAGAGCGACTATTATACACATGTAACCCGTTTCCTAATCTCAGGCATGGGGGTGGTCAGTATCTCAGTAGTGCAGCCTCAGCATTCAATGAAGGCCTCCTCTTGCGTTTTCTTCTCAATTTATTTCTTTTATCCCATAAATTTTTTATTTTTTTACAAATAATCTCTTTGCAGATAAATAATAATTTCTCTATTTTTTTTCATTTACACAGAAAGACAATTACAGATCCAGACGTTATTTATGCCGAATGGAAAAATAGTGTTTTATCGTTCTTTGAAACGCGAGGACAAAGGACGGAGAACAGCGGTGACGTCATTACAACAAGAAGCCACAAGGGGGAGCTGGATGCTTCACCTACAAGTCCATAAAACAGACACCAAGCATGCTGACCACAGAGAGGGCACCCCATACCCCCCCACCCTCGCTCGCTCCATGCCAACACACAGTTCTGCGGGTCAGTGCCGCTATGACACTGCGCTATAGTTATTCTTAAGGAATGACGTCAATGGGAGTAGTTACCGATGATCCAGGCTGACAGGAGGTTGAGAGTAGTAGTGTCGTACCATATAGTAATGTCTCGTACTGTATGACTTCACCCGCCATAAACGTGTTCTAAGATGATCACACGTGAAGTTATCGAGAACACACAGGGGAACACGCAGGACCACACGTGACATGCCGTAGACAATGCATAGAGGGAGGAAGCTCAGGGTGCATTAACCCTTTCAGTTTCAATGTCCAGTCGGAGAACTTGTGCATTGATTGACATCCTGAGTTTGCATGAACTTTACGGCATCTGCAGATTATTTACATCACGGAGACCGCGCAGTATTCGCCACGTCCAGGCCACAAGCGCCATATAGGTAGCGGGCATCCATCAGCGGACCGCCACATGTTGTCTCATTGAGCTGCAGCTTCAGAACCCTCCCACCACTTGTTCATATCGCTGTGGGGCGGGGGTGCAGCCTCCCTTATATTTAAGTGCGGGAGCGGGCGCAGGATCCGCTTTTCTTGTAGGAAACAAGTTCGTAGAAGTCAGGTGGAAGGAGAAATCTGCAGGAGCCTGGGGGCGGCTGTGTCGCTCGTTTCAGAAGGGATCAGTCAGTCGCTGGGTCCTCAGGTGAATCAGTCACACTTGACTGAATCAAAGACTGGAGTTTGGCGCAAATCGCTCAGTTTTGGTCTTCTCTGCCACGGCTGAAGGGGGAGAACCGAAAGAAAATATTTGAATATCTCATCCAGGAGCCCTACAGGTCTATCTATACCAGTAAGTCCACCTTCCCATAATGTCATGCTCTACAGCACTCTAGACCCTGCCCAATACTGATCTTCCTGGCTTGTGAATAAAATAAAATCATAGTAAAAAAATATAAAAAATAACAAGAGAAAAATAGAAGGCGGCACAGTTGCTACACTCTGAACAGTCTCCACTGCAAACCAACTGGCGATCCACCGCACGTCTGTGCCTCCAGTACAATATAGCGGTGCTCAAGCCCAACAGCAATAAATATAGTCCAATATGTAGAAAAAGATAAGGGCGGCACTCACCAATGTAGTAAAAAAAATAATAATCCTTTATTTTATCCGGGATAATATTCAGCAGAACTCATAGGGTCGAGATGTCAGTGTCTCCAACATGATAGCGGCGACGGCCGTTTCGCGCGGCTTTGCGCGGCCTCAGGCTGAATGTTTTCCCGGATAAAATAAAGGATTATTCTTATTTTTTTACTACATTGGTGATTGCCGCCCTTATCATTTTCTACATATTCGACTAAAATCATAGTAAAGACTGACACAGGCACAGGGGGAATGTAACAATACAGCGTAATAGACCAGAGTCTGTGGAAAGTTGTGCAGTAAAGACCATTCATTAGTCCAGGCATCCTCAAACTGCGGCCCTCCAGCTGTTGTAAAACTACAACTCCCACAATGCCCTGCTGTAGGCTGATACCTGTAGGCTGTTCGGGCATGCTGGGCGTTGTAGTTTTGCAACAGCTGGAGGGCCGCAGTTTGAGGATGCCTGCATTAGTGGTTGTCACCCAAAGTAGGATGAGGATAATCATGAAATGGTGAGTGAGGAGGAGAACACAGGGTGGTGGGTACTGACCGTCCAAGACAGAGACTTATCCTTCAATGACTCGGGTGGGGGCTAGCAGCTCTGAGGAGCCATGAAAGAGAAGACAGTGTCAGTGCGCGGGAGGCAAAGGCATAGCCACACTGGCGCCATGTTTGAATAGCTCTCACCTGATTGGTTGCATTTGGATCATTTCCTTCCAGCTGGATTTTAATCTCCGGGTAGGCGGAGTCTCCACTCATTTTCCGAACGTCTGGGTGTGGGGAGCGCGGGAAACCTGGTGCACAAAGAATCACAATTACACGCGCAACAGGAGGAACGGGGGCAAATAGTACTGCCTCTTCATGCTGTACAGACCTGTAAAGTCTGCTGTACAGTAGACCAACTTTTTATGCTGCACAGACTGCTGAACAGTAGACTCCCACTCCATACTACACAGACTTGTATTATCCGATGTAGAATGCCTCTCATACTGCATTGACTTGTATCAGCTACTGTATAGTAGACTTCTCCTCCACGGTCTACAGAGTTGTATCATCCTCTTCACAGCAGACTGCCTCTCTTTGCACCAACTTGTATTATATACTGTTACTGTAAACTTCCTCTCTAGGTTCTACAGACGTATCATCTGCTGTAGTCTGCCTCTCCACACTGCATCGACTTGTATTATCTACTATACAGTAGACTGTTCCTTATTGGTCTACAGGCTTGTATCATCTTCTTTACAGTAGACTACCTTTCTCTGTTGCACAGACTTGTATTACCTGCTGAACAGCAGACTGCCTCTCTAGATTCTACAGACTGCATCAACTTGTATCATCTACTGTACAGTAGACTGCTCCTGTACGCTCTACAGACTTGTATTATCCTATTTACAGTAGACAGCCTCTCTTTAGTGTACAGTAGACTGCCTTACTAGGCTCTACAGACCTCTTCCTGCACCAACCTGTATCATCTGCTGTATAGTAGATTGCTCCTCTATGCTCTGCAGACTTATATCATCCTCTTTACAATAGACTACCTCAAATTGTTGCATGGACTTGTATTATCTGTTGTACAGCAGACTTATATCCTCCTTTTTACAGTAGAGTACCTCAAATTGCTGCACAGACTTGTATTATCTGCTCCTCATTTTTCTTTTTAAAACACACACATTATATATATAAAGAATGTAAATTGACTGCACCTGCGCTTCCTCCACTGGCTGTGCTTACGCTACTTGCGCTGTCCTCCAGCCACGTGCTGTAGATAAAGGAGTCTCGTTTGTGAGGAGTTCCTGAGGAGGAGACACTTTCCTGAAGACGAAAAAAAAATAAATCACATTTACGGCAGAGTCCAGGAAATGCACAGAAGTTGTGGTGTCAGCAAACTCAACGCCACCCCTCACCACGCCCACCCCCAGTGGTGGGTTGTGGGTTATAGGAAGAGGCTGGAGCCTCACACCTGTAAAACCCAGCGGTGGGGTTTTTACACAGAATACATTGGATTGGGTTGTCCATTACCATCCCGGTGTCCTCGTCATCCAATAGTTCGTTCTCCACCACCACGCTGGAAAAACTGCTGGCGCTGGACGATGATCGAGAGAAATCTCTCTGGGCTTCTGGTCTAGACACTGAATCCATCCTGTGATGTAGAGATGAGCATTGAGACACGGGTTCCATGAGGAGCACATCCTCGCCACACTACGCCTACCTGTTCTTTGTAGTGGGCATCTCCGGGGAGCTGTGATTGGACGAGTTCTCCGATTTGGGCTCCTGAGAGGCAGTGCCACTGTCGGGGGTTTTCAGGGGGCCGGTCGGACTTTCTCTGTATAACATGGCATGAAAAAACCTATGTGGAATGACCATGAGTAAAGTCTCCCTCCTCCTCCAAAACGCAGCCCAGAACATCATCTCCACCAGAACAGTAGAAATCCTCCCGGAGGACCCACCTCTTCTCCTGCACCTCTTGGATGTTCTCGATTCCGATGGCACTGCTCCTGCGGGAGCTGAACGGACCAGACTTCTTCCTAGTTGGACTTTTTCCTGGTACGATCAGAGACTGGAAAAAATGTGGTTGTCTTTAATATAGGGCCACATTGCAGCATTTCCCTCCATAACTACACCCTGATCAGAATGAGATCTTCCAAGAAATCAGTATGCACTTTCCACATTACTCTAGAGGGTTTGTTACAATGTGTCAGTGTAAGCAAACCTCTGCGAGCCAAACACTACAGGCTCATATCTGTTTTACCTGCACTGATACACTGTAACTAACTAACTAACTCTTAGCTGTGTGCAGGACAAGGACAGGTTTGAAGCCCTTAATGTAAGCAATTGGCATTTCTAGTCACTGACAGCAAGCACAGAAATTGTAAGTGGCGAGGAGTTGAAATAAAGTTGCAGAACAAAGGATGAATATTTGACTGGAGGAAAGTGCATGTTACTTTATTAGCTATGGGAGATAAGTGGCTGCCCAATACCTCTGGTGCCACTCATCAAAGAACTGGACAGGAAATCCGGGTCTATCTGTGAGACCGGATTATTGATCATCTTACCCATACCACACGTCATGTTATCCCTCCGCACTTGGGGAGGGTCACCTCCAGGAATGGGCGGTAATTATGTCAGTGCGAATCTGAACCCCAGTCATCATCACATACAGAAGGAGAAATTATCTACCTCTTCTATGGTTCCTATGCCTATGGCACTTCCGCGGCGTCCATGCCGACCGGGAGCTCTCCCTGGCACAAGCAATGACTAGTGAGCAGGAGGGAGCACGGCACAAAACATGGAGGCGGTGAGGATCATCACACCGAGGGCAGAGAAAGAACAAAGGAGCCAGGAGGAGAAGGTGCAAGAAATGTTCACGATACACAGAGAGAGGTAAGGGAACAATGATTGGTTAATGATGGCGAGTCAGGAAGACAAGAGGGGATAGAAAGTAACAAGACGAGAAAAGCAAAGAAAAAAAGAGAGAGAGAGAGAAGAAGAAGTCATGCATAGAATGGACAGCTTGTATCAGAAATGGTTATCACAGAGCATGACCTCCACCCACATAGACATGACCTCACTGGACTGTACTAATCCAATAGACTCGCCTTCACTGCACTCTACCAAACCATTAGCTTCCTGGAGGACTTGTCCTCACTGCACTCTACCAAACCATTAGCTTCCTGGAGGACTTGTCCTCACTGCACTCTACCAACCCATCAGTTTCCTGGAGGACTTGTCCTCACTGCACTCTACCAACCCATCAGTTTCCTGGAGGACTTGTCCTCACTGCACTCTACCAACCCATCAGTTTCCTGGAGGACTCGTCCTCACTGCACTCTACCAAACCATCAGTTTCCTGGAGGACTCGTCCTCACTGGACTCTACCAACCTATCAGCTTCCTGGAGGACTTGTTCTCACTGGACTCTACCAATCAATCGGCTTCCTGGACTCATCCTCACTGGACTCTACCAATTTGACCTGTCTCCATGTATGCAATGTAAGACTGCCCCTTTATATAACTGGCCCTCAGCACATTCTCTACACAAAATGCTGATTTAGGGGGGCGGGGGGCGGGGGGCGGGGGGGGGGGGGAGTGTATTGGCTGACAATATAATTTCTATGGTATCTGCCAGGGGACAGAAAGATCAGTGATAATGGATTTCACCACACAGTCCTGGAAAAGGAGACAGGGGGCTCTGGAGAGGCTCAGAGGGGTCAGGAGAGGCTCACTGGGGTCTGAAGAGGTTCAGAGGGGGTCAGAAGAGGTTCAGATGAGGTTCATAGGGGGTCTGAAGAGGTTCAGAGGAGTCTGAAGAGGTTCAGAGGGGTCTGAAGAGGTTCAGAGGGGTCTGAAGAGGTTCAGAGGGGTCTGAAGAGGTTCAGAGGGGTCTGAAGAGGTTCAGTGGTCTAGACAGGTTCAGAGAACTTTGTAGAGGTTAAGATGGGTCTGGAAAGGTATAGTGGGATCTGTAGAGGTTCAGGAGTCTGTGTAACCCTTCCAACCCAACAGCCTGGCACTGTCCTCATGGAACAAGACAAACTTATCACCTCTATGACTTTTTGGTGTATTCTATATATCATCTCCCTACATCTGATGGTACCCGCTGACTACTTTCAGGCTCTGCTGTCCATAGAGCCACCATAGGGGAGGAGGTCTATGCCAGTGCGTTCAGCCTCAGAGCCCCCCAACACCAGTAGGAGACACCCTAAATCTCCATACACTGCACCAGAGATCACATCTCATCTTCATAATTCTATTAGCTTTTCCCTCTATATCTATAAGTAAATTGCCATCTGTACCCACATAAATCTTCATTGCCCACAATGACAAATCAGATCAGTCTGAATATATATATATATATATAGTGACACTTACTATTCCTGGTGGCTTAGGCATATCCTGATTGTTGTGCCCAAAGCTGCCACTGTGACTGGTGGACACTGTGTGTTGCTTCTTATTGCTGAGGCCCATAGCGTCCATGGATTGACTGCGGCTTCTGATTACTCTCTGCAAGGAGAAAAGTTGATGTTACTCTCTGTGTGATGATGCATCATGGGGTCTTGTTTAGGAGTAACCAGCCCTGTGTGATGGCGGCGCCTGTACAGGTGTCAGTCACTCAGATGCCTTATAATCTCCCAGACCATGATATAAAGTCAGCAAGAACCTCGCTAAAAGCTTCTGGTTGTGAGAACGGATGTAGTACTACCGTACAGCCACCGGGGGTCACTGCTGTCTTGGGAAATGATGGACACAGGGTTTATGTCTGTATACAAGGGGATTAGTGGGGGAAATCAGACATGGCTGCTGCTCAGATATAATCGGTGCGCCCCCTGCCCCCATGTTATTAATTTCTCACCTTAAAAGACTCAAAGAACCCACCACCACCGCCCCCATTCTCGATCTTATCGTCATCCCCACCGAGGCCCATCATGGACTGGCTGTTAATGTGCAGCTCCTCGTACAGCGTCTCCAGTAACGCGACGCGCGTTCGCTCCTGAGGGTGATAAGAGGTAAGACATGCCATCGAAGACATGACTTGCGACATTTTGGGGTCACACAGCACTCACCTCCAGTTTGGCGAATTTTTCAGCTTTATAACAGGCGTATTCAGCATTGATCAGTTTAGTCAGGAGGAATTCATGAAACTCTGACCCCTGGGAAAATACAGAACATGTTCAGGACTGCTAGGCCTTGTAGTTCACTGGGCAACCACAGAGAGCGACACAGGGAAGGTACAGATCTAGAAAACATTCTCATCCTACCTTACGGAAAACAGCAGGGTCTGGAAGTGGTGGACCGAAGAAAGGCACGTCATCCCGGGCAGTGACCGAGACCTGAGAGAAGAGGATCACACATTATAAGGCCGGTACAGCATCAATCACACGACCTGATATAATGAGCAGGTGAAGACGATGCAGCTATTGGAAAGACTCATCCGCCATCAGCGTAATAAGGTCTGACATGGGTGAGAGCGGAGACCGTCTCCTGTCACTGCTAATCACCATCACCAGACGATGCAAGGAACTGCTCCCCAAACACAGGGTTCACCGGGCACATGGAAGCAATAACCAGCGATCATCTGGGAACTGCATGCCTAGGGATTATCTGGTACCTCGCACCCAGGGATCATCAGGTACCTAGTGCCCACGGATTATCTGGTAGCTTGCACCCAGGATCATCAGGTCCCGTGCACAAAGGGATCATCAGGTACCTAGTGCCCAAGGATTATCTGGTACCTCATGCCCAGGGATCATCAGGTACCTAGTGCCCAAGGATTATCTGGTAGCTTGCACTTAGGATCTTCAGGTTCTGTGCACCCAGGGATCATCAGGTCCCGTGCGCCAAGGGATCATCAGGTCCCGTGCGCCAAGGGATCATCAGGTCCCGTGCGCCAAGGGATCATCAGGTCCCGTGCGCCAAGGGATCATCAGGTCCCGTGCGCCAAGGGATCATCAGGTCCCGTGCGCCAAGGGATCATCAGGTCCCGTGCGCCAAGGGATCATCAGGTCCCGTGCGCCAAGGGATCATCAGGTCCCGTGCGCCAAGGGATCATCAGGTCCCGTGCGCCAAGGGATCATCAGGTCCCGTGCGCCAAGGGATCATCAGGTCCCGTGCGCCAAGGGATCATCAGTCCGTGCGCCAAGGGATCATCAGGTCCCGTGCGCCAAGGGATCATCAGGTCCCGTGCGCCAAGGGATCATCAGGTCCCGTGCGCCAAGGGATCATCAGGTCCCGTGCGCCAAGGGATCATCAGGTCCCGTGCGCCAAGGGATCATCAGGTCCCGTGCGCCAAGGGATCATCAGGTCCCGTGCGCCAAGGGATCATCAGGCCCCGTGCGCCAAGGGATCATCAGGTCCCGTGCGCCAAGGGATCATCAGGTCCCGTGCGCCAAGGGATCATCAGGAACCGCGCGCCAAGGGATCATCAGGTACCTAGTGCCCAAGGATTATCTGGTACCTCATGCCCAGGGATCATCAGGTACCTAGTGACCAAGGATTATCTGGTAGCTTGCACCCAGGATCTTCAGGTCCCGTGCACCAAGGGATCATCAAGTACCGCACGCCAAGGGATCATCAGGTACCTAGTGCCCAAGGATTATCTGGTACCTCATGCCCAAGGATCATCAGCTCTCTGCACCCAGGGATCATAAGGTGCCTAGCACCAAGGATCATCTGGTATCTAGCAACAAGGGATCTTCAGGTGCCTCGCACCAAGGGATCATCATCAGGTACCTAGTGCCCAAGGATTATCTGGTACTTCGTGCCCAGGGATCATCAGGTGCCTAGCACCCAATGATCTAGCTTGCTCCAGGCCGGTCACCTTGTATGCAGCAGTAAATTACATTGCGTACCTTGTATACAGTGTTGTCGGTGCAGGAATTCTCCACTTGAACCACAATGTAAGCGTGCAGGAAGTTGGAAGCGATCATGTCAGGGACAAACGGCGTGTTCTCATCCTGGAACACTATGGCTACAATGTCATTGCCGATATGACGTTTACGCTGCAACTGAAAAAAATGAAGAATATGATAAGAGCAAGATGGGGGAGGTGCTGCAGAGGTGACAGGCGACAGCCAAGGTCAAGTTTCCATCAGGCAAGGGTCTCTACAATGAGCATCAGGAGGAGGGTAGGGGTCTCTACGGGAGGAGGAGGATGAAAGCCTTTGTACTAAGGATTAAACGGAGGGTGAGGATCTCTAAGCTGACCATTAGGTTAAGGGCAGGGGTCTCTATACTGAGTATTAAGCAGAGGGCAGGGGTCTCTATACTGAGTATTAAGCAGAGGGCAGGGGTCTCTATACTGAGTATTAAGCAGAGGGCAGGGGTCTCTATACTGAGTATTAAGCAGAGGGCAGGGGTCTCTATACTGAGTATTAAGCAGAGGGGGCAGGGGTCTCTATACCGAGCATTAAGCAGAGGGCAGGGGTCTCTATACTGAGTATTAAGCAGAGGGCAGGGGTCTCTATACTGAGTATTAAGCAGAGGGCAGGGGTCTCTATACTGAGTATTAAGCAGAAGGCAGGGGTCTCTATACTGAGTATTAAGCAGAGGGGGCAGGGGGTCTCTATACTGAGTATTAAGCAGAGGGCAGGGGTCTCTATACCGAGCATTAAGCAGAGGGGGCAGGGGTCTCTACACTGAGTATTAAGCAGAGGGGGCAGGGGGTCTCTATACCGAGTATTAAGGAGAGGGGGCAGGGGTCTCTATACTGAGCATTAAGCAGAGGGCAGGGGTATCTATACTGAGCATTAAGCAGAGGGGGCAGGGGTCTCTATACTGAGTATTAAGCAGAGGGCAGGGGTCTCTATACTGAGTATTAAGCAGAGGGCAGGGGTCTCTATACTGAGTATTAAGCAGAGGGCAGGGTTCTCTATACTGAATATTAAGCAGAGGGCAGGGGTCTCTATACTGAGTATTAAGCAGAGGGCAGGGGTCTCTATACCGAGCATTAAGCAGAGGGCAGGGGTCTCTATACCGAGCATTAAGCAGAGGGCAGGGGTCTCTATACCGAGCATTAAGCAGAGGGCAGGGGTCTCTATACTGAATATTAAGCAGAGGGCAGGGGTCTCTACACTGAGTATTAAGCAGAGGGCAGGGGTCTCTATACCGAGCATTAAGCAGAGGGCAGGGGTATCTATACTGAGTATTAAGCAGAGGGCAGGGGTCTCTATACCGAGCATTAAGCAGAGGGCAGGGGTCTCTATACCGAGCATTAAGCAGAGGGGGCAGGGGTCTCTACACTGAGTATTAAGCAGAGGGGGCAGGGGGTCTCTATACTGAGTATTAAGCAGAGGGGGCAGGGGGTCTCTATACTGAGTATTAAGCAGAGGGGGCAGGGGTCTCTACACTGAGCATTAAGCAGAGGGCAGGGGTATCTATACTGAGCATTAAGCAGAGGGGGCAGGGGTCTCTATACTTAATATTAAGCAGAGGGCAGGGGTCTCTACACTGAGCATTAAGCAGAGGGGGCAGGGGTCTCTATACTTAATATTAAGCAGAGGGCAGGGGTCTCTATACTGAGTATTAAGCAGAGGGCAGGGGTCTCTACACTGAGCATCAATCATAGGTCATACTAAGCATTAGGTTGACAGCAGGAATCTCTACACTGAGCATTACGCAGAATGCAGGGGTCTCTATATTAAGCATTAGGTAGCATTAGACAGGGGGTCTCTATGCTAGACATAAGGTATAGAATGAGGGTCTCTATACTGAGCATTAGGGGTGGCCAGGGAGCACTATATGGTGCATTAGGCAGAGGGTGAGAGTCTCTATACTGAGCATTATGCATAAGGTGAAGGTCTAGGAGCTCTATCTGGACATACTCCTCATAAGGACCGTACACTATCACTCCCATCATCTCCAGCCGCTATCTGTTTCCTATGACTGAACAAATAATGAATCTTCCCATGATCTCACAAACCCCAGTCTGCTGTAAAGCATCTGTTCCTGGGAAAGCTGGGTAACACCAATATGACATTAAAGCTCTTAGAGGGCATCTTATATAGTTCTAAGGGTCAGTAACTACCCTGTATGGTGGGTACAGGAGACGCCCGCTATACTACCTGTTGGGCATCGCCCTCTGTGTACGGCAGTTTGGTGGAGACGTGGAACATGATTTCTTTGCCTCGGAAGTTGCAGTAGACGGATTCGGTCCCTGTCTGTCCATGAGTTACGTCCAACCCTCCCCGAAATCTGTAAGCATCACATGTGTCATTAGTGTCCGACCATGAAATGAGGAGCGAACCTCCTACAAGACCCCAGACTCACCCCTTAAAATCCTGCAGGAGGACTCGCTCACCCAGCAGCTCCAGGAACTCCACAAAGGCTGCGCTCTCCTGTGTGGTGCTGAATAATTCCTCCTCCGTGGTCTGAGAATGAGGGAAATGGACTATTAATAAAAGACCCCAGGACCCGTGAGACAGATACCCCAACAACCCCAAAACAAAGACCCCAACTCTTCCAGACAGAGAACCGATAACCCTGAGACAGATACCCCAATAACCCCAAAACAGAGACCCCCAACACTCCTGTACAGAAAACCCATAACCCTGAGACACATTCCCGATGCCCCCAAAACAGAGACCCCCAACATCCCGACAGAGACCCCAGCATTTTTCCCTAGAGAAGGGAACCCAACCACCTTTTCCCCACTGATGCCTGCTGTGACAGTGATTTATAGATTGCAAGCTCCTATGGTCAGGGCTCTCACCCAATGTATCTTGTCACTGTCACTTGTGTGATTGTTACAATGTGTCACCCCCATATTCTGTCATGTACAGCGCAACCGCAGCTGGTGGCACCATGCACATAATAGTAGTGGTGTACTGACCTGCCCAGTTCTCTGGTAGATGACTCCAAATTTAAAGTTATTGCTGATGACGTGTTCATCAAAGGTGACGATGAGACGCGAAGCCTGTAAATATGAGAAGCCATCACCGTTATAAGAGGTCACCACCGTTATAAAGGAAAGTTGCTGCTACAAGCGGTTGTCACCACGGCCGTGTGAACTGCGGACTCATTGCCTTCAATGGGCCAATGATCCGCAAGATACGGCAAAACATAGGACATTTCCTATTTTTGCGGAGCGAAGGCATGAAAGGGCTTCTGGGTCTGTGCCTCCACTCCGTAAAAATAGGAAATGTCCTGTCTTGTGCCGTATCTTGCGGACTAATTGAAGGAAATGATTCCGCACTGCGATACAGAGTTCACAGTCGGTACCCGTCTTCTGTGTACCCGCCGTTCTGAGGTCCGAAGCACGAGCATGGCAGCACTACGGCTGTGTGAATGGGGCCTTATAAAGGAAAGTCACCGTTATAAGACGTTTTTTCTGTAATAAGACGCCAGCACCATTGTGAGAGAAAGTCGCCATTATAAAAGGTTGTCACTACTATAAAGCTAAGTCAACATTATAGGAGGACGTCACTGTTATAAGAGGTTGTTGCGGTTATAAGAAGACGTCACCATTATAAGAAGACGTCACCATTATAAGAGGACATGACCATTATAAGAGAACACCACCCACCATTATAAGAAGATGTCATCATTATAAGAAGACGTCACCATTATAAGAGGACGTCACCATTATAAGAGGACGTCACCATTATAAGAAGACGTCACCATTATAAGAGAACACCACCCACCATTATAAGAAGATGTCATCATTATAAGAAGACGTCACCATTATAAGAGGACGTCACCATTATAAGAGGACGTCACCATTATAAGAAGACGTCACCATTATAAGAGAACACCACCCACCATTATAAGAAGACGTCACCATTATAAGAGGACGTCACCATTATAAGAAGACGTCACCATTATAAGAGGACGTCACCATTATAAGAAGACGTCACCATTATAAGAGGACGTCACCATTATAAGAAGACGTCACCATTATAAGAAGACGTCACCATTATAAGAAGACGTCACCATTATAAGAAGACATCACCATTATAAGAAGACATCACCATTATAAGAAGACGTCACCATTATAAGAGGACGCCACCATTATAAGAAGACATCACCATTATAAGAGGACGTCACCATTATAAGAAGACATCACCATTATAAGAGGACGCCACCATTATAAGAAGACATCACCATTATAAGAGGACGTCACCATTATAAGAAGACATCACCATTATAAGAAGACGTCACCATTATAAGAGGACGCCACCATTATAAGAAGACATCACCATTATAAGAGGACGCCACCATTATAAGAAGACATCACCATTATAAGAAGACGTCACCATTATAAGAGGACGCCACCATTATAAGAAGACATCACCATTATAAGAGGACACCACCATTATAAGAAGACATCACCATTATAAGAAGACGTCACCATTATAAGAGGACGCCACCATTATAAGAAGACATCACCATTATAAGAGGACACCACCATTATAAGACGTCACCATTATAGGAGGACATGACCATTATAAGAAGTCACCATTATAGGAGGACATGATCATTATAAGAGGACATCACCATTATAAGAGGTTGTTGCCGTTATAAATGGTCACCATTATACGAGGTTGTCACAATTATAAAGGAAAGTCACCACTATAAGAGGACATTATCATTATGAGAGGACGTCACTGTTATAAGAGGTCGTTATATAGTATATATCAGCTGACGCGGTGATTACGGGATGGAGCTGAACTCGGCCTGTAATGAATACAGACACGTTGCAGGGAGCGGCCGGTGTCCTGTGTCACATCGTGGATCACATGTGGCACTACTGAGCACTGCTACGGCTCATGTTACCCCCACTCACCTTTGGGTAGAGGACGGGGTGAAATCGATCCACGTTGACATCTTCACAGACCAGCTGGAAAACAACAAAATCACTGGTTATGGGGGAGGGGTGGGTAGCAGAAAAAAACCAATATGGTGGCCATTAGAAAACCGTATGGTGCGGGGAACTAGAGCAGTGGTATGTGGAATCAAGCACAAAGGACAATGCCCCGATCAGCTGACCACAGGCGGTTCCGCTTACCTTGGCCATTTGCACCACGTTTGGGAACTCGGTGAGGCAGGATATGGGGATGACATCGTGGTACGTCTGGTTCTTTGTCCTGTAACAAACCATGAGCGGCCACAGGACACAAATCAGAGCTTTACCACCAGACCACCGCACCCCCCCATAATGCCATACAACGCTGCACTCCCCTATCTAAGAGGGAAGATAAAAATAGCATTTTTTGAACCTTTTGTAGTGGCGCTGAAAACAGGAGACAATGTTCCAGGTGATATTGTTAAAAAGGAAGTAAACTTTTATTCTTTAGTCAACGCGTTTCAAGGGCGCACAGCCATTATCGTCCTGATGAAGAGGGCTGAGCGCCCTTGAAACGCGTTGAGTAAGAATAAAAGTTGGCTTCCTTTTTAACAATATCACCTGGAACATTGTCTCCGGTTTTCAGCGCCACTACAAAAGGTTCAAAAACTGCTATTTTTATCTTCTAAACTTCCATCTCTCTTGCCACATCTGGGACAGAGAAAAGGAACCTTTGGCAGCAGTACAGGACCCCGCACGCTGGACGGAAAAATACCAGCAAAAGCTTCATAAAGCAATAAATGGTAAGCGCTTCTTATATATAGTGCCTTAAAACTGCCATACAGCCACACACACGAGGCGCGGCCTCCTGTCTCCTTTTTTCTTTTCTTTTCTATCTAAGAGGGACCTATTGTTGTGTTCATCCTGGGCTTCCTGGTGTATGAATAAAATGACAGAACCGCAGTTAAGACGGACACGCAAGCAGGGGAACAGAAGAGCTGCAGGGAGAAGCGTGCTGATATATTGTCCAGGGTCTATAGAAAGCTGGGTGGTTATTACTCAGTATCAGTTCTGTGCAAGAGACCAGAACCATTTAGAAGTGGCTACACAGAAGATTATAACCCTCAACATCTGACACCTAAAGGGCTGTGGGATCCCTCTGGGGCCTCTTCGCCCAGCACACACAGTATTGGGGATGAGTAAATCTCACCGCAGCAGCAGGCGGAGGTGCTCTTGATCTCCGATGACGTCATACTTCAGCGAGAAAACCAAATGACCAAGAGCAACGTCCAGAGAGTAATAGTTAAAGTGTTCCTGGAGTATAAGAAAACTGATGTCAGGTCCCAAAAAATGTCTCGTCGGTGTGTCTGCACATACAGGGGGTCGGTGCTTCTGCACATACCGGGGGGTCGGTGCGTCTGCACATACCGGGGGGTCGGTGCGTCTGCACATACCGGGGGGTCGGTGCGTCTGCACATACCGGGGGGTCGGTGCGTCTGCACATACCGGGGGGTCGGTGCGTCTGCACATACCGGGGGGTCGGTGCGTCTGCACATACCGGGGGGTCGGTGCGTCTGCACATACCGGGGGGTCGGTGCGTTTGTATATACTAGGGGTCGATTAATATACCAGTATGAAATATATATATATACCAGCATGTCGATATATACTGGAGGTTGGTGTGTCGGTATATACCGGGGGTCAGTACAAGCTGTGTTCACTTTGCTGCCGCAGACTAACCTTCCCCAGGAAGTGCTTGCGGTAGATCCGCGCCGTGTGGTTACTCTCCAGCTTCACTTTGGCGCTTGGTGACTGGTTGTTCTCGGCGTCGAGGAGCGGTGAGAGGTTGTGGTTGGTTCCCTCAATCCAGTATCCCCCAAACTGAGGCAAAAGGATGAGGGGGAATGGCCCTTCCCTTCCCAGGACCTGCAGGACAGTGAACAGGATGGGACCCCCACAATTCTGGGGGTGCAGATGCAGTAATAACCGTCGCTCAGGTCTGTGCACTTACCTCGTGGACGCTGGGGTACGGGATATAATCCTCTTCTGTCTGTAGTAAGAAGTAACATCGTTATATGGTGGCAACGAGACACAGTCCGAAACACTAATATCATTGGGGCCCCAACAGTGATAAGGCGAGAGCAGCGGGGGCCACAGGGCAGTTCCCCCTTACAGATTACAAAACTTCTACTCCAGTCACATCCAGAGCTGCACTTACAACATGTCTCACAATCTTGTCACATCCAGAACTACAGTCACATCATGTCTTATACTCCAGTCACATCCAGAGGTGTAGTCATATGAGTCTTTTTCTCTAGTCACATCCAGAGCTGCAGTCGTGTATTATCCTCCAGTCACATCCAGAGCTGCAGTCATATCATGTTTAATTCTGTCGCATCCAGAACTGGAATCACATTACATTTTATACTTCAGCCACATCATGTCTTATACACCAGTCATATCCAGAGCTGCAGTCACATAATATGTTATGCTTTAGTGACATCCTGAGCTGCAGTCACATTATTTCTTATACTCCAGTCCCATCCAGAGCTGCAGTCACATCATGTCTTATACTCCAATCACAATCCTGCTGGTTTCCTATTTCCTATTAGCCCACATTTGACTCATGCCTCGTTGCTGCCCCCTTCAGTGTCTCTATGGAGCATGCCCTGCTCTGCTGCATTGTGGGGGTGCGTCCACCAAGCACCCTACGGTTCTGACGTCAGACCCCCTCCCTGCAGCAGGGCAGGACTGTACAGTTCATGGGACGCCGGGGATTTTACCTTGAGGGGGGGAGGGAGTGAGTATCTCTGTTCGTCCATTCTGCAGCCCTGTAAAGACAAAGCACATGGCTGAGCACTAGTGACTGCGCACGACAGACTCTGCTACATAACGCTCATCATCACAAGGGAAGAGACCTGTCCTGCTCACAATGCTGGGTGTGTGTTACAATGGATCAGTGCAGGTCAGAGCCTGGCTTCCAGCACAGGAGAGAGATAGGCGCTGATAATGCGGAGGGCGGCTTACGCTCCCACTGATACACTGTAACAAACCCTCAGCTGATCGATGTGGGCCCTGGGCACTCACCTGCATCTTCTCAATCATCGCAAACAAGTCAGAGTTCTAAAAGGGAAAAAAAGACACAAATTAGTGTCAACTCAAAAGGACAGCGGGAAACGACATTACAAAGAACCAAAGCTGCAGCTCCGCTCAGTCACGTCTATCAGCGAGGCATATGGCGCCTATACATCAGAACTGATGTATATACTGGGACCGCACGCATCCATGTCTACGACATCGCGATGTGCATTAATACATGCCGGTTATTATAATTCCCCCCCCAGAGGATTATACGGAGCAGCTGCAGCCAGTCTCCCCTGATAATGAGATCTGCGCAGAGATTTCCATATGGAAATGTGAATTAGCCTTGTGTCACTTACGATATGACAGGCGCCTCTGGCGGCAGTGACAGTCGGTCACAGGCGGTATATGTCACATGCTGCGGCCGGGGTAACGGGATCCCTGTGAGGTCCACCGCACCCCTAGACTGGCGCAGAGCGCCACAAATCACGGCAGCAGTGCACCAACGCAACACTCACACATTATTGGAAGCAAAACGCTCTGCAACATTCAATTTCTCATCCGTATCATTGGGGGACAAAGGCTTGACCATGGGTATAGCTGCTGCTGCCACTAGGAGGCGACACTAAGCACAGAGGTGTGAGCTATACCCTTCCTACAGGGACTCAGCTACATCAGTTTTTAGCCCAGTGTCTGTAGGAGGCAGACCTCCCTGCTTTGCAGGTCTGCACATTTTTTCCTACAGGGTTTAACCTACCCCCTATCCTCATTATGTCCGAACCTAGACCCCAAAGCAGGCGGTCACTTGTGTGCGCCATTTTGCTTGTGCGTCGCTCAAAATTTCCATCTGGTCAGTCAGATCCCCTCTGCTCTGCTCCACCGTCAAGTGGCCCTGCCCCTGACGCAATGGCCCCTACTGTCCAGCCTATGATAGAGCCGGAGTGGGCACGCTCCTCGTCAAGGACATCTCCCATACCAACACAGCTATTGTGGAAATGTTGGGTCCTCCGTTGAATCCTTGGGATTTTAATCTAGTGCTCAACGCTCTCCAGTCTTCACCGTTTGAGCCTTTGCTGCAGGTGTCGCTTCGCTTCCTGTCCTACAAGGTGGCCTTTTTGGTGGCAATCACTTCCATCCCTAGGGTGTCGGAACTCGCGGCTCTTTCCTGTCGGTTACCTTTCCTGATCCTCCATCAGGACAAAGTAGTCCTTCGCCCTGTCCAGTCGTTCCTTCCGAAGGTCGTGTCGCATTCCATCTAAATGAAGAGCCTATTCTCCCTTCATTTAGTCCTGAGCAGTCTCATCCTCAGGAGCAGTCGCTCCACACTCTGGATTTGATATGAGCCGTTCGCATCTATTTGTCCCAGACGTCATCCTTCTGGCGGACGGATTCCCTGTTCGTCATTCCAGAGGGGCCGAGACGAGGGCTGGCTGCGTCTAAAACTTCCATTTCCCGATGGATCCGTTTGGCTATTGTGGAAGCGTAAAGCGTCAGTGACCGGGCCCCATCCTTCCGGCTTACTGCCCATTCTGCTCGGGCAGTAGGGGCCTCTTGGGCGGTGCATCACGGGGCTTTGGCCCCTCAGGTGTGCAAGGCGGCTACTTGGTCGCCTTTGCACACTTTTGCCAAGGTTTACAGGGTGCACACCTTTGCATCTTCTGACGCTTCTCTGGGGCGTAGAGTTTTGCAGACGGCGGTTCTCTGATTGGCAGGAGGTTTTCTGGTTATGCCCACCTTTGGAGACTTCTCTGTAACGTCCCAAGGTCAAGCCTGTGTCCCCCAATGATACAGATGAGAAAACTAGATTTTTGTACTCACCGTAAAATCTGTTTCTCTTCCGTTCAATAGCTCCCACCTATTGTCTTGTTTACGGGCCTTGTCTGGCCTGTGTGGTCCTGGGTTGGACATAGTTTGGTTTTCCTGTTTTTGTCTGGATTCTTCTACTGCTTTTGCACTGATTTAGCTTAGTCCCTGTAGGAAGGGTATAGCTGAAGGAAGGAGCTCACACCTTTGTGCTTAGTGTCGCCTCCTAGTTGCAACAGCTATACCCATGGCCAAGCCTGTGTCCCCCAATGAACGTAAAAGAAACAGATTTTAAGTACAAAAATCTAGTTTTTTCAGCAATTTCAAGACCTTCGCTTGCTGTCAATGAATGGAAGTTGTTTTAAAAAAATATATATATATTTATAACACTTGGACCCCAAAACAGGCACGTGCCGAATCCTGTTCACACAGCTGTAGGTTTGTTACAATAGATATGGGCAGATAAGAGACCAGGACAGAGATTTGTGCTGCTACAGGTCACAGGACTCTCGTGGTACCCATCCGGAAAGCTCCAGCGACTAACGAAAAGTAAAAGGAAAGTTACAGCCACAAGATTTCAGCAGAAGGAAGAGTAGAGGAACTATCTAGAATCCAGGACACCCGGGTGTGTGCGCTCATGGGGGTCTGCAGATAACAAGAGAGAAGCCCCCGATCCTGAGCAATCGCCGCGTGTAACGTGTACGGAACGCCATACAGCCTGCTGCTGACAATACATGATCCAGGGGAGGGTCCCCTCACCTGATCTTATACCGGGGCCCCTCACCCACCACCTGTTTGTATACCAGGGCCCCTCACCTTCTCTTATACAGGAGGCCCTTCACCCACCACCTGCTCTTATAACAGGGCCCCTCACCCACCACCTGCGCTTATATCGTGGCCCCTTACCTGCTCTTATACTGGGGGTCCCATCATCGGCTTTGATATTCACACCCCTCACCTGGTCTTATACTAGGGCCCCTCACCCATCACTGGTTCTTGCATCCATCTTATTCCCTCATCACCTGTCCTCATAGTGGGGTCCCTCACCCATTACTAGTTCTTATATCCATCTTACTCACTCATCACCTGCTCTTATACCTGGGCCCCTCACCCACCCCATGCTCTTATACCTGGGCCCCTCACCCACCCCATGCTCTTATACCTGGGCCCCTCACCCACCACATGCTCTTATACCTGGGCCCCTCACCCACCCCATGCTCTTATACCTGGGCCCCTCACCCACCCCATGCTCTTATACCTGGGCCCCTCACCCACCCCATGCTCTTATACCTGGGCCCCTCACCCACCACATGCTCTTATACCTGGGCCCCTCACCCACCCCATGCTCTTATACCTGGGCCCCTCACCCACCCCATGCTCTTATACCTGGGCCCCTCACCCACCCCATGCTCTTATACCTGGGCCCCTCACCCACCCCATGCTCTTATACCTGGGCCCCTCACCCACCCCATGCTCTTATACCTGGGCCCCTCACCCACCACATGCTCTTATACCAGGGACCCTTACCCACCCCATGCTCTTATACCTGGGCCCCTCACCCACCACATGCTCTTATACCAGGGACCCTCACCCATCACTGGCTCTTATATCCATCTTAACCACCCATCACCTGTTCTTATACCGGGGCCCCTCACCCACCACATGCGCTTATACCAGGGACCCTCAACCATCACTGGTTCTTATATCCATCTTACTCACCCATCACCTGCTCTTATACCGGGGCCCCTCACCCACCCCATGCTCTTATACCTGGAACCATCACTGATTCTTAAATTCATCTTACTCCCCCATCCCCAGTCCTCATAGTGGGGCCCCTCACCCATCACCAGTCCACATGGTGGGCCCCTCACCTGTAGGACGCCATTCTGGATCCTATGGCCCTGCTGTCTCCCGGCCTTGTGTTGGTTCACATGGGTTCTGCTCATCCTAGCTCCGCTGGCCATCCGGGTCACCACTGACTGGACTGTTGTCTGCGGTACATGTGATATACCCGACGGTAGGTGCTGCACTTATAATTAGCCTTCAGTGATGTCACGTCATAAATCTGGGCGTGTGCCTCTGGAAATTGGTGCCTGCCATCAGGGGACAGCTCGTCCTGACAAACCTGCACTAGGCGTGTGACACCGAGGACAGCGGCCTAATCCAGGATCCAGGACGCTCCAATCACTGTGGCAATTACCAGCAGATCCTCCCTGGCCGAGACCCCCCTCCAAGACCAGAGCGCCCAACCTGGGGTGAGGGGACACCTCCGCTGCAACCGAAAAGGCACAAGGTATCAGACAGGCGCAAACATGGCCGCTAATGTAAGTATCAGACAGGACATAATTGCAGGATTCTTACGGCAGCTCTGGATGTGACTGGAGTAGAAGACATGATGTAACCACAAGACTGTGACAACAGCTGTGAATGTGACTGGAGTATAAGACATGATGTAACCACAAGACTGTGACAGCAGCTGTGAATGTGACTGGAGTATAAGACATGATGTAACCACAAGACTGTGGCAGCATCTCTGGATGTGACTGGGGTATAAAACATGATGCCCGTCATCAGTAACTCGTGACATCAGCTCTGGATGTGACTAGAGTATAAGATATGACATAACAGCAGGTAAGTGACAGCAACTCTGGAAATGGCTAGAGTATAATACATAACCACAGACTTGTGAAAGCAACTCTAGCTGTGAGTAGAGTATAAGACAAGGCAGCTTTATGACAGAAGCTCTGGATGTGACTGGAGTATAAAACATGATGTATGTCACCAGTAACTTTGTCACCAGCGCTTAGAAGTGGAGTTCTCCTTTAAGGACGATGACCACCTATCAGTACGCTGGCTGCTGATGACACCAGGAATGTTGGCGGCTGTTCTGCTCGGAGATAAATCCAGTAGAGTTTGCCCCAGGTGTTTGCTCTGTGAAATTAGCGCTAATGCCCGGACTCCTGCCAAGAAAAACACCGGGCACAACTGTAAATGGTGTCTGCGACAGGTGAGGTAAAAGCTGCCCGGGCTAGAAGACCTGGCCGAGGGGACAAACGCTGGCATCCAAGGGGCAAGGCAGGAAGGATGATGGGACCGTCTGCATCACCATACACCTGAAATACTCTGTGCTGCTGCAGAATTATTTGGAGGGACAATGATTTATCTGTGCCAATTTCTAGTTATTTCGAAGAGGAGGTGTTATTCATCATGTCTAGTAGGAGTAGTCACTATCCCCGGAGAGGGGATGTTGGGGATTACGGTCCCATCACATTCAGAGGTTCACCCTGTATATCATGTGATTGGGCTCTGACCCAAGACCCCGGTTATCCCACAAATCATGAGGAGCACTTGGGGCTGGAGACCCTGGAGAACACGCAGCCCAGTATCTTGGTGGAGAAGCCCCCAGCCCGGGATCCTGCTGACCGCACTGACCCTCTGCCTCCAGCTGGTAACATGGAGGCAGGAGATCCCACAGGTTCAGAAGGGAAGGCTGCCCTCACATAAAGGGTACCGTCAGCAGGTGACCACACAGGGGCCACAGCTGTGTCCAATACAAGGGCCACACTAAGAAAGCAGGGCTGAGGTCACTGCTCGTGTGTCCAGAGGAAGACTGTATAAAGATCAAGTGTAAGAATGCACTATGGCTGCCACCATTATGGGGGCACTGTGGCTCAAACTATTATAGGGGCAATGTGGCTGCCATTAAGGGGCATGTGCCATTGTTATGGGGGCCCTTTTTGTCACCACTCTTGTGGGGACATTGTGGCTGTCACTGTTATGGGGGCACTGTGGCTACCATTTGTCATGGGGGCACTGTGAGTACCCTTAGATATAGGGGCACTTAGGCTAGCATTGTTACGGGGCACGGTGCTGTCTTTGTTATGGGGCTCTGAGGCTGGCATTATAGAGAACAGCGCTGGCTTTGTTATGGGGGCACTGTGGCTGGCTTTGTTACTAGTGCACTCTAGCTGGTTTTGTTATGGGGGCACTGTAGCTGCCACTAGGAGGGCACTGTGGGTGCTATTTGATATAAGGGCACCGAGGCTGGCATTATGGGGCACAGTGCTGGTTTTGATATGGGGACACTTTGGCTACCACGCTTGTGGGGGCATTGTGGCTATCACAGTTATGGGAGCACTGTGGCTGTCACAGTTATGGGGGGCACTGTGAGTACCATTTGATATAGGGGCACTTAGGTTAGCATCGTTACGGGGCAAGGTGCTGTCTTTGTTATGGGGCACTGTGCATGCCATTTGACAAAGGGGCACTGAGGCTGGCGTTATAGAACATAGTGCTGGCTTTGTTAGGGGGCACTGTGGCTGGTCTTGCTGCTAGTGCACTGCAGCTGGTTTTGTTATGAGGCACTGTGGCTGCCATTATGAGGGCACTGTGCTGGTTTTGTTATGGGGCACAGTGGCTGCCACTAAGAGGGCACAGTGCTGGTTTTGTTATGGGGCACTGTGGCTGTCACTGTTAAAGAGGGCACTGTGAGTGCCAACTGTTATGGTGGCACAGTGCCTGCCAATTTGTGTGTCTCGTTTCCATCTGGGGCAGGAATGCGGTAGTGGAATGTGGTGATGGCAGCGGGCAGGTTGAACGACATTGTGATATCATAAATAATCTGCAACGTGTAATAATCTCCCAGGAACAACGCCTTAGGGGATGTGGAGATGGGGATAAGGTTAGGTTAACACGACCGGACGGATTTCATCTCCTCAATCGTAAGGGAGGGGGGCGGTTGGGATAGGGGCCTGATTGCTTGTATTCCGTTGTTTTTCAAGAAAAATGTTTAATAAAAATTATCTGATTTAAAAAAAATAATCTCCCAGCAGCCTGATATCATGGGAACTGGTGCCTCCAGTTATACCAGCTGTCCTATATCGTAGCCATGGATATTACATAAATGTTATATATATACTGCGGGTGACACCCGCAGCAGCGGGCACCGGGTCAATCCCATAATATGACAGCTGTGCAGGGCACTGCCAGCCCACCCTGCACACTATATTCACGCTATATGGGATACTTCCACATGCCACCCACAGGGGCTTCTATGCCCTCCCATTCTAATTCCATAGGCATTGATATGGAGTTAGTTTCCCCTTTGCTCCTCTGGGAAGGCTTTCTACATGATTTTGGAAATGTTTGCCCGTTCACCCAGAAGAACATTGGCGAGGTCAGGCACTGACGTTGGACAAGTGGGTCTAAAGGGTCAGACTTCTCTGTTCTACGTCAGCCTAAAGGCGTTGGATAGGATTGAGGTCCGGGCGCTGTGTGGACCAGTCAAATTATCTGAACCAAGCCTTTATGGACCGTGCTTTGTGCACTGGGGCACAGTCATGCTGGAACAGAAAAGGGTCTTCCCCAAACAGTTCCCACAAAGCTGGAAGCATACAATTGCTGAAGCATTAAAAGGAGTTTTCCGAGACTTTAAAGGGATATTCTGGTAGGTAAAAGTTATCACCTATTCTACAATTGGGATCCCCACTGATCACAAGAATGGGGGCCACGTACCTCCTGCAGGCCCCTTGCTGCTCCCCTGAAAGGATTGGAGCGGCCGGTCACATGTGTGTAGCTGCTCCATTCATTTCTATGGGAGTTCCGAAGATAGCCGTGTACACCGACACCCCGAGCCCCCGCCGATCAGCTGTCTGAGAAGGCATGACGCTCCTGTGAGCGCCATGCCTTTCTCTCAGCTTTGCCTAGGCCAGTGCCAAGACATTCATCGGTCACGTGGCCTAGGAGCAGCTCAGCTCCATAGAAGTGAATGGGTCTGAGCGCGATACCAAGCACAGCCACTATACAATGTACGGCGCTGTGCTTAGAGAGTGCGGAGAAGGCCGCGGCTCTCACAGGAGCACCACTGCCTTCTTAAACAGCTGATCAGCGGGGGTCCTAGGTGTCGGACCCCCAAGATCAGATAATGATGATCTATACCAGTGATTCTCAACCTGGTCGGCCTCGGACCCTTAGTTCCAGTAAAGGGATATTTTAAAAGGGTTTTCTTTTCCAAGAGTTATATACTGATGACCAATGGATAGTGTAGGGCAGGGACGCTCAACCTGCGGCTCTCCAGCTGTTGAAAAACTACAACTCCCACCATGCCCTGCTGTAGGCTGATAGCTGTAGACTGTCCAAGCATTCTGGGAGTTGTAGATTTGCAATAGCTGGAGGGCCGCAGGTTGAGCATCCCTGCCCTATACTATCCATGGGTCCTCAGTATATTACTCTTGGAAAACCCTTTTAAGATATCCCTTCACTGGAACTAAGGGTCCGAGGCCGACCCCTGAAGACACCGCAGAGCATTATCCCTCCTCCACCAGACTTTACAGTTGGCACAATGCAGTCAGGCAGCTAATGTTCTCCTGGCATTCACCAGACTTGTCCATCAGACTTCAGATAGAGAAGCTTGATCCATCAATCCACAGAAGATATTTCCACCACTCCAGGGGACGACGTGCTTTACACCAATCCATTCCACACTTGGCATTGTGCTTGGTGATGTGACGCTTGCATGCTGCTCCTTGCCATGCCATGAAGCTCCTGGAGCACAGATTTTGTGCTGATGTTAATGGCAGAGGGGGTCTGGACGCTGCAGTTATGGAGTCAGCAGAGCGTCGGTGACTTAGGCACTATGCTCCTCAGCATGCGGCAACTCCGCTCTGTAAATTTACGTGGTCTCCACTTTGTGACCGGGTTGTTGTGGTTTCTAAACACTTCCACATTACAATAATGCCGCTCACAGGTAATGGCGGAATATCAAGGAGGGAAGAAATTTCAGGAAGAGAGTTGTGGCAGTGGTGACATCCTATTACAAGACAAAGGTGGAATTCAGCGAGATCTTTACAATGAGCCTTTCCGTCACACATGTCTGTAATGGCAGACTGCATGCCTGGGGGCTGGATGTTATACACCTGTAGTAATGGCAGACTGCATGCCTGGGGGCTGGATGTTATACACCTGTGGTAATGGCAGACTGCATGCCTGGGGGCTGGATGTTATACACCTGTGGTAATGGCAGACTGCATGGGTGGGGGCTGGATGTTATACAGATGTAGCAGGGTTAGAACTCCAGCTCTTAACTCAAATTTCTTAACTCATCACGTTATCTTGAGACAAAAGCCATTGAAAAGCAATTGAAGGTGTTTGCTTAGATTTAGATAACACAACTCAGAAATCTCAGAAAACAGGAGTGTTAACTCTGCTCCATCCGTACATCTGTGGTAATGGAAGACTGCATCTGTGGGGGCTGGATGTTATACACCTGTGGTAATGGAAGACTGCATCTGTGGGGGCTGGATGTTATACACCTGTAGTAATGGAAGACTGCATGGGTGGGGGCTGGATGTTATACACCTGTGATAATGGCAGACTGCATGGGTGGGGGCTGGATGTTATACACCTGTGGTAATGGCAAACTGCATGGGTGGGGGCTGGATGTTATACACTGTGGTAATGGCAAACTGCATGGGTGGGGGCTGGATGTTATACACTGTGGTAATGGCAGACTGCATGGGTGGGGGCTGGATGTTATACACCTGTGGTAATGGCAGACTGCATGGGTGGGGGCTGGATGTTATACACCTGTGGTAATGGCAGACTGCATGGGTGGGGGCTGGATGTTATACACCTGTGGTAATGGCAGACTGCATGGGTGGGGGCTGGATGTTATACACCTGTGGTAATGGCAGACTGCATGGGTGGGGGCTGGATGTTATACACCTGTAGTAATGGCAGACTGCATGCCTGGGGGCTGGATGTTATACACCTGTGGTAATGGCAGACTGCATGGGTGGGAGCTGAATGTTAGACACCTGTGGTAATGGCAGACAACATAGCTCAGGGATGTATGTTATACACTTGTGGTACTGGCAGACTGCATGCCTAGGGGCTGGATTTTATACACCTGTTTTATTGGCAGACTGCATCGCTAAGGGCTGGATTTTATACACCTGTGGTAATGGCAGACTGCATGGCTATGGGCTGGATCTTCTACATCTGTGGCAATAGGACTGTATGAAACGGCTGAATTCAATGGTAAAGAGCTGTGTCCCAATACTTTTCTCCATATGGTACCCAATGACCCATTCAGGTATGGACTTCAAGGTGTCTGGTAATATCTGGCACCAAGATGATAGCAGCAGATCCTCTAAGTCCTGTAAATTGCGACATGCGGCCTCCATGGATCGGACTTGCTTTCTTGAGAGTTTGGAGACAAGTCATCACTTTGCTCTCTTTATAATGTTCCTTATTCCAGGACAGTTTTTTCAGTTTGGACAGAATATTATCCTGCGGAAAGACAGCCACTACCAACAGGGGGCACCGTTGGAGGTACTTGTTTGTACAGTGTTTAGGTATGGGGTACGTGTCACATCCACAAGTTGTCCGGACCCAAGGTTTCCAGCAGAACATTGCCTACAGCATCACACTGCCTCCACCGGCTTGTCTTCTTCTTATAGTGCATTCTGGTGCCAGGTAAGTGACGGACATGGACCTGGCCATCCACAATGTAACCTGATTCATCAGACCAAGCCACCTTCTTCCATTGCTCCAGTTATGATGTTCATGTTTCCATTCTAGGCACTTTGGACCGTGGTCAGCATAGACGTTCTGCAGCTGTGTGTCCTGACACCTTACCATCATGGCCAGCAATAACATTTTCAGAAGTTTGCCCTACAGTAGATCTTCCATGGTATTGGACCAAATGGGGTAGACCCCCCCCCCCCCCCATGCATCATCATTGAGTCTGGAGAGGACACTTTACCGGTTGTCCTTCCATAGACCACGTTTGGTAGGTACTAATCACTGCATACCAGGTACACCCCACAAGACCTGCCATTTTGGAGATGCTCTGACCCAGTCATCTAGACATCAAAACTTAACCCTTCATGAAAGCTGCTCAGATCCTTACATTTGCCAATTTTTCTTGCTTCCAACATATCAATGTCACGAACGGACTCCTCACTTGCTGCCTAATATGTCCCACGAAGAAAAAGAAACACAATGCAACAGCCCTCTGCAAACCAAATAAGGTACAATAATGCCAAAGTTATAGAAAATATTCTGGTGCTGATGCTACGCTCATTTTGTAAATTAGAGATTCTTGGCAAATACATTTTGTACAAAATTATTTGTGCCATTTTTGGTGCCATAATGGCCTCCATTAAATCCAGGGAATGCAGGTACCAACATGCATGCTTAGCGCACTCTATACCTTTCCTGGTGCCAGACGGCTTCCAATGAATGCAATGAGAGCATTTTCTTTGTGTTTCTAGCCATGGCGGCGTGCGCCCGCGCATTGGGATGTGCTGACTGACCCCCATTTTTTGATGCCATCCCCGACAGGCGCAACTGAGGGAAGCAGGAAGTCTTACCAATAAAATAAGTACCATGCATATAATAGAGCAACAGGACTGTGTATAAGCTAGAGTAATGAAAGGACTGCGTACATAATAGGACTGCTTATATACTAGAGTAACAGAAGCACTGCGTATATAATAGAGTGAGGGCTCATGCACACGGCCGTTGGCCGACTGTGGCCACATTGCGTCCCGCATACAGCGGGTTCACAATACAAGGGCACCGGCAGTGTGCACCTCGCATCACGGATGCGGACCCGTTCACTTGAATGGGTCCGCAATCTGGGAAATGCAGTGCGGAACGGAGGCACGGTTTAGAAGCCCATGGAAGCACAACTTTTTTTGCGGTGCGGACCGTCAGATGCAGATCACGGACCCCATTCAAGTTAATAAGTTTGCGATCTGCATGGGGCGGCTTCACGGTCGGTACCCGTGCATTGCGGACCACAATTTACGGTCCACAGCACAGGTCAGGCCAGCACACTGTCGTGTGCATGAGCCCTAAGGCTGAGTTCACATGATTGTATAGCTTTGTGTTCTTCTGATCTGTCAGAACAGAAAAACTAAAAAAAAAAAAAAACAGATCCGTTCCTTATGATCAGTTTGCATCAGTTTTGTGTATTTTTGACCTGCAAGCAGGAACATTTCTCCCTTCAGAAATAACTGATCTCTGATGGCTCAAACTGATCATAACTAACGGATCCGTTTTTTTTCCTGCTCTTCTGACGGATTAGTAGAACAGAAAGCTAAACGGTGATAGTCCTAATAGAAGTAATGTGTATATATATAGTAGAGTACTAGAAGGACTGTATATATAATAGAGCAACAGAAGGACTGTGTATATAATAGAGTAATAGAAGGACCATGTATATAATAGGGTACTAGAAGGACTATGTATATAATAAAGTACTAGAAGGACTGTGTATATAATAGTAATAGAAGGACTGTGTATATAATAGAGTACTAGAAGGACTGTGTATATAATAGAGTACTAGAAGGACTGTGTATATAATAGTAATAGAAGGACTGTGTATATAATAGAGTACTAGAAGGACTGTGTATATAATAGAGTACTAGAAGGACTGTGTATATAATAGAGTACTAGAAGGACCGTGTATATAATAGAGTACTAGAAGGACCGTGTATATAATAGAGTACTAGAAGGACCGTGTATATAATAGAGTACTAGAAGGACCGTGTATATAATAGAGTACTAGAAGGACTGTGTATATAATAGAGCAATAGAAGGACTGTGTATATAATAGAGTAATAGAAGGACTGTGTATATAATAGTAATAGAAGGACTGCATATATAATAGAGTACTAGAAGGACTGCATATATAATACAGTAATAGAAGGACTGCATATATAATAGGAGTAATGAAAGGACTGCATATATAATAGGAGTAATAGAAGGACTGAATTTATAATACAGTAATAGAAGGAATGCATATATAATAGAGTACTAGAAGGACCGTGTATATACAGACGTGGACAAAATTGTTGGTACCCTTTGGTCAATGAAAGAAAAAGTCACAATGGTCACAGAAATAACTTTAATCTGACAAAAGTAATAATAAATTAAAATTCTATAAATGTTAACCAATGAAAGTCAGACATTGTTTTTCAACCATGCTTCAACAGAATTATGTAAAAAAATAAACTCATGAAACAGGCATGGACAAAAATGATGGTACCCCTAACTTAATATTTTGTTGCGCAACCTTTTGAGGCAATCACTGCAATCAAACGCTTCCTGTAACTGTCAATGAGACATCTGCACCTCTCAGCAGGTATTTTGGCCCACTCCTCATGAGCAAACTGCTCCAGTTGTGTCCGGTTTGAAGGGTGCCTTTTCCAGACTGCATGTTTCAGCTCCTTCCAAAGATGCTCAATAGGATTGAGGTCAGGGCTCATAGAAGGCCACTTTAGAATAGTCCAATTTTTTCCTCTTAGCCATTCTTGGGTGTTTTTAGCGGTGTGTTTTGGGTCATTGTCCTGTTGCAAGACCCATGACCTGCGACTGAGACCAAGCTTTCTGACACTGGCTAGTACATTTCTCTCTAGAATTCCTTGATAGTCTTGAGATTTCATTGTACCCTGCACAGATTCAAGACACCCTGTGCCAGACGCAGCAAAGCAGCCCCAGAACATAACAGAGCCTCCTCCATGTTTCACAGTAGGGACAGTGTTCTTTTCTTGATATGCTTCATTTTTTCGTCTGTGAACATACAGCTGATGTGCCTTGGCAAAAACTTCGATTTTTGTCTCATCTGTCCACAGGACATTCTCCCAGAAGCTTTGTGGCTTGTCAACATGTAGTTTGGCATATTCCAGTCTTGCTTTTTTATGATTCGTTTTCAACAATGGTGTCCTCCTTGGTCGTCTCCCATGTAGTCCACTTTGGCTCAAACAACGACGGATGGTGCGATCTGACACTGATGTTCCTTGAGCATGAAGTTCACCTTGAATCTCTTTAGAAGTCTTTCTAGGCTCTTTTGTTACCATTCGGATTATCCGTCTCTTAGATTTGTCATCAATTTTCCTCCTGCGGCCACGTCCAGGGAGGTTGGCTACAGTCCCATGGATCTTAAACTTATGAATAATATGTGCAACTGTACTCACAGGAACATCTAGTTGCTTGGAGATGGTCTTATAGCCTTTACCTTTAACATGCTTGTCTATAATTTTCTTTCTGATCTCTTGAGACAGCTCTTTCCTTTGCTTCCTCTGGTCCATGTCGAGTGTGGTACACACCATATCACCAAACAACACAGTGATTACCTGGAGCCATATATATAGGCCCAATGGCTGATTACAAGGTTGTAGACACCTGTGATGCTAATTAGTGGACACACCTTGAATTAACATGTCCCTTTGGTCACATTATGTTCTGTGTTTTCTAGGGGTACCATCATTTTTGTCCATGCCTGTTTCATGAGTTTATTTTTTTACATAATTCTGTTGAAGCATGGTTGAAAAACAATGTCTGACTTTCATTGGTTAACATTTATAGAATTTTAATTTATTATTACTTTTGTCAGATTAAAGTTATTTCTGTGACCATTGTGACTTTTTCTTTCATTGACCAAAGGGTACCAACAATTTTGTCCACGTCTGTAATAGAGTAATAGAAGGACTGTGTATATAATAGAGTACTAGAAGGACTGTGTATATAATAGAGTACTAGAAGGACTGTGTATATAATAGAGTACTAGAAGGACTGTGTATATAAGAGTACTAGAAGGACTGTGTATATAATAGAGTAATAGAAGGACTGTGTATATAATAGAGTACTAGAAGGACTGTGTATATAATAGTAATAGAAGGACTGTGTATATAATAGAGTACTAGAAGGACTGTGTATATAATAGAGTACTAGAAGGACTGTGTATATAATAGAGTACTAGAAGGACCGTGTATATAATAGAGTACTAGAAGGACCATGTATATAATAGGGTACTAGAAGGACTATGTATATAATAGACTACTAGAAGGACTGTGTATATAATAGGGTACTAGAAGGACTATGTATAGAATAGAGTAAGGCCTCTTGCACATGACTGTATGGCTTTTTCAGTATTTTGCAGTGCGAGAAAAAACGCATCCGCAAAAAATACGGATGATGTCCATGTGCATTCCGTTTTTTGTGGCCGCTGATAGAACAGTCCTATCCTTGTCCGTTATGCAGACAATAATAGGATATGTTCTATCTTTGAACAAAAAAATGTAAATACAGAAACAGAAGGTTTTTTTTTGCGGATCCATTGAAATTAATGATTCCGTATACGAAACACAAAAAACGTAAACGGAAAAAAAACTTTTGTGTGCAAGAGGCCCAAAAGAAGGACTGCATATATATTAGAGTACTAGAAGGACTATGTATATAATAGAGTACTAGAAGGACTATGTATATAATAGAGTACTAGACGGACTGCATAATAGTGCATATATAATAGCGTAATAGAAGCACTGCGTATATATAGAGTAAAAGAAGGACTGTGTATATAATAGAGTACTAGAAGGACTATGTATATAATAGAGTACTAGAAGGACTATGTATATAATAGAGTACTAGAAGGACTATGTATATAATAGAGTACTAGAAGGACTATGTATATAATAGAGTACTAGAAGGACTATGTATATAATAGAGTACTAGAAGGACTATGTATATAATAGAGTACTAGAAGGACTGTGTATATAATAGAGTACTAGAAGGACTGTGTATATAATAGAGTAATAGAAGGACTGTGTATATATAGAGTACTAGACGGACTGCATAATAGTGCATATATAATAGAGTAAAAGAAGGACTGTGTATATAATAGAGTACTAGAAGGACTGTGTATATAATAGAGTACTAGAAGGACTGTGTATATAATAGAGTAAAAGAAGGACTGTGTATATAATAGAGTACTAGAAGGACTGTGTATATAATAGAGTACTAGAAGGACTGTGTATATAATAGAGTACTAGAAGGACTGTGTATATAATAGAGTACTAGAAGGACTGTGTATATAATAGAGCAATAGAAGGACTGTGTATAATAGCATCTTAGGTAAATACATAAAATCTAAATCCTCCCTGAAGAACTGAATATCTGCAATTCATAAAGTATATCCAAACTATATCTGTGTAGATGTAGCAGAGCTGAGTTTCTAATTTAACATAAATAAGTTAAATCACTATATCATCTGTACTCAAAGTTATCACTGTGCTATATACTGTGCTACATAGGACTGCAGATGACATCTACTACATTATCTGTACTCAGCTAATTCTCACTGTGTTTATCTGTGGTGTTACATGGGACTGCAGGTGACATCTACTACATTATCTGTACTCAGCTAGTTCTCACTGTGTTTATCTGTGGTGTTACATGGGACTGCAGGTGACATCTACTACATTATCTGTACTCAGCTAGTTCTCACTGTGTTTATCTGTGGTGTTACATGGGACTGCAGGTGACATCTACTACATTATCTGTACTCAGCTAGTTCTCACTGTGTTTATCTGTGGTGTTACATGAGACTGCAGGTGACATCTACTACATTATCTGTACTCAGAGAGTTCCCACTGTGTTTTTTATCTGTGGTGTTACATAGGACTGCAGGTGACATCTACTACATTATCTGTAATCAGAGAGTTATCACTGTGTTATCTGTGGTGTTACATAGGACTGCAGGTGACATCTACTACATTAACTGCAGTCAGATAGTTATCAATCACTATGTTATCTGTGGTGTTACATAGGACTGCAGACGACATCTACTACATTACTTGCAGTCAGATAGTTATCAATCATTATATTATCTGTGGTGTTACATAGGACTGCAGGTGACATCTACTACCTTACCTGCAGTCAGATAGTTATCGCTGTGTTATTACATAGGACTGCAGGTGACATCTACTACATTATCTGTGTTATCAGTGGTGTTACATAGGACTGCAGGTGACATCTACTACATTATCTGTACTCAGAGGTGTATCATTATATTATCTGTGGCGTTACATAGGACTGCAGGTGACATCTACTACATTATCTATAATCAGAGTTCCCACTGTGTTTATCTGTGGTGTTACATAGGACTGCAGGTGACATCTACTACATTACCTGCAGTCAGATAGTTATCGCTGTGTTATTACACAGGACTGCAGGTAACATCTGGAGGGTACACGGCTCTGTGCGCTGTGTCTGCCTCCTCCAGTCCCTGATAAAGCTGCAGGCTGGTGGTTACTCACACAGGACGCGTCCATGGCCAGTGCGGGGCCGTCCTCCTCCTCCTCCCGGGACACTCCGCCGCTGCTCCCGGCCATCCTGCAGCGCTCCCCGGATCCCGGCTGCAGTTTGTTCCGCTGCCCCCCTCCTCCTCCTCCTCCTCCTCCTCCCTCCGGATGGGCGGGGGCCGGGAGGAGGCAGGTACAGAGTGCGGGCACCCGGCTGACAGGGCGCCTCTCCGGGGCTGGGTACCCAGCTTTCCGGGGCTCCTGAGCTCGCAGCAGCAGGGGATGGCCGTCGCTCACCCGGCTGTTCTGCATCGGCTTGTGTGTTTGACTGCTGACGCCACAGAAACGATATCGGGCGATCAGATCGGACAGAATTCGCAGCAGACGGGCGATGCTGCTTTAATAGTTCTTGCCTATGCAAGTCTTGGTCCCTAGTTGGGTGACATGTTGTCACTGATAACCAACAGCTCCAGCAAGGGTACCCTGTGGCATGGTTGATTCTGTGCCTTGGAAAGTTGGGCTACATCCAATATGGCCGACTTAATGGTGTGCTCACACTTTCCCAGACTCCAGTATAATGTGGTCACCCAGCTTTTCTAGGAACAGGAGTGTGTGACCCTGGGACTGGTATTTCCTAGGGTCTGTGGTTTGGGGCGTAGGCGCAGAGGATCGGGTTCCCTCTCGGCTCAGGTGTCAGCGCGGCTCTTGTTCTCAGCTCCCATTGTACGTCCTGCGACAATAGAAGCGACAGATGAGCCCCCGCAGCCACTGATCACATGACAGACAGGGGGCGACAGCTGGGGGGATAGAACGGGCCAGCACCAGGCCGGGACGGTAGAGCGGGCCAGCACCAGGCCGGGGTGGTAGAGCGGGCCAGCACCAGGCCGGGATGGTAGAGCGGGCCAGCACCAGGCCGGGATGGTAGAGCGGGCCAGCACCAGGCCGGGATGGTAGAGCGGGCCAGCACCAGGCCGGGATGGTAGAGCGGGCCAGCACCAGGCCGGGATGGTAGAGCGGGCCAGCACCAGGCCGGGATGGTAGAACGGGCCAGCACCAGGCCGGGACGGTAGAGCGGGCCAGCACCAGGCCGGGGTGGTAGAGCGGGCCAGCACCAGGGCGGGATGGTAGAGCGGGCCAGCACCAGGGCGGGATGGTAGAGCGGGCCAGCACCAGGGCGGGATGGTAGAACGGGCCAGCACCAGGGCGGGATGGTAGAGCGGGCCAGAACCAGGGCGGGATGGTAGAGCGGGACAGAACCAGGGCGGGATGGTAGAGCGGGCCAGCACCAGGGCGGGATGGTAGAGCGGGCCAGCACCAGGGCGGGATGGTAGAGCGGGCCAGCACCAGGGCGGGATGGTGGAGCGGGCCAGCACCAGGGCGGGATGGTGGAGCGGGCCAGCACCAGGGCGGGATGGTGGAGCGGGCCAGCACCAGGGCGGGATGGTAGAGCGTGTCAGCACCAGGGCAGGATGGTAGAGCGGACCAGAACCAGGGCGGGATGGTAGAGCGGGCCAGCACCAGGGCGGGATGGTAGAGCGGGCCAGCACCAGGGCGGGATGGTAGAGCGGGCCAGCACCAGGGTGGGATGGTAGAGTGGGCCAGCACCAGGGTGGGATGGTAGAGTGGGCCAGGGTGGGATGGTAGAGCGGTCCAGAACCAGGCCAGGATGGTAGAGTAGTCCAGAACTGGTCCGGGATGGAAGAGCGGGCCAGCACCAGTCCAGGATAGCAGAGTGTGCCAGGGTGGGATGGCAGAGCGGGCAGGCAAGGATAGTAGAGCCATCGAACACTAGGGTGGGGTGGTAGAGCGGGCCAGCATCACCAGTCCAGGATGGCAGTGAGTGTGGGTCAGCACCAGTCCAGGATGAGAATTGTGTGAACCAACATGAGATGGGGGTACAGTCGGCCAGCACCAGTCTGGGATGGGGGTTTTAGTGGACCAGTACTAGTCTTTGATGATGGGGGGTTGGAATTTAGTGGACCAGCGCTGCTTGGGAATGGGCAGGGGGGTATAAGTGGGCCAGTGCTTGTCCGGGATGGGGTTATAGTGGGCCAGGGATGGTGGTGACTCTTCCCCAGAGATGCCAGCGCAGGGGGAGGGGTTTCTTCCTCTTTGTGTCACTTGAGGCGATTTCTTAAAATACAGGATGGAAAAGTCACAATCACATCCATTTCGTCTGAGCATAAATGAGGCGTGAAGGACGCAGAGCGAAGATGAGGCATCGAGGCGCAGGGTTCACAAAGGACACAATCCATGTGACCCCAGTTATACGCCAGGAGGGGAGCGTCCATTATTACAGGGAGAGTCACCCAGCTTTCCCAGCCTCCTGACGGGCGCGTCTGCTCAGCACTGGGAGCCTCTGTGGGTGCTGCAGAGGTGGCCATATTGGTGGCGATAAAGAAGGGATCAGAGCTGCAGGGGCCAAATGACCATAACTGATCGCGTTGCTGCGGTGAGGACATCAAAAACGACCGGATGGGGTCCGAGCCCCACATTACAGGGCAGGCCCGAGGTTAATACCTTATGGCCTGACATCTTCCACTGGTTACCAGTCTGAAATCTTACTGGTTGCTACACAGTTCAACATTGTCTCTTTTTGGGCTTTTTTTTACTCAGTGCAGACGTAACGATGCAGTGATTGGTTGGCGGTTAGTGGTGAACTTTAGGCAGTTAGCGCAGTTAATGCGACAGAACCTGATCAGCATGCAGTACTGTCTGTGCAAGCCAGGGGGCAGCATGCAGGGGTTCCTCTTACCTTAATATGAGGAGCACTTTCAAGGGGGGTGGAGTTGGCTCTGGATAGATCTAGGGTGTAAGAAATGAGCTGACTCTGCCCGTCATGACGCCTGGAAATGAAGAGGAGAGGAAAGAAGATGAGATCACAGGATGGAATGATGACATCATCAAGCCCCTCCCCCGCAGAGCGGAAAATAAAAAAGTCATAATACAGCAGATCAACAGAGCAGGGACTGTGCAAGGTCAGGGGGCAACGCTGCGAAGGGGGCAACTCCCCAAGAGTAGGCCAGCTCCTTATCTTCACTTTGGAACAGTATGATGAGCAGTGCGGCACCTGCAGGGTTAACCCCGAGCACATTCCGGGATTGGGGAACACTCCGCTGCTCCCGGATGTGGACATCCTGCTCGCTCTTGTAAAATGCGACTGGCAGGGAGTGTTGCCTGAGATTAGATAACAGGCCCCACACCTGAGCCAGCTGCAGCCAGTCCTGAACACAGCACTGAAAGTATGTGCCCCCCGAGAGGGGCGATATGGAGGACAAAGGAGGCTGGGGAGGCTCTAAACCGGGGCACGCGACGAGCCCCCTGCAGGTGCAAGTATACCACAGTGCTCTCTTGTGATGAAGGCTGCACACCCCCCCCCTCTGTCCCTTATGATGGAGGCTGCACCCCCCCCCCCCACTGTCCCTTATGATGGAGGCTGCACCTTCCCCCCCACTGTCCCTTATGATGGAGGCTGCACCTTCCCCCCCACTGTCCCTTATGATGGAGGCTGCACCTTCCCCCCACTATCCCTTATGATGGAGGCTGCACCCCCCCCCCCCACACTGTCCCTTATGATGGAGGCTGCAACCCCCCCCCCCCCCACTGTCCCTTATGATGGAGGCTGCACCTTCCCCCCCACTGTCCCTTATGATGGAGGCTGCAACTCCCCCCCCCACTGTCCCTTATGATGGAGGCTGCACCCCCCCCCCACTGTCCCTTATGATGGAGGCTGCACCCCCCCACAGTCCCTTATGATGGACGCTGCACCCCCCACTGTCCCTTATGATGGAGGCTGCACCTTCCCCCCCACTGTCCCTTATGATGGAGGCTGCACCTTCCCCCCCACTGTCCCTTATGATGGAGGCTGCACCCCCCCCCACTGTCCCTTATGATGGAGGCTGCACCCCCCCCACTGTCCCTTATGATGGAGGCTGCACCCCCCCACTGTCCCTTATGATGGAGGCTGCACCCCCCCACTGTCCCTTATAATGGAGGCTGCACGCACCCCCCACTGTCCCTTATGATGGAGGCTGCACCTCCCCCCCACTGTCCCTTATGATGGAGGCTGCACCTCCCCCCCACTGTCCCTTATGATGGAGGCTGCACCCCCCCCCCCCCCACTGGTCCCTTATGATGAAGGCTGCACGCACCCCCCACTGTCCCTTATGATGGAGGCTGCACCCCCCCCCCACACTGTCCCTTATGATGGAGGCTGCACCCCCCCCCCCACTGTCCCTTATAATGAAGACTACACGCACCCCCCACTGTCCCTTATGATGGAGGCTGCACCTCCCCCCCACTGTCCCTTATGATGGAGGCTGCACGCACCCCCCACTGTCCCTTATGATGGAGGCTGCACGCACCCCCCACTGTCCTTTATGACGCAGGTTGCGTGTGCCCTGCACTCTCCTGTGAGGGAGGTTACACATGCAAGTTCTGCGCTCTCTCGCTCGTCAGGGGGGCAGTTTGCGTCCCATGCTCTCTGTATTGTGATGGTGGTTACACATGCCCCATAACCTGTGCCCCTATTTGTGATGGAAGCTGCATGCACCCCATGCTGTCTCGCTTATGATGGAGGCTGTGCGTGCCCTCTCTTGCGATAGAGGCTACACATGCCCCCTAGCTCTGGAGACTGTATGTGGCCTGTGCTCTCTCTTCTGTGATGGAGGCTGCATGCACCATGCACTCTCTTCTGTGATGGAGGCTGCATGCACCATGCACTCTCTTCTGTGATGGAGGCTGCATGCACCCTGTGCTCGCTCTTCTGTGAAGGAGGTTGCATGCACCCTGCGCTCGCTTTTCTTTGATGGAGGCTGCATGCACCCTGCACTCTCTTCTGTGATGGAGGCTGCATGCACCCTGCACTCTCTTCTGTGATGGAGGCTGCATGCACCCTGCGCTCGCTCTTCTGTGATGAAGACTGCTTGCTCCTTCCATGATTGCTTTTGTGATGGCAGCTACACACTCCCTGCACTCACGTGTTGGAGGCTGCACGCTCCTCACTCTATTATGATGGAGAATGCACGCTTCAAGCTGTCTCTTGTGATGGAGTCTGCATGCTGCCCATGCACTTTTTATTGATGTTGCATGCTCTCCATGTTGTCTCTTGTGATGGAGGCTGCACGTTCCTCACTCTTTCTATTATAATGGAGGCTGCACGTTCCTCACTTTCTATTATGATGGAGGCTGCACGTTCCTCACTCTCTATTATGATGGAGGCTGCACGTTCCTCACTCTATTATGATGGAGGCTGCACGTTCCTCACTCTCTATTATGATGGAGGCTGCACGTTCCTCACTCTCTCTATTATAATGGAGGCTGCACGTTCCTCACTCTCTCTATTATGATGGAGGCTGCACGTTCCTCACTCTCTCTATTATGATGGAGGCTGCACGTTCCTCACTCTCTCTATTATAATGGAGGCTGCACGCTCCTCACTCTATTATGATGGAGGCTGCACGTTCCTCACTCTCTCTATTATGATGGAGGCTGCACGTTCCTCACTCTCTCTATTATAATGGAGGCTGCACGCTCCTCACTATTATGATGGAGGCTGCACGTTCCTCACTCTCTCTATTATAATGGAGGCTGCACGCTCCTCACTATTATAATGGAGGCTGCACGCTCCTCACTATTATAATGGAGGCTGCACGCTCCTCACTATTATAATGGAGGCTGCACGTTCCTCACTATTATGATGGAGGCTGCACGTTCCTCACTCTCTCTATTATAATGGAGGCTGCACGCTCCTCACTCTATTATGATGGAGGCTGCACGCTCCTCACTCTATTATGATGGAGGCTGCACGCTCCTCACTCTCTATTATGATGGAGGCTGCACGTTCCTCACTCTCTATTATGATGGAGGCTGCACGTTCCTCACTCTCTCTATTATAATGGAGGCTGCACGTTCCTCACTCTCTCTATTATGATGGAGGCTGCACGTTCCTCACTCTCTCTATTATGATGGAGGCTGCATGTTCCTCACTCTCTCTATTATAATGGAGGCTGCACGCTCCTCACTCTATTATGATGGAGGCTGCACGTTCCTCACTCTCTCTATTATGATGGAGGCTGCACGTTCCTCACTCTCTCTATTATAATGGAGGCTGCACGCTCCTCACTATTATGATGGAGGCTGCACGTTCCTCACTCTCTCTATTATAATGGAGGCTGCACGCTCCTCACTATTATGATGGAGGCTGCACGTTCCTCACTCTCTCTATTATAATGGAGGCTGCACGCTCCTCACTATTATAATGGAGGCTGCACGCTCCTCACTATTATAATGGAGGCTGCACGCTCCTCACTATTATAATGGAGGCTGCACGCTCCTCACTATTATGATGGAGGCTGCACGTTCCTCACTATTATGATGGAGGCTGCACGTTCCTCACTCTCTCTATTATAATGGAGGCTGCACGCTCCTCACTCTATTATGATGGAGGCTGCACGCTCCTCACTCTATTATGATGGAGGCTGCACGCTCCTCACTCTATTATGATGGAGGCTGCACGCTCCTCACTCTATTATGATGGAGGCTGCACGCTCCTCACTCTATTATGATGGAGGCTGCACGCTCCTCACTCTATTATGATGGAGGCTGCACGCTCCTCACTCTATTATGATGGAGGCTGCACGCTCCTCACTCTATTATGATGGAGGCTGCACGCTCCTCATTCTATTATGATGGAGGCTGCACGCTCCTCACTCTATTATGATGGAGGCTGCACGCTCCTCACTCTATTATAATGGAGGCTGCACGCTCCTCACTCTATTATGATGGAGGCTGCACGCTCCTCACTCTATTATGATGGAGGCTGCACGCTCCTCACTATTATGATGGAGGCTGCACATTCTTCACACTATTATAATGGAGGCTGCACGTTCCTCACTCACTCTATTAGAAATGGAGGCTGCACGTTCCTCACTCACTCTATTATGATGGAGGCTGCATGCTCCCCATGCACTTTATCTTGTAATTGATGTTGCATGCTCTCCACGCTCTCTCTCGTCATGGAGGCTGTACCCTCCCCAATGTGTTCTTTATTGTGATTGATGCTGCATGGCCCCCTGCGCTCGTGTGATGGAGGCTGCACGCTCCCCGCATTCTCTCATGATGCAGCCTCTGTGCCCACGTGTAGCTAGAGGCCTCCATATTTAGGCCACAGATTCAGCTGCTGATTTGTGTATTTGCCTTTTCCCGGATATTCCTTCCCTTTGTAAATAAACCTACATGCAAAGAGGCAGTGTGTGGAGCTGTGCACACTGAGCTCTGCTACATGCAAACTGCAGATTTCCTGCCAAGGTTCAGTACAGGAACATCTTCAATGGCCAATATTGTAAGGAGGCTCGTCTGTAGCACTGGCTGTGCTGGGGTGGCATCAGGAGGATACATGGGCATACAGAGTGATTAGCAGATATGTGGGGGGCACACAATGGGGAAGCCTGGCCTAATGTGGGCATCAGTCACTGAACTAGAACCCACCCCAGCTCAAGTGAACTTCAGTTATCAGCTGCTCCTGCCTTACCCAATGTGGTCATAAAGGACCCACCGGGGACCAGCCCCAAATGTTGTTCTTCAATAACTCCCTCCTGGGGCAAACGTATGACGTTCAAATTGGGTGTACGGTTGTCGAGCATCTGCCCGTTGCCACCATCTTTTAAGGAATTATTACAAGAAGGTTATACAAAGATACAAATCAAAATAGAAATTGGAATAAACTCCTCAAATAGAGCCAACTCTATACCACTACACAATACCTACAAAAAGACACCGGAGTCTTTTACGGCTCAAATATAAAAAAAAAAAATTAAAATCTTTATTCAATGATTAAATATGATCTAACATGATTCTCAGAGATATAGAAACCACAAAAAATAAAAGAGAAAAAGTGAGGGATGGAATGGCAGTATAATAGTGATATACGGTACATTAATATAATAACAATAGACGTTGGTTGTATAAGCACATAAATACTAAATACTAATAAAGTTTATTAGTATTTAGTAGTATTAAAGATTTTTTTCACCATATTTTAAGACCTCACAGATGTAAAGAGGGGGGGGGGGGGGTTCTTCTAAGGAATAGGACAGGGGCATACATTTTACGACCCATGTGCCATTTACAATAGCAGTGTCTTGTGATGTGGTAGAGGGGCCCAGGAGCGACTGCTACTTCTGCATCCCAAACTGGCGTGGGTAGCAGGTACTGATATGACAGGAGGAGTGCTCTATCGAGATATAAGGTTATACAGTCCTGATCCAAAGTTTAAGACCACTTGAAAAATGGCAAAAAATCCTATTTAGCATGGCTGGATCCTAACAAGGTTCCAAGTAGAGCTTCAACTTGCAACAAGAAGAAATGGGAGTGAGACAAAACATTTTTTGAGCATTCAATTTAATGAAAACAACGAATAAACTGAAACAGGCTGTTTTTCAGCTGATCAAAAGTTTACGACCACACCTCCAAAAAAAAACTAAACCCCCCCAAAACAGAAATCCAATTCCCAAACATGAACTCAGTAATGAGTAGCTCCGCCGTTATTGTTGATCACTTCAAAAATTCCTTTCGGCATGCTTGATGCAAGCGTTTCCATGAGGCGAGTGGGAACATTTCTCCAAGTGGTGAAGACGGCCGCACGAAGGCCATCTACTGTCTGGAACTGTTGTCCATTTTTGTAAACTTCCCTTGCCATCCATCCCCAAAGGTTCTCAATTGGATTTAGATCAGGGGAACACGCAGGATGGGCCAAAAGAGTGAGGTTATTCTCCTGGAAGAAGTCCCTTGTCCTGCGGGCATTGTGTACTGTAGCGTTGTCCTGTTGAAAAACCCAGTTGTTACCACACAGACGAGGGCCCTCAGTCATGAGGAATGCTCTCTGCAACATCTGGACATAGCCAGCGGCCGTTTGACGCCCCTGCACTTCCTGAAGCTCCATTGTTCCACTGAAGGAAAAAGCACCCCAGACCATTATGGCGCCCCCTCCGCTGTGGCGCGTAGAAAACATCTCAGGTGGCATCTGCTTGTCATGCCAGTAACATTGGAAACCATCAGGACCATCAAGGTTAATTTTTTTCTCATCAGAGAATAAAACTTTCTTCCACCTTTGAATGTCCCATGTTTGGTGCTCTCTTGCAAAGTCCAAACGAGCAGTTTTGCGGGGTTCAAGGAGACAAGGTCTTTGAAGACGTTTTTTGTTTTTGAAGCCCTTCAGTCTCAGATGCCGTCTGATGGTTATGGGGCTGCAGTCAGCACCAGTAAGGGCCTTAATTTGGGTCGAGGATCGTGCAGTGTCTTGACGGACAGCCAATTGGATCCTCCGGCTCAGTGCTGGTGACATTTTTTGGGGTCTTCCACTTGACTTTTTTGTTCCATAACCCTCAGGATCATTTAAGAATTTAAGAAATGCCAAATGACTGTCTTACTGCGTCCTACCTCAGCAGCGATGGCGCGCTGTGAGAGACCCTGCTTATGCAGTTCAACAACCCGACCACGTTCAAAAAGGGAGAGTTTTTTTGCCTTTGCCATCACAACGTGTGACTACCTACGTGTGACTCTACTTAGAACCTTGTTAAGATCCAGCCATGCTAAATATGATTTTTTGCCATTTTTCAAGTGGTCTTAAACTTTTGATCAGGACTGTATAACAAGCCTTGAGGAGTTCTAGCTCCTGGTATTGAAGGTGTCAGGGCGCCACCTAGTGCAAGTGCAGGGACAGTGCAGGAAAAACTATGCATCCAAGCTGTGTCACCTGGTGGGAATGATGAAGCCAAGACGATGGGACATGCTAGGTCGGGTATGGAGACAAACCCCACTACGTGAGTGGCGAGATGCCCTGACACAGAGTTCACTGTATATGCAAAAGATTCCTACACAAGCTTGTCAGAACAAATGTGGTATAGCGAGGGTACACAAAGAACAGCATGGCGTCTGGCTTAGCGATGCGAGACTCCCCGACCAGCCTGACATCCGTCATTTGTCTCCATTACCAGAACGTCACCTATTACATAATATGCAGATCGTGAAAAAGAGCCTGCAGCGGCACCATAGACCAAGATCATGCGGCTATCCTGCGCCCCCAACGGTAAATGCCCACAGACGACATAACCCACATGTAGATCCGCTCTATAACCAAAGGAAAGAGGCCATCTGTCCATGGCGGACGCTCTACACATGGAAGATACGATGCAGGATCAATAGGAGAGGGTTTACAGGACTTGCTACCTATAGATGATAACATTGTATAAGGGGCACTGACCTGGTCTTCTCCTGGAATCTGTCTCCCGCACATTATATCATGCCAGCGCTCAGCTCCTTGTTTTATACCAGTGTATGTTTTGCTAAAGTCTTAGCATCCCTGAGGAGCAGAGCAAGCAGCAAGGGCACCAGGGAGAAGCCAAGAGAGAAACTTCAGTGCATGGAAGCCATGCCAACAAGCCCAGCAGGGAGCCCAGAGGAGGATGACTTGTAACCAGGGGTGCACTCACTTATCTGGTGGTGTAGGTAGACCTGGCACTGCCATGTGGATTGCTGTCTTGCCTGCTATCTTCAATGATATAATCCTGCAGACTCTGCAGTAAACTGCCAACTCTGGACCCCAAATTATAACCTGCACCTCAGTACTAGGCGTTCTTAGTCAGCAGAGACATCGTTGGCACTGAGCATTCATGACTTGTGCCCTAGTTATGCCTGTTGCCCTGGATCGTCACCAAGTGCCACCTTTGTCCCAATGGCAAGGATGTCGTTGAACACTGTGGTGGAGCTCAGGAACCATTAGCCCAGTCACCTACTTTTGTATGCCATGGGCCACTTTAGGCTTACAGGGTACAAAAGGGCACCCTTGTGTGCCATCTTGTGGGCCATTTTGGCTACAAGAGGCCTGTAGTCTGTATAGATGGGTGCAACATGCAAATTAAGTGGCCAAGTATTAGAATTTAAGTTTTTGGTGCATGGGATTTAGGTATGCTCCATTGAGGGGGGGGGGGGGGGGGACTCTTATTATTTTGGGGGGGACATTGGAGCACTGTTATTGTTGGGAGCATGCTGCTTTCATTCTGGAGTACAATTATTTGGGGGGAACTATGGGTGCACAAGGCTTTGCATAGGTATTTGGAGGGACATTGACACTATTACTGTTGAGGGTACTCTTATTTTGGGGACACTAGGTTGGCCCCTACTGCTGTGAGGACGCTTCTAGGAACCGTGACTGGTGCACTTATTATAGAGGCATTGTGTGAGCACTATTATTGTGAGGGGAACCATCTGCTTTGCCAAAGTGCATTTGTTCTTGTGGGCAGTGTTACTGATTGAGAGACTCTGGAACCATTACTATCAAGGGCAATATCTACTTGCCACCATCAGCAATATCTGCTTAGTACAAATATTATTGAGGGCCAATGTGTGGTACTAATTACTGTCAGGGGCACTGGGCAGTACAGCAGGCACGGTATTAGGGTCAGCAGCGGGAGGACACTGTTAGGACACCTGGATGAGGAGGAGGATGATGGAAAAGTGAAGTTGTGGTTGGAAGAAGTTGTCATGGTGGTCTGGGCTGAATGGAGAAAATGAGGAAAACAGAACACCAGAGAACTGTAAAATGTATTTTTTTTTTCTTGTAGGACCTAGCAATGCCCCTGTCAGATGCTCCTGAACGTTTGTGGTACGCTCAGATTGTGTGGGGTCTGAAGTGAAACAATATGTCTCTGTTCCTTTGAGGGCCCCTAACAGGCCAAGTTATATGGCCAATATTTGAATCATATAGATGTAAATCAGGGTTTAACATTTACAAGGGGGGTTGTCATATAAAGACTGAATCAATCTATCCGCTGCTGGATCTCCACATATACTCTACATGTGGTGTTGACCTGATCGTAACGTTGACCCCTGCACTCCAGGCTGCAGAGATGTTGCGCTCAGTGCGCCGCGCTTCTCAGAATAATGCAGACACCATGTTATTTCCAGAAGAAAGGAACGATCCGCTCACGCTTAACCCTCGCCTGCCCAACAATCAGTAATCACACGCCATCCCAGTGGGGAGGTTAAGAGCAGTGCAGCTGTTTGAAGTAAGATTCTTTTAAGTCCTTCCCCCTCCCCTCTCCGTATCATGAGACGTCGTGTTCCTCAAGTAATGAAAAAGACCAAGAAAAAAGGGAAGAAGATAAAAGAACCAAGTGGAGTCTGAGAGCGAAGACTGAGATTCCACCAGTGAATAAGAAAGACCCACATCATGGGATCCTATATAGTCTATAAAGCCAAAGCTCCTACTACGGATCCATCTCACAACTCATCTGTATGTACCCAGAGCTCTGTCATAACTACAGCTCATATAATTTATATGTACCTATAGCTTCATCATAGCACCTTCTGAGATTAACCCCGGACCATGCAATCATGTGTACCACGTTATGGAGGACTCATGCTATTATGCCTGCAGCAAGGGTAGATTCCTTCTGCAGAAGGGAGAGACACAACATCCATATAATGAGAATCTAATCGGATTCACCACAAGCATCAACCATAAATATTTCACAAGGTGCGAATCTGATTAACGGATTTATAGATGGAAGACATTAGAGCAACTAGAGGATAGAAAACTAGAGGCCAATAACAGGGAAGACATCTGCTACATCAGAACAGTCTATAGAGGAAACAACTACCATACTAGGCCATAATCATCAGAGCAGTTCATACAGAAGATGTCTACCATATCGAGCCCAATCATCACAGTAGTCTACAGAGAAGACACATTCTATACTAGACCCTAATCATAACAGCAGTCTGTAGAGGAGGTGTCTACCATACCAGGCCCCAGTCTTCAGAGGAGATATTACCATACCAAGCCTAACCATCAGAACAGTCTACAATGGAGACATGTACCATTCTAGGCACCAATGATCAGAGCAGTTTATAGTGCAAACATTTACTATACCAGACTTCAGTCATCGAAAGGAGTCTACAAAAGAGATCAGGCCGCAATCAGAGAAGTCTAGAGCCACTCTATAGAGGAGATGTCTACCTAACCAGGCCCCAGTCATCATGGCAATCTATAAAAGGAGACATCTACCATATAAAGTCCCGATCAGAGTAGTTTATAGAGAGAAGTCTCCAATACCAGGCCCCAATCATCAGAGTAGTCTATAGAGGAAACGTCTACCATAGCAGATCTCAATCATCACAGGAGTCTACAGAACAGATGTCTACCATACCATACCATACCATACCATGCTTCATTAATCAGAGCAGTCTATAGAGGAGATGTCTACCATACCAGGCCCAATCATCAGAGCAGTCCATAGAAGAGATATCTACTTACCAGACCCCAATCTGTCTACCGTACTGGGCCCTAACCACCAGATCAATCTAAAAGGGAAAAAAATATATACTATACAGGGCACATCAGCACTGTCCATAGAGAAGACATCTACCATACCATGCCCCTATGGTCAAAGCATTCCAGAGGAGTGACATCAGTCAACTTACAGGGACTGTCCATAAATTCAGAGATAATCAACGCTGGGATGTCCCAGTTTGAAATTTGCGTGGTTTATGTAAGCACCGCTCAGCAGTGGGTTCCAGACAGGTTTTCGGTGTCCCGCTGGGGGTAGTTCTTAAACTTCTTGAACTTAACAACAAGAACGCTGGTAAATATGCGGACGGCTAGCCTCTATATCAGGACGTTGTCACAGCCCTGCCCCCCGTTACGGACATCTTTGAATATAATATATAGTCAAGACCTTTTGAGATGATCAACCAAACTTGTGAAATGGTCTTCTACGTTGTTTTAGAAGAAGCCAGTTCATACAATAAGGGAATTTGTCAAAGAACATTCTTTTCTAGATGGTTGGGTGGACTTCAGGAAAGGTTTCACTGTAATATAATTACATTGTGATCAGATGTCCATGAGCGCCACACACCTTATCCTCCGTTCTCCGTAATCACTTTCCCATCAAGTTCTACTGTCATTTATCATGTGATAATGGATGGAGCCGCTTCACACGACAGGATATGTAGCTCATTACACGGCTCTGGCTCTTTTGCAGTCATTATCTTCTCATTTTCTATCAGGCCCATAATCTACGGCATTATTGCATTTAATTAGACTATTTGATCAAATGCACTTAAAGGATTCTCGATTTACTGGAATGGCGGTGGATTATAGGACATAATACCCGTTAACTCCACTGATGGGCCCTAGAGTAAAGGTGGCCGTACACCTAGCAAGAGATAAGGCTTATTCAGGTGAGTGATGTTAAACTAGTCTGGCCTGTGAACATGGACGCATTTTTTGTACAGACCACTTACAGAGGATGTCCGTATCCTGTTTTTCTTGCAGACCCACTCGAGTGAATGAATTTTCAGGGACAATCAGGGCTGGATGGTGCATGCTATCATTTTTCCAATCATAGCATTCACAGTAAAAACCAGGTACGTTTTCAAGAGTTTTTCTCAATAAATGGCCAAAATCATTTTGTGTACAGTACAGACCAAAAGTTTGGACACACCTTCTCATTCAAAGAATTTTCTTTATTTTCATGACTATGAAAATTGTAGATTCACACTGAAGGCATCAAAACTATGAATTAACACATGTGGAATTATATACATACCAAAAAAGTGTGAAACAACTGAAAATATGTCATATTCTAGGTTCTTCAAAGTAGCCACCTTTTGCTTTGATTACTGCTTTGCACACTCTTGGCATTCTCTTGATGAGCTTCAAGAGGTAGTCACCTGAAATGGTTTTCACTTCACAGGTGTGCCCTGTCAGGTTTAATAAGTGGGATTTCTTGCCTTATAAATGGGGTTGGGACCATCAGTTGCGTTGTGGAGAAGTCAGGTGGATACACAGCTGATAGTCCTACTGAATAGACTGTTAAAATTTGTATTATGGCAAGAAAAAAGCAGCTAAGTAGAGAAAAACGAGTGGCCATCATTACTTGAAGGTCAGTCACTCAGAAAAATTGGGAAAACTTTGAAAGTGTCCCCAAGTGCAGTCACAAAAACCATCAAGCGCTACAAAGAAACTGGCTCACATGCGGACCGCCCCAGGAAAGGAAGACCAAGAGTCACCTCTGCTGCGGAGGATAAGTTCATCCGAGTCACAAGCCTCATAAATCGCAGGTTAACAGCAGCTCAGATTAGAGACCAGGTCAATGCCACACAGAGTTCTAGCAGCAGACACATCTCTAGAACAACTGTTAAGAGGAGACTGTGTGAATCAGGCCTTCATGGTAGAATATCTGCTAGGAAACCACTGCTAAGGACAGGCAACAAGCAGAAGAGACTTGTTTGGGCTAAAGAACACAAGGAATGGACATTAGACCAGTTGAAATCTGTGCTTTGGTCTGATGAGTCCAAATTTGAGATCTTTGGTTCCAACCACCGTGTCTTTGTGCGACGCAAAAAAGGTGAACGGATGGACTCTACATGCCTGGTTCCCACCATGAAGCATGGAGGAGGAGGTGTGATGGTGTGGGGGTGCTTTGCTGGTGACAATCGAGATGGTTTGGGGTGAGCTGGACCGCAGAGTGAAGGCAAAAGGGCCAACAAGTGCAAAGCATCTCTGGGAACTCCTTCAAAACTGTTGGAAGACCATTTCAGGTGACTACCTCTTGAAGCTCATCTAGAGAATGCCAAGAGTGTGCAAAGCAGTAATCAAAGCAAAAGGAGGCTACTTTGAAGAACCTAGAATATGACATTTTCAGTTGTTTCACACTTTTTTGTTATGTATATAATTCCACATGTGTTAATTCATAGTTTTGATGCCTTCAGTGTGAATCTACAATTTTCATAGTCATGAAAATAAAGAAAACTCTTTGAATGAGAAGGTGTGTCTAAACTTTTGGTCTGTACTGTAGCTACTGTATACTCTCGGGTCAATAGGCACGAATGAATAGGGGGTGTGAGAACTAAACGTGCCTATGGCAGTAAAAACTCGAAATACAGCCCTGCCAGGATGAGCTGCTCCTTTGGATGGCAGGTGAGGGCGGCTCCATTTTATTTTTCTGGTACACTGTGTGCTATAAAAGGACCCTCAAAGAAAGTGACTTATGGCTTCCGGCATCTATTCCTGACTGTGATATAAAAGGACTTACTTTATCTTAGGTCTTGTTATCTGATTATTTTTCTTACATCTTTTTTTTTTCTCTCATCTTGGGATGACATACTGAGGCTTTGGAATCAATATCTGGTTTTCCATAAGAGTTATGGACTCAAGTTACAATGGTTTCAACTTACAAAGGTTGTCCCGGAACCAATATTGTAACTTGAGGGACCACTGCTACTATGTAAAAGAATATAACTACTATAATACTGCTCCTATTTAAAACAATATAACTACTATAATACTGCCTCCTATGTAAAAGAATATAACTACCATAATACTGCCTCCTATGTACAAGAATATAACTACTATAATACTGCTCCTATGTACAAGAATATAACTACTATAATACTGCCTCCTATGTACACGAATATAACTACTATAATACTGCTCCTATGTAAAAGAATATAACTACTATAATACTGTAAATAAATACTATAATACTGCTCCTATGTACAAGAATATAACTACTATAATACTGCCTCCTATGTACAAGAATATAACTACTATAATACTGCCTCCTATATACAAGAATATAATTACTATAATACTGCTCCTATGTACAAGACTATAACTACTATAATACTGCTCCTATGTACAAGAATATAACTACTATAATACTGCTCCTATGTAAAAGAATATAACTACTACAATACTGCTCCTATGTAAAAGAATATAACTACTACAATACTGCTCCTATGTACAAGAATATAACTACTATACTACTGCTCCTATGTAAAAGAATATAACTACTATAATACTGCTCCTATGTAAAAGAATATAACTACTATAATACTGCCTCCTATGAAAAAGAATATAACTACCATAATACTGCCTGCTATGTACAAGAATATAACTACTATAATACTGCCTATGTATAAGAATATAACTACTATAATACTGCTCCTGTGTACAAGAATATAACTACTAAAATACTGCTCCTATGTACAAGAATATAACTACTATAATACTGCTCCTATGTACAAGAATATAACTACTATAATACTGCCCCTATGTATGAGAACATAACTACTATAATACTGCCTCCTATATACAAGAATATAACTACTATAATACGGCTCCTATGTACAAGAATATAACTACTATAATACTGCCTCCTATGTACAAGAATATAACTACTATAATACTGCCCCTATGTACAAGAATATAACTACTATAATACTGCTCCTATGTACAAGAATATAACTACTATAATACTGCTCCTATGTACAGGAATATAACTACTATAATACTGCCTCCTATGTACAAGAATATAACTACTATAATACTGCTCCTATGTACAAGAATATAACTACTATAATACTGCCTCCTATGTACAAGAATATAACTACTATAATACTGCCTCCTATGTACAAGAATATAACTACTATAATACTGCCTCCTATGTACAAGAATGTAACTACTATAATACTGCCTCCTATGTACAAGAATATAACTACTATAATACTGCTCCTATGTACAAGAATATAACTACTATAATACTGCTCCTATGTACAAGAATATAACTACTATAATACTGCCCCTATGTATGAGAACATAACTACTATAATACTGCCTCTTATGTACAAGAATATTACTACTGTACTATAATACTGTCCCTATGTACAAGAATATTACTACTATAATACTGTCCCTATGTACAAGAATATAACTACTATAATACTGCCCCCTATAGACAAGGATGTACAAGACTATAGAGTGGCATGCAATTGTTTGGGCACCCCTGGTCAGAATGACTGTTACTGTGAACAGTTAAAGGTGTTGTTAATATCAGTCCGGCACCCAAATCAGCTATTTGAAGAGAAGGCCGCTCTCTTCTCTTCTGAGGATAGGTCATCAATATAAATAAAGCAGGCAACCCCTTTAAGAAAGTTAAGATTCAATAATCTCCAAAAGGCATAAAAGGTAAAGAGAACACATTCCCTTTGTATTTTAAGCAAAAACAATTTTTCAATTCATCTTTTACATTTTCAAAATAAGTAAAAAGGAAAAGGGCTGAAGCAAAACTATGAGCACCCTGCATGGTTAGTACCTATAGTAGTAGCACCCACTTTGCCAAGTATCACAGCTCGTGAACAGTAATAGCCAGTTCGCCGACAAAAACATGCGATCTGCCATCTTCACTCCCAAGCCCGGCGCTGCAGAGGTAAGTCCTTACCAGTGCCTGCGCCGCGAGCCGCTCTGAAACACATGCGGTCACCGGGAGCAGGCAGCCTTCATCGGGCTGTTCTCGGAAATGCCTGCTCGCGGTGACCACATGTGTTTCAGAGTGGCTCGCGGCGCAGGCACAGGTGACTTACCTCTGCAGCGCCGGGCTTGGGAGTGAAGATGTCAGATCGCATGTGTTGGTCGGCGAACACTACGAACTGGCCATCACTGCTCGTGAACGCTTTTTGTAGCCAGCCAAGAGTCTTTCAATCCTTGTTTGAGAGATTTTCATCCATTCTTCCTTGCAGACGTCTTCCAGTTCTGTGAGATTCCTAGGCCGTCTTGCATGCACTGCTCTTTGGAAGTCTATCCACATATTTTCAATGATGTTCAGATCAGGAAACTGTGAGGGCCGTGGTAAAACCTTCAGCCAGCGCCTTTTGAGGTAGTCTATTGTGGATTTTGAGGAGTGTTTAGGATCATTATCCATTTGTGGAAGCATACTCTTTTCAACTTTTTTTTTTACAGTTGCCGTTATATTTGCTTCCAGAATTTGATGGAATTTCATTGAATCAATTCTTCCCACTACGTGTGAAAATGTTCCCTGTGCCATTGGCTGCAACACAAACCCAAAGCATGATTGATCCAACCCCGTGCTTAATGGTTGGAGAGGTGATCTTTTCATGAAATTCTGTGCCCTTTTTTCTCTAAACATACCTTTGCTCATTGTGGCCAGACAGTTCTATTTTAACCTCATCTGTCCATAGGACTTTTTTTTCCAAAATTTTGTGACAAGGTCACAGGAGAGGTTTGCTTCTGATGACTCTTCCATGAAGGCCATATTTGTGCAGGTGTCGCTGAACAGTAGAACAATGTACAACAACTCCAGATCTGCTAATTCTTCCTGAAGGTCTTTTACAGTCAAGCAGGGGTTCTGATTTGCCTTTCAAGCAATTCTACAAGCGTCAGTCTCTAAAGTTTTTCTTGGTTTTCCAGACCTTCTCTTGACCTCCACTCTTTCTCGTTAACTACCATTTCTTAATTACATTTTAAACTGAGGAAATGGCAACCTGAAAACTTTTTTTGTATCTTTTTACAGTGTTCTCCTGCTTTGTGAGCCTCAACTATTTTCATAGTGTTAGGCAGCGGCTTACCCATGGCTACTATTTTTTGGGACAAGGTTAGAAGAGTCTAGGTATGTATAAAGCTTTCAATTTGCATCACCTGGTCTTTCCTAACAGTGATTGTGAACAAGCCTTAACCCTAACAGGCTTTTTAACGTCTGAAACCTCGGGCAAAGTTATCTGAGCGCTCAAGTGTCCATGGGTTCCTATACTTTTGCAAGCTACTCCCTTCTTTTTTCACTTAAAATTGTACAAAACCAAAATAATACTTATTTTGCTTTAAAATGTTGAAAAGTGTGCATCATCTTTTGGAGATCATTTCATCTTCAACCGGATTAACTGTTCACAGTAACAGTGATTTTGACCAGTGGTGCCCAAACCTTTGCATGCCACTGTAACTACTATAATACTACCCCTATGTACAAAAACTACTATAATACTGCCCCTATGTACAAAAACTCCTATAATACTGCCCCCCATGGTCAAGAATATGTAACTAGTATAATAGTGCCCCCTACAGACAGGTAAATTAAGTTTGATCTCGGTCTGCTGTGCAGCGATCTGTAGTGAAGGACTTTCCACGTCCTTCTGTGTGACCTTAGAGCCTCTATAATGTCGCTGTACTTTATAAATTGCTGAGGCCGCACACTTGGGACTACAAGGTCACAGCTGCATCAGCTCAGAGTGTATTCAACATTGGGTAGACATACAAGATGTAGTCACGTGAAACATTCTAAGTTATATTACATGGCACACGTGTTCACCGACAGCTGAAGAGAGAATCCTGGTCCAGATCTACAGAAAGGTGGTACTGGTGCCAGTTCAGGCTACATGTGGGCAGGAGTGTCACTGTCACCCATCATGTATAATACAAAGGGTTAAACAGGTTGTCGTCTTTATAAATCTATTTCCTAAAAGCAGTGTATTGTTGTGGCACATAAATGGGTAAACGTCCTCATGCGTCATCTCAGCTGCTCAGTAGAAGGTCCTCGGCTGTCAATTTACGGGCTGTTTTCTCTGTGTCCAGGGGATTGCTTTTTCAGCTGTCTCTCTCTCTCTCTGTGCAGGCGCTAAACAGTAAGTGAAAACTGGCTTAGCAATTCATCAGATGGATCCTTTCATTTTCCAAAGGTGCGCCAAAGAATGATAAAGCGCTCATGTCTGTAAATCACATGACCTGCGTTCTGTGGACGAGGAGACTAAAGCCTCTGCCTACCAAAGGGCCAGATATTTATAAAATGGTCAAACTTTCTAACCTGATGTAATGATTTTGGGCCAAAGAAGATGGGAGTGATACACTGTGTGTGCCGCATCACGGTATACATTGTCGCTTTGTAATATAAAAAGACATGGAGGAAAGCTTGGTCTGATCTTCCTTCCAGTAAAAGGATCTGCCCCAAAGCAGATGGTGCAGCTCGCCAGACACCAGAGCTGGACCATACAATCATGTTTTATGGCCATACTTGAGGTCTAGAAGAAATTTTTCCTGTAATATTGGTTCATCGGTAACCACTTCATGGGGGGGAGGGTTGATGTTGCCTTCTTCTGGATCAACACAGTAGAATTATAGGTTGGATTTTATGGAACTGTGTCTTTTTCCAACCTCATTAACTATGTTACTATCACGTATGGTGACATTTAGGAACCACAACCCAAATTATAACATACACTAACAGAAAATGTTCAAAAAAAAAACACCTAGAAGGAGTTAAGATAAAAAGCCTATTTTACACTATGGCAGTGCTGGAGGCTGTTACATGTAGGGATCAAAGTTCCAAGATCCTTCCTTTTTTACTCCGTTAGGAGATTTGGTGTTCCAACCAGGTAACATCCGTCTACACACCGCCCGTGCTACACAACGTGATCTTCATGGTCTCCAGCAGCTACCCTGGCCAGCTTGAGCATCAGATCTCTCCCCCATGGAGAATGTCTGGGACAGGATGGGGTGGCAGATTTCCCACACACAGAAGACAACAACCACCTTGTCTGAACCATGGGTCCAAGTTGAGAACACGACATACTACAGGAGTATTTACAACATCTGTATGATGGCACCATGTCACAGTGGCCACCTGTATTGCAGCAAGGGGAGATGCCACCCAGTATTAATGGGACCTCGTCCTACACCCTGCTACAGAACCCAAAAGAAAGGGGACATCACCTTAGTTGTGTGACCATTGACCGAGCTCCACTAGAAGGTTATACTTTGTCAGTCTCGACTCATTATCACATTATGTGTTCCAGGTGTTTTTTTACTCATTTTCCACTAGTGTACAGTAGGTACAAAAAAAGGTCTCCTGCACCAAGACCCTGGCCCCGGGTCACATTAGAGGAACCTTCACATTTCAGTGGTAACAATTTCAGGCTTTTCTGGCCGTCTGGTTCGATCTGCATTGTAATGCAAATCATTTGTATGGATTTTCACCCTGGACTCGTGCCATCAGTGCAGCGTGCCCGTGTTTACGCCTGTCGGGGAATCTGGGGCTGCCAGAGCTTATTGTGCAAAAGCAGAAAATTGTAATGGGTTCTGTGGCGCTGGCGGAGAGGAATTCTGACACCCAATGGCGCCAAGAAGCTGCTGCTCTGACTTACAGATTCCCTGCTTTAGTTTTAGGAACTGAACCACAGTCTGACACCTGGCAAAACCTCTCGTCTCCTCGGTGCATGACCTGAAGAGAAGTGGTCAAAGAGAGAATCCACCAACGAGAGTTTAGGTCTCTCAGACAAGGGTCAAAATCAGCTGCCGACTCCACGGGGGGGGGGGGGGGGGCATGATTACAGAACAGGGGTGTCCCAGAGACCGCCATTTTTTCAGTTTTATAGACCACGCTTGAGTATAAATCAGTGACCCTCGATACTGGCGGTCAGACATGGAGGACGTTGGCGCCTACCTTGTAATAGATACAGTATATTATAGCATCTTCTGGATTAAGCTAAATTCACATCTGCCTTCGAGGGACTTTACCGGAGATTTTGTCTAAAACGAAAAACTCCTGCATGCAAGGCCACATTGTCGAGTAAAATGACGGACTCCTTAATGGACACCTGACCCATAATAGTCCATGGGGTCCATCTGGCGCCGTTAGTTTCTGCTATAACGGAAATCATTAGTGCCAATGTGAAAGCAGCCCAGGGTCTGAGCTGGAAATATGAGCTTGTCAATGGTGGGATCGATTGGACATGGCATGGTCACCTATATGGTAAGACATGGTATCCAGTGCAGCCCCCCCCCCCCCTATCGATGAAGTGTTAGCTCTTTGGCCACAGGACCAAAGCAGACACCTGGGAGTCCTGTCTGAAGGTGACATATACACAAAGAGAATCCTCTGCAGGATGCGGATGCTGCACTGGAAGGTCATACACATGGTGCAGAAAGACAGGCACCCCCGATCAATCATTGATGAATACCCCCCATGTAAATAGAACTCACCGGAGCCGGCGCGCTGTTAACCGTTACCGTCCCTGCTCCGCCAGATTATCCAGGCTCTGCTGACAATCAGACGCTGTTAACCATTGCTGTCCTGGTTCCAACACTGTCCCCACCTGACACAAAGCTTGCCCCGGATAACAAGGATGAAGGGGGCTCACTGCGCCGGCGACAGGCGCAGGAAGACTAGTCCCAAATCTCCAGCCCCGCAGCCCTTACAATCCCAGCGAGACACCGAGCCAATCGCAGAGATCCAGGCGGCCTTCTCTGCAGCTGCACCGTACGGATGAGAGAGAGGGAGGAAAGCTGCCCTGATCCTACCCTCCCCCTCTATCCCACTCCTCCAGGGCTCCCAGCCGGCTTCTTACTGGGATTTCCAATCAGTTCAGGCTGGGAGAGGCGATGAACTGCACAGATCCCGTCCCCCTCGCCCTGGGGCTGATGGTGTTACATTATAGTAGATTAACGCCCCTCATCCCAAAAGACTAGACCCCAGAACTCTAAAACCCAAGTGGAATGAAAGGGTTAAGTGAGGTGGCCATACTGGTGACAACTGGAATCAATTTAACTTGCTCCCAATAATTGTCCCAACTCCGTTAACCCTTCCCCCTCATTTCACGTCACAATGTACCGGCCGCTTATGTCAGAGATCGATCCTCACCTGCAGACCCATTCATTTCAATGGGGACGCAAAAGATGCGGACAGCACAACGTGTACTGTCCGCATCCGTAATGTCCTTTCTGCGGACCCCCGCCAAAATATAGAACATGCCCTAATCTTGTCCGTTTTGCGGACAAGAATAGGCAGTTCTAACAGAGGGCAGGAGGTAGCGATCTGTAAAATGCAGAACGCACACGGCCGGCATCCGTGTTTTGAGGTTCCGCAGACTGCAAAAAACGGCTACGGCCGTGTGCATGAGGCCTAAGGGTGCATTCACATGACCGTATGTATTTTGCGGTCCACAAAATGGGGATCTGCAAAAAATACGGATCACGTCCATTTTGCCCATTGTAACAATGCCTATTCTTGTTGGCAAACGGACAAGAATAGGACGTGTTCTATCTTTTTTGCGGGGCTGAGAAACTGACATATGGATGCGGATGTGCTGTCTGTTTTTTTTTTTATGGACCCATAGAAATGAATGGGTCCGTGTGCGAACCGCAGAAAATATGGATCAGATAAGGACCCAAAATACGGTCGTGTCAATGGGGCCTAAGGTCAAACCACAGGGAGCAGCATTTTACCAGATCCCCATTACCAGATCCGGTGGAATTTCTAGCCATACACCAATTTTATTTTTTCTCTTTCCGGCGGAAAGCATAACGGATAGGGTCAGTTCAGGTGCAATGGCGGTTGTTCACAGTCGGATTGGGCAGAGCCTAAGTAGCGCAATATTTCTCAGACTAACGCGTGAGCAAAACTACTCAGACCTGTCCCGATGACGTGCTGTGGTGCAGTGACGGCACCCGCGTCTCATCTGCGTTTCTCCATATCATCCCGCTTTTTCAATAACCAAGGATTTTTGTCAAGTGTCTCCCCCTGGGGTGGGGGGGGGGGTGGAATTTACATGTTGTCATAGTAACCGGATTAAAGCCTCACAGAAGGAGCCGGCGATTACGAGCACAGCGGGGTGCCCGGCGCCGACTTCTTTGTACATTATGTGAAATAAAAAACAGGGAGCCTCCACTGCCCCCCGACAACAAGCCAAGGCGAGCGACGTGACCCCTCTCAGCTCCGGAGCCGCCTCAGCATCTGCAGGACGGTCATTTTCCCACCTTCAGGAGAAAGTGTGAAAATCTAATCCATAATGAAGATGAATCTTCTGACTGACAGGAAGGCATCAGTCTCTGCAGCAGAACGGCTGGACGCGGACACCGAGAAAGTGTCGTCAGAAGATCAAATATGGCGCCACTAGGAACGATAATGTGATGCGTGAAGATTTTTATGGAACCCAAAGCCATAGTCCTCCATGTATTGAACAAATGCCTGGAGAATACCAGATGCTACCCAAAGCGTAAAACCAAAAATAGATGGAGAACAATGGCAGATTCCGGATTCCTGGGCACTAGATCAGGGATGACCAACCTGTGGCTCTTCAGCTGTTGTAAAACTACAACTCCCACCATGCCCTGCTGTAGGCGGATAGCTGTAGGCAGTCTGGGCACGCTCGGAGTTGTAGTTTTGCAACAGCTGGAGAGCCTCAGGTTGGCCATCCCTGCACTAGATGGTCCAAATGTGCCTTAACGACTGCCTTCAAAGAGTAGTCATATGGGGACCACATTCTGACTAGACTAGTGTTACGAGTGGTGGACCCAGGGGTTTCTACTGGCACCATCACGGTTTATCCTGTTTATGAATGGTGCAGATGTTGGACTTTTTCTGTATTCATGGATGACAGATCTCCGAAGATTTGCAGCATGGTGGCTCAGTGGTCAGCGCTGGGGTCCTCGAAGTTCCAATCTGACCAAGGGCAACATCTGCATGGAGTTTGTACATTCTCCCCGAGTTCACGTGGGTTTCCATCGGGTTCTCCGGTTTCCTCCCACACTAAAGGGTGGGCGACCTAGATATACTGGCAGCTTGTCAGATGATGTTCAAGATTGACAAATGTAAGGTGAATCACAATTGGGCGAGTCGACAATGGAGAAGGATTTGGGTGCAATCCTAGCATATAATGCCAGTCTGCTGCCACAAAGGCCAGCAAGATATTGTCCGCTATTGGGAACGGAATGGCGTCTGGAGAAGAAAGTATTATTTTTCCCCCTTCAGAGCGCTGCCACACTAAAGGGCAGGGAAAATATAATTGGCGCATGCCATTTTTCTAGAGTACAAATGTAGTAAATCTTGTTGCATGTGCTGTTTTGCATTAAAGTTTTTTTAATTTTTCCCTTCTCCCTCACTTTGACACCTATGGCCCCCCTACCCATACTCTGCCCGCTTTTTGTAAGTACCACAAGATTTGCATAAGGGCTCATTCAGACGGCAGTATGCTATCCGCAAAAATGCGGATCCGTTTTTTTTGCGGATTAGATGCTGACCCATTCACTTCTATGGGGGCCTTTTCTATTCCACGGTTCCACAAAACAAATGAAACCTGTCCTATACTTGTCCGTGAAAATCAGGACATGGCCCCATTGAAGTCTACGGGTCCGCAAAAATACTGAATGCTATCCATTTTTGCGGACAGCATACGGCCGTCTGAATGAGCCCCTTAGAAAGAGGTTAATGTGGGGTGTCTGGATATTCAAGATGACTGCTCCCTCTCATCTGCCATCTTTCCTTTCCCCTCTGATGATTTTTCTGTTCTTGCACTATTTCCCCTTAGGCCTCATGCACACGACCGTTGTTTTGGTCCGCATCTGAGCCGCAGTATTTGCAGCTTGGATGCGGACAGCACTCTGTGTGCTTTCCGCATCCGTTGCTCCGCGGTCCGCAAAAAAAATATAACCTGTCCTATTCTTGTCCGTTTTGCGGACAAGAATAGGCAGTTATATTAATGGCTGTCCGCACCGTTCCACAAATTGCGGAACACACACAGGCGACATCCGTGTTTTGGGGATCCGCAATTTGCGGAACGCAAAACACACAACAGTTGTGTGCATGAGGCCTTAGTCAGATTTCCATCACAATCCCGCTACCTCCAGCAGAACATACCAGCCTGTGCATCACTTGGAGGCAGTCTACTGTACAGCAGATCATACGAGCCCATGCATCACTTGGAGGCAGTCTACTGTACAGCAGATCATACGAGCCCATGCATCACTTGGAGGCAGTCTACTGTACAGCAGATCATACGAGCCCATGCATCACTTGGAGGTAGTCTACTGTAGAGCAGATCATACGAGCCTGTGCAGCATGGAGAGGCAGTCTACTGTAGAGCAGATCATACGAGCCTGTGCAGCATGGAGAGGCAGTCTACTGTATAGCAGATCATACGAGCCTGTGCAGCATGGAGAGGCAGTCTACTGTACAGCAGCTCATATGAGCCCGTGCAGCATGGAGAGGCAGTCTACTGTAGAGCAGATCATACGAGCCTGTGCAGCATGGAGAGGCAGTCTACTGTACAGCAGACCATACAAGCCCATGCAGCATAGAGGCCGTCTAATGTACAGCAGATCATACAAGCCTGTGCAGCATGGAGAGGCAGTCTACTGTAGAGCAGATCATACAAGCCCGTGCAGCATGGAGAGGCAGTCTACTGTACAGCAGACCATACAAGCCCATGCAGCATGGAGAGGCAGTCTACTGTACAGCAGACTATACAAGCCCATGCAGCATAGAGAGGCAGTCTACTGTACAGCAGACTATACAAGCCCATGCAGCATAGAGAGGCAGTCTAATGTACAGCAGATCATACCAGTCTGTGCAGCATGGAAAGGCAGTCTACTGTACAGCAGCTCATACGAGCCCGTGCAGCATGGAGAGGCAGTCTACTGTACAGCAGCTCATACGAGCCTGTGCAGCATGGAGAGGCAGTATATTGTACAGCAGCTCATACGAGCCCGTGCAGCATGGAGAGGCAGTCTACTGTACAGCAGCTCATACGAGCCCGTGCAGCATGGAGAGGCAGTCTACTGTACAGCAGCTCATACGAGCCCGTGCAGCATGGAAAGGCAGTCTACAGTACAGCTGATCATAGGCGTCTGTGCAGCATGAAGAGGCAGTATATTGTACAGCAGATCATACCAGCCTGTGGAGCATGTAGAGGCAGTCTACTGTACTGCATTGTGGGACACTATTGTACCGCAGATAGAACTTCCTGTGACCACTCTGGTACGTGTATTGCAGTCAAGTGGTCGCTAAGCATCCCGAATTCTCCAAATCTGCAAAATTCACTAATGGGAATGTTAGTATCTAAAAGCTGGCAACAAAACTCTCAGCCGGGATGTGTGGACCCCCTCATGTAACCCTCCCCTCCTCAAAGACGAAAATACACAAGCGATGTAAAAGTCCAGGAGTATCTAACCCTCTAATAAAGGGGTCCGGCTGCGTATCAGAGTATCCTGCACCGTGTGGAGCCCGGGATCCACAAAACTGGAGAAAACAGATCGTGCCAGCACGCGCCCCAAGGATCTCACCCACATCATTTCCCACAATCCACCGGTGAACGCGGCTATGACTCCAAATTAAAATAACAACATTGTCAGGTGTCAAACTCTCTACATAGGCATTATAATCTACTGCACGACTCTACTAGGCAGCCCCCGTATTAACCCCTTCACACCAGGAAACCTTATTAGGTGCCTTTCCTGCTCTCCTGTTTGTCCTCCCCAGATCAGCAGAGCTGCACATTACACCTCATCTCACCCTGGTACCAACAGCCCCATATCTGACACCCAGAGCTTTCATACTATGCAGCCCCTGATCACCGTGCGCCACCTGGTGGTCACCGCATGTGAAGCGCCATGTAACACCAGGTGACCAAGATTCCACTGCGATAACTCTCTTAGTGCAGATAATGTAGTAGATGTTACCTGCAGTTCTATGTAACACCACAGATAACACAGTGATAACTCTCTCAGTACAGATGATGTAGTAGAGGTTACCTGCAGTCCTATGTAATACCACAGATAACACAGTGATAGCTCTCTTAATACAGATGATGTAGTAGATGTCACCTACAGTCCCATGTAACACCACAGATACCACTATGATAACTCTCTTAGTGCAGATAATGTAGTATAGGTTACCTGCAGTCCTATGTAACACCACAGATAACACAGTGATAGCTCTTTGGGTACAGATAATGTAGTAGATGTCACCTGCAGTCCCATGTAACACCACAGATAACAGCGATAACTCTCTCAGTACAGATAATGCAGTACATGTCACCTGCAGTCCTATGTAACGCCGCAGATAACAGATAATGTAGTAGATGTCACCTGCAGTCCTATGTAACACCACAGATAACACGATGATAGCTCTCTTAGTACAGATAATGTAGTAGCTGTCACATGCAGTCCTATGTAACAGCACAGAATATACAAATGTTGTCTGTCCATGATTTTTAGACAGATTCAGACCTTGGGATCACTAAAGAGCCCCCCTCCCCTCCCATGTCATCCCAGGACCATCTCCTCCACTATCAGATGACTGGCAGATTAGGTACCAACCATGAATCGACCCGACATCGGGAGATACAGCGAGGGCAGGGCTGACACAACACCATCACACCCCCCCCCCCCCCCCACACACACACACACCATATCATTATACCATCACTGTGCCAACCCCATAGACATGCCCATCATGCTGTGACAATTGGGGTCACTTAGCTCTGTGACAACGCCATCTTCTCAGTTTAGGTGGTTGACACCTCAAGAAGCGACTGCAACACCAAAGATTGGGGTGTGAACTGGCCGCAAGCAGGTTTATTATCTCTTGTGGGGTACAATACTAATCCTAGGCCATCGGGCCGCTAACTAAACACCACCTTGTCCCTCACTAACAGGCCCCGGGTCTACCACCCAACTCCCCAAACACAAGTCACAGTTCATACAATACATCTGGTGCTGCGGCTCTCCCAGGCCTCAGCACCCCCCGTGTCTTCCCCAGACTGGGAGTTGGAAGAGCTCAGCCCACATTTACCAGTTCTCATCATCCACCTGCCTGATGAACAGAGGAAAACCCAACTTTCCCAGACTTTTCTCCCTCACCCAGCTTTCCATGGGAGAGAGGCAGCATTCCAGTGGCACCAGTATGTCACTATCCACTGCTACCCAGCCCCATACACTGATCCATCATGTTGTGCCCACCACACACACATATACCCATTAAACTGTACCCATCACACACACATACCCATTATGCTGTGCCCACCACATACCCATTATGCTGTGCCCACCACACACACATACCCACTATGCCGTGCCCACCACACACACACACACATTATGCTGTGCCCACCATACACACATACCTATTATGCTGTGCCCACCAAACACACATGCCCATTATACTGTGGCAACCCACACACCAATCAGGGTAAGCTCGCCTTGCACCCAAATACCCATCACTCTGTGCCAGCCTCACACACACACACATACCCATCACAATGTGCCATCCTCACACACATATCCATCATGCTTGCCAGCCTCACACAAACATACCCATCACATTGTGCCATCCTCACACCCACTTACCCGTTACACAATTTTAATGAGTGTTAAGAGATGGTCTGCCATGCAATGTATTACATACAGATCTGCTGGGGCAGTCTACACAAACAGGAGAGAAGATGACCCTCGCCATCCCTATAATGCGCTGGTGAGAGTATTATACAACTCTCATCATCCATATGACTGCACCCTGCCTGTCACCATCAGTATCAGACTACACAATGTGGCGCACATCTCTATCCAGGACTCCTATAAGCGTCACACACGGAGGTCTCTCCACCATCGCTGAGGGGACCCTGTTCCCCGATAGGTGCAGGTCCGCACCTTCAGAGCCCTCATCTATCATCCACATGTGCCCAGGATGGGAGTACCCCTTAACAAACTGAAGGTTTTTGTGGGAACACAAATCCACAAATCTGGAAAAGAAAATTATGGACGTGTGGATGGACCCTTAAAATCCCTTAGGCCCCTTGCACACAAGCGTTCCTCCCGCAGCGATTCCATATTGCAGCACCCGGCCTGACCTTCACTTCAATGGGTCTGCAAATCCGGAGATGCGGAACTGAAGCACGGAACTGAACATTACGGAAGCACGACAGAGTTCTTTCTGGGGTTCTGTTCCGTTAACTTGCTCTATCTTTTTGCGGAATGGACGGATCGCGGACCCATTCAAGTGGATGGGTCTGGGATCCCCATGCGACTGCAGTTTGCGGTCCACAGCACGGGCAGGGGCTTCACACGGTCGCGTGAACAAGCCCTTAGGATTACATAGCATCATAAATCAATATAATGCTATGTGACCCCCCGGCAGCAGCTGGGAGGTCAGGCTGGGAGCTACTTGGCGGACTCGCTGCCGGAGGAACGCTCGTCTGCAACGGGCCTTAGGCCTCGTGCACATGACTATATGCATTTTGCGGATCCACAAAATACGGTTACCGTCCGTGTTCCATTACTGACCTTGTCCTGATCCAGAACTCCATTAGGTCTTATACACCAGACACATCCAGAGCTGCATTCACTATTCTATTCTTACATCATGTCTTATATGCGAGTCACACCCACAGCTGCAGTCATTATTCTGCTCTTATAGCGTGTCTGGTACTCTAGTCACATCCAGAGCTGCATTCAGAATACTGCTGTTACAGCATGCCCCATACTCCAATCACATTACAATTATTATTCTGATGCTACATAATCTTATACTCCAGTCACTTCCAGAGGTGCAATCACAAATGCTGTTGGAATATTATGTTTCATACTGCAGTCACTTCCAGAGCTGCAGCTTCCTGTTGTCAGATCATGTCTAATACGCTAGACACATCCAGAGCTGCGGTGACAAGTCTGCTGTGAGACCATGTTTTTTACTCCAGTAACATATGTTGCGACATCATGGCTTGTACTCCAGTCACATCCAGAGCCACAGTTCTGGTGGATTGTGCTGTAGTACATGTTGGGTTTTTTGACTACTTTAATTTTAATTAAATTGAATGCACCATAGGAGAGCACACTCTGTAATAACACTGAACCTGCTGGGGGTAGTAGTGAAATATGAGGTCGTACAACCTGTGAGCTTGCACACACCAGTGCAGCTTTGGATGTGACTGGAGCATAAGACATCATATGATTCAACAATAGTATAGGAGATAGCATGGATTCTCACAGTAACATTTGGTAATCGTTTGCTTTCATGTTAAATTTTCCAAAATTTATAACAAACGCCACAAATGTTCTGCTGGATATGTCGTACCACAGTTACCAGAGGTGCCCAAATTTCCCTATTAGCTTATAATGGGGCCCATGAAAAGTCACCTCGCAGCAAGAAGGGTCCCACTGTCCATATCAGAGATACAAGATCCCAAGCCTCTGATGGCTTCCCCGGACCACGAAACAGGAAAGCCTCCATGATGTTGGGGGTCACCCCGAGGTTATCTCTATAATACCGGCCCATCAGGTGGCACCCACGGACATCAATCTCCTGCGCAGATACCCATTATATGGTATTGAGAGCTAGCGGGGGCACCCTGTACTGACTACAATCTGAGGAACTGATCAAAGCCCCCACTTTAGGGATTAGATCATACCCCACCTGGGGAAACAGCTGAGAATCTGAGACTTGGGCTCTCCAACCGCAAGAACCTCTGTAGACACTTACAAAAGCCAAGATGTTTACTCAAGACAGAACCCAAGAACTTCATCAGTAGGGTTCACATCCTCAGAGGTCTTCAGAACCCTCAACAGAAGCCAAGAGCTACCTCATAAGACGGCTTCAGAAGCAATGTCTCACTGTATTGTGGTGGACCCCAAACCTCCAATAACAGGTCACCTCATCCCAAGACTTCACAGAAGCTTCCAGAAGCCAAATGCAATGACTTATAGAACCCAAATCACTAAACTTTCGACCCTCACCCCCAGAGGGATACACAGAACCACAGCCTCAGGTTAAAAGTCCAAGACCAGGAGGTAGAGGGCCCTACAAACATGTATCATGCGTGATACTGACTGCCGAGGTGGTGTATCTAAGCCTATTGTGTGAGATACTATCGGCTGAGCCGCTGTCTGTATGTGTCATATTGTCTGATGTATGCTTCTGTCTGCTGAACTGTGTATCTAAACCTATAGAGTGTGATACTGTCTGCTGAGCTGCTGTGTATCTAAGCCTGGTATTGCATGTGATTCTATGCGGAGCGGCTGCATCTTATCCTATAATGTGTGATACCGTCTGCTGTATCTAATCCTATTATGTCTGATACTGTCTACTCAGTTGTATCTGTCTACATTTATCATACTGTCTTCTGAGCCGCTGTATCCGATCCTATCATGTGTGATACTGTCTGCTGAGCCGCTGTATCCAATTCAATCATGTGTGATACTGTCTGCTGAGCCGCTGTATCCATTTCTATCATGTGTGATACTGTCTGCTGTATCCAATCCTACCATGTGTGATATGGTCTGCAGAGCCGCTGTATCTAACCTATCACGTGTGATACTATCTACTGAGCTTTGCACCTAAGCATCTCATGTCTGATACTGTCTGCTGTATCTAATCCTATCACATCTGATATTGTTTGCTGTATCTAATCCTAGCATGTGTGATACTGTCTGCTGAGCCACGGTATCTAATCCTATCACATGTGATACTATCTACTGAGCAGTGTATCTAAAGACTGTATTACACCGTTGTCGGGCCAATCATTGCTAACGAAAGTTCGTATGAACTCTCGTTAGCAATGATCTGGCAGTGTAATACTGCCGCCGATTACCCTATGAATGAGCAAATGCTCGCTGATCGGGCAATCCAAATCTTTTGACAGGTTTAAAAATGATCGTTTGCCGGCGGCAGATCGTGGTGTCTAATCACAACTGGTCAGCATGGGGACGAGCGATGGTATAACGATCGCTCCTCCCCATGCTGTGGAGGAGATCATTGCATGTAATAGCAGAGGTCTCCTCCACCAGCAAGCGGGCGATTGCCGGGAAGGAACGCTTCCTTCCAGACAATCGCCGGCTGAATCGGGCTGTCTAATGCAGTCTTAAGCCTCTCATGCGTGATACAGTCTGCAGAATAGTTCAGCTCTCCATATAACATTACCATCTCTCATTATCTGTATATAATGTATGACGCAGATTTCCTCGGAGATTATAACCTTCTGCACGTTGTGTTATATAACCCTGCAGCTTTTTAACATAACAATGTCAACGACGACTACGATAATGACGGCAGCGATTAGGTGACTCACCGAAGGCGTCTCTGGGAGACAGCTGACTGATCCAGCCTGTGAGGAAGAAGAAGGCAAAGTGATCAGTCCAGGGTAACAAACACTAAACCCAAAGTGGAACCCCCCACCCCAGATCTGCATCACATGGGGCAGATCAGATCGCCTGCACTCACACATCACATCAGGCACCAAAGCAATAACACAATGACCCTAAATTAGGTGATCCTGAGACGGCCACTATCAGTCTGGATCCTCAGGGGAGGAGCTGCATGGGGAGGGAAAAAAAAGATTCAGACTGGATCCTCAGGGGAGGAGCTACATGGGAAGGAAAAATCTAAGCCAATCACAGTGAGAGGCTTTTTCATTGGTTGGTACAGTGGAGATTTCTGTAAATACTCTGGGGCATCATCAGTAATTTAGGGTTAGAACAAGTACTTAAAATGTCAGATCTGAATGTCTCTGTTGTCCACAGTGGAGATCTATGTCCAGTGGGATCCCTGGGGATCATCATCGTAAAGAGATCACCTGATCCCATATAGCTCATCTCCAGCAGCTGCATAGCCAGGTGCAGATGACACTGGGAGACTGATTTCTTTTCCTTCCGCCTGTCTATTATCAGATGCATCATAATTCCCAGAATCAGATGAGTATCCAGGCAACTAATGTGCCGACGTCTCATTTATCTCCTTTACAGTTTAGGACGTCCTGGGCCAAGACTGCACACACACTCCTTGTGACAATATAATGTTATAATGGGGCAGCGGTTCCTGGATGTCACTATTAGGCTACATGCACACGACCGTATGTGTTTTGTGGTCTGCTAATTGCGGATCCGCCCCAAAAAAATTAAAAATAAATGACATCCGCATGCCATCCGTTTTATTTTTTTTTTGCAGATCCATTGTAACAATGCCTGAAAACGGACAAGATTAGGACATGTTCTATTTTTTTTTGCGGGGCTACGGAACGGACATACTGATGCGAACAGCACACGGTGTGCTGTCCGCATTTTTTGCGCACCCATTGAAAGGAATGGGTACGCATCCTATTCGCCAAAAAAAACGGAACGGACACGGAAACAAACAACGTTCGTGTGCATGTAGCCTTATCAGAATAGATTTCACAGGAACGACTACTATTAAAATCTAAAGAAAACACAGAATAAACACGCATCTACGGAAAACAGGGGTGGGAGGAGGGCGCGGTGACAAAATTAGGAGGGGAAAGCCTATGGGGGACCTTGCCTAAAGCAGGGCTGATATCACTCCAGGCTTAGAAGTCCAGTGGGTGGTCCTATCAGTGATTGACAGCCTTCTATGTATGAGCATGATTAGAGAGATAGCTGCCAATTAAAGAGTAGGACCGCCCACTGGACTCCTAAGCCGACCATAAACATGAGATAATAGCTGGCCAACAACTAACTCAACTTTTATTGTGAAGGGAGAGGGGGGAAAGCTGCTGCTAAACACCTGAAATCCAACATGCCCCACCCTTCTGTTCTGAAGCAATCATTCGTCCGACAGCTATTGAATATATATAAATGGGCGGTTTAAGACTTCAATTAAATAACTAGGGTTGGACCCTGGTCCACCACCCTGGTAACCTAACCAATCTGTCAGTTTTAATAATTTATTGCTCATACATTGCTATTAGCTATACATTGTGCATATAGAAATAAGGGCTTTAGCAGGCAATCACACATTTAATTCAGCAACATTAAATGAACCCTTCTATCAGTAATTGACCCTTTGCAGTCATCCTCTGGGGCACTGCACTAATACTACAGTAGCAGCTATTCATCTATCACTGCCGACAACCAGGCTCTATACCATGTCTGAATAGTTGTCACAGCCCCGCCCCCTGTAGAAATCAGTGTAGCAGAGGGCCCAGCTTACATAAATTGCTTGTTATGGAGATCACACTGTCTGTCCTCCGGAGCAGATATCCAGGGGCCTAGTATCCTCAGGGTATATTCAAATGATTAAAATCTGTCATAGAATCTGTTGCAGAATCCGCTATCAAAACGCCACCTATTGACATCAATTTAAAAAAAAAATAATAATAATACGCCACAATATCCGCTTCAGAAGTGGCATGAGAGTGTTTTTTCATTAAGATCAATGGGGAAACAAAAAAAAAAACTTTGGCAGCGTTTCTGCCACCAAAAACTGTAGAAAAGCGCCAACAAAAACTCCTCCAAATCCTCAACCAAAAACTTCTAAAATGCTTTTAAAAACTCCTCTAAAACCACCACCCAATTAGAAATCTGCCACCAAAAATGACCTTATCTGTCTGCCATGGATTTTGCTGTGTGAACATACCCTCAGCCTGGTAGATGGTTGGCATCGGCTGTGGGTGCACTGTGGATTGGTGACATGCTAAATGCTAATGCATAGTTGCCAACTGTCCCTAATTTGTCAGTCCTAACAAATTCCACCATTTTCCGGGCTGAAAATGGTCAGGGATACCAATAGCCCTGCCCGTAAGGTGGATGGAGTTGGGGCATTCGTAGGGAAGGGTCTAGATGCCCCGAATTTACCAACCTGATGGACATTTGTCAGCAGATTTGTACCTTTGACACTGGCTGACCTGTTACATGTGAGCTTGGCAGCTGAAGGCATCTGTGTTGGTCCCATGTTCATATGTGCCTGCATTGCTGAGAAAGATGATGTTTTAATATATTCAAATGAACCTCTAGGAGCAACGGGGGCGTTGCCATTACACTTAGAGGCTCAGCTCTCTCTGCACCTGCCACGCCCTCTGTACTTTGATTGACAGGGCCAGGCAGTGAAAATGTCATCATGCCTGGTCCCATCAAAGGGCAGAAAAGCTGCAGAGAGAATTGAACCTCTAGGTGTAACGGCAACGCCCCCGTTGCTCCTAGAGTCTCATTTGCATATATTAAAACATCATTTTTCTCAGTAATGCGGGCACACAGAAACATGGGACCAACACAGATGCCTTCAGCTGCCAAGCGCACATGTAACAGGTCAGCCGGTGTCATAGGGACAAATCTGCTGACAGATGCCCTTTAAACCACCTGCAGTTGCGGAGGGATCAGGCAGGAGCAGGACTCCAAATTCACGGGACGCCGACCTTCTCACCAGGACATGCTGATAACAGAGAACAATTGTGAAACGGTCATCATTAGAGATGCCAACCGGTGCAGTCCCATGTCAACATGAAGGAAAAGCCCTGCAACTTTCAGCTGGCCTGTGCCGTTTCGACAATCTCTGCTCGTTGTCAGTGAATGGAAACATTCAAACGGAAACTGGTCCTGACCTCGTCCTCCGCACAGCTGTGGATTTGGTACAATCTCTTCAGTCTAGCCAATCCTCTGTGAGGGTAACAGACTGATCCATTTTGCCTGCACTGATACATTGTTACAAACGGGACAGGGGGGATGTGTTATCCTCACTGTGGCTTGTCGGAAACTATATATTATAGCAAACTCGTGACGGTGAGAAGTTTAAGGTCACTGCAGTTTCCCCATTCACCGACAGCAAGCAGAGATATTGGCAAGAGTGAAAAACTGAAACAAGAAGTGGATAAGAAAGTCTCAGAACTTTTGCACTTCATCTTGGCGAAGGCAGCACAGACCTGGACTACCCGCTCCCCCCCCAGACTCACGTCTCTGCAGCTCCGCCACCCCGGCATGTCTCCCGAGCTGGATACGGCCAAGATTTTAATGGCGCAGCATAAAGAAACGGCAGGTGCCCGGGGCACAGGACAGATGTGGTGTAATGATGTCAGGGAGCTAGAGAAGGAAACAAATGCCCTGTGGTGCCCACACCGCTCCTGCCCTACTTTCCTAAGCCGTGCCCTGATATGAGGAGAGTTAAGCCCAGTCTGCCACCGCGCTCATCATTAGAGGCCACGTCCGTGGGAGACTCGCTCGCTGATAAGACCCCCGTCTCGCTACTAATCCTTGTAATCTGGACAATGAATATGTTCACCCCCCCTTACTGCTGGGTACATGGATATGATGAGAACAGCGACGGGCAATCACAAATGGCGTCTGAATAGCTAAATGTACCATGCAGGAGCCCAGGAAAGCTGGGTGACACAGCGGTAAGGGCAACCCGGGAATATGCCAGGCAGTGGCTGAACTAACAATTTCCTGATTAGAGGGATTAATGGTTCCCCGACAGCCATCTCTCCTGCACCTCATACACATGCATGCTCAGTCGGCTGAGCAGTGCAATGTCCTGAATGGGGAGAAGGGAAAAAGCCGCTGCCATTGACACCTCATCTCCCCAAGGACAAAAAGATCAGGCATGTTGAAACCCAGCTGCCTGATCCTCATCTCTCCTGACATCTGCCGTTGGGAGGTCTAGACACCCATTAGGTAGTCGTCCTGTCCTGTTTATCTGATGTGTACGGCAGCCTTAAAGAGGTGAGGAATTAGGTCCCATTCACACAACCGTATTTTTGTTCCGTATCCGATCCGCTTTTTTATTTTAGTGATAGAATTAATCCCTGAGTGACAACAATCTTTTCAATATACCATCAGTGTCTGAGATGAGCCAACCCCCTTTAAGGGTCCATTCACACGACCGCCTCCATATTATCGATCCGCAAAACACGGACAACAGCAGCGCGTTTACCACATTTTCCAGTCCTGCACATTCCACCCTGTGTTAGAAACGCAAAACAGACAAGAATTGGCATTTCTAACACAGGGTGGAATGTGCAGGACTGGAAAATGTGGTAAACGCGCTGCTGTTGTCCGTGTTTTGCGGATCGGTAATATGGAGGCGGTCGTGTGTATGGACCCTTAAAGGGGGTTGGCTCATCTCAGACACTGATGGTATATTGCAAGGATTGTTAGATAGGTGCGGGTCCCACCTCGAAGTGAACGGAGAACAGAAGCGCATGCGCAACCACCCGATATTGACCACCATAGGAGCTCCGAAAATAGACCAGCGCTGCTTGGGCGATTTCATGCAGTCCCATCTACGTCTCCATTCACCGCTATGGGACTTCCGAAAAATACCCGAGCAGCATGCTCTTCTTCACTTCAGGGGCCCAGTTCTGGAGAAAGGAACGGGTCCTAGAGGAGGGACCCGCAGCTACCTGACATTGATGGCATATCCTAGCAATAAACCATCCATGTCTGAGGTGGGAATACCCCTTTATTCCTCACATTGTACTTGCTTTCTCCTGAGGCGGGGAGAGAGCAGTCTCTGGATGTCCCGTGCATTTTTAGACATTTTTCCAGTTATCGCGTTGTCACTCAGGGGTTAATTATCTGTATAAGACAGAAATGAACAGAAGATTTGAGTTGAGGACGAGAGCGAGAGATGTCTAGATGTTCCATAAAACTCCCCAAAATTTGAGAAGCGACAGAGGGAAGCTAAAAGGGGGATTTATGAAAGTGACAGAAAGTAAAGAGGCCTCTGTTGCCAGTAGCAACCAATCAGAGCCCAGGTTTCATTTCATATTCTGTGTTTAAAAAATGAAAGCTGTCCTGTGATTGGTTGCTGGGGTCACACACAGAGAGGATCATGGGAAATCTCCAGGTCTGAAGTCTGATTTCAGGACGTTCTGACTTCTCGCGCTTTCTTTTCTTGTCTATTTCACAAGTTCTGGATGAAGAAATAACCTGTTATGTCTAAATTCTAACTGTACCCCACACACAAACACACAGCATTAACAGATAAGAGCAACGTTCTGCAGACTCTGCAGAGGCTAGTGGTGTAATAATCTGCAGAATATATCACTATGTATCCGTCAGGAGGGAGAGAAGACAGAGCAATGCTCTGCAGATCTCTAGAGAGGTCACTGGTGTAATAATCTGCAGGATATATCACTATGTATCTGTCCGAAGTTAGAGGGGACAGAGCAATGTTCTGCAGACTCTAGAGAGGTCAGTGGTGTAATAATCTGCAGAATAGATAACTATGTATCTGTCAGGAGGTAGAGAGGGACAGAGCAATGTTCTGCAGGTTTCTAGAGAGGTCATTGGTGTAATAATCTGCAGGATATTTGCACGTTATCCTGGAGATGCTCTGGTTCCTGAAGAGTTAATAGTCTTCGCTGTGGTCGGGGGTCTTGGCCACACTTACCCCGTGTAACCCCCAAACGTGAAACTCCTCTTCCTGTGGTTCATGGTGGTGCTCGGTGGCGCTGCGCCCTGTGACTGAAGGCAAGCCCCAGCTCTGTGCTCGTCGCTGACAGCTGGGACCTCCCCCCCCCCCCCCCCCTCCATCTCCTTCCTGTGGGTCCAGCTGTGTGTGTGAGGGGGGGGGGGGGGACAGAGAGTTGCGCCCCAGATTCCTCCAGCACTGATTATTGATCAGGCGATTAGTTTGGTTCAGGCTGCGTTCACACACGGCGGCGGAAGACATGGGGCGGACTGCTGTCGGCGCAGTGCGTTGTGGTTTTTACGGGGAGCCCCTACCCCAGAATAACCAGCGTAGGACCGAGCACACACCCCAACATGCAGCTACACCTCTAGCAACAAGTTGTATCATGGCTGATAACAGGGAGCAATAGCACGTGTTCCCGTCTGCAATGGATTTGGGTGATGGGTTTCCCTCATGGGGATCGCAGCAAGCGAAATTAACCCATTCTTCTAAGTGCGCAAATGTCAGATGGTCATGTGACTGCGCGGAAATTGCGGCACAGAGGGGGCAGTGTGAACGAGGCTTTGGAATTTAGTGTCACTACAGTCGCTTTGTGTCTCCGGCTCCGGGGGCTGACTCCACAGACCGGGGGCGACTGAATGACCCCATTGTCCGCTCACAAGCTCCACAAACGCCACATCCCGCTACAGAACACCATTCAATAAAGCGCCGTGCTGGGGTGTGTGGGGGGGGGGAGCTTACAGATACCCCATTGTTACTGACCGCAGGGTTATTATGTATCAATGTGGATTCATCTTATTTATAGTCACTGTGTCCTCTCCTACGTGGGAGGAGCCTTTCTGTTTCATGAATAGAATGCCAGAACGACGGTGAAGACTGACACTTAAACAGTGCTTTAGAGTCCATCTGTCAGCAGATTTGTACCTATGACACTGGCTGACCTGTTACATGTGCATTTGGCAGCTGAAGGCGTCTGTGTTCGTCCCATGTTCATGTGTGCCCGCATTGCTGAGAAAAATGATGTTTTAATATTTTTAATATATGCAAAGGAGCCTCTAGGAGCAACGGGGGCGTTGCCGTTACACCTATGGGCTCAATTCTTTCTGCACTTTGAGAGGGTCAGGCATGATGATGTTTTCATTGCCTATCCCTGTCAATAAAAGTGCAGAGGGAGCGGCAGTTGCAGAGAAAGCAGAGCCTCTAGGTGTAATGGCAACGCCCCCGTTGCTCCTAGAGGCTCATTTGCATATAATAAAACTTAATATTTCTCAGCAATGCGGGCACATATGAACATGGGACCAACACAGATGCCTTCAGCTGCCAAGCGCACATGCAACAGGTCAGCCAGTGTCATAGGAACAAAACTGCTGACAGATGCCCTTTAAATAATAATGTCATTAGGTGACAACCACTATGAACAGTGTAATCATGGCCATCTATGGTTGTCAGCTTCTGTTGTTACAGCTAGAGGGGGCACTGGGAGTGAGGGGCTATGTTCATCTGGCTGCTGTGGGTTGGATATATTACACATGAGCGCCCCCTGCCTGCGGCTCTATGTCACTCCAAGGTCAGTGTAGCCTATGTCACCTCCGCTCAGAGAGGACCGTGAAACCGTCCAGCACAGTATACCATAATGTCATTGCCTGGGATGTGTGGCGGCCTCTAGTGGTAGATCCCTGTAATGACAGGATTCAGCACCAGAGACAGGGCTCGTTGTCTATTCCCCTAATATGTTACAAGACATCCCTCTGATAGTCAGGGAGAGGATAGGCATCACTTCAGGGTATAATATTTGGGTTATCGCTGCCCCTCGCACCACAATACCCATGTGTATGTCATCCCCTGCTGCGACTCAACGCGATACATCAACCATGCAAGTCAATGGATGGCTGAGCTGTGTGGTGGCCCTCTTCCCTGCACTGATCTATGGGGGTCACAAGTTAGAGGAGCTGATGAATGGTGAACCCCAAAAAAGCATTGAAAGGGGGAGGCCAGAGAACAAAGGGCTGACAGGGCAGTAGCACAGGTTCCAGTATTGTGCTAGACTGGATACAACTGTAACAAACCCCCAACTGTAAGCAGGTCTGTAGAGTTACAGTCTTTGGATGTAAAGAAGGATGTTCTTTCTCATTGACAGCAAGCAGAGATCGTGAAAATGGTGAGGAATTTGAGCACAAGGGTTTTTAGAAACGTGAAGAGAGCATGGTTGTCGACCATGGAAAATAGAAGTGATTATTTCTCTTATTGGCTGATGGAACGACGAATGGATGGATGGACAGACGGTCGGATGGATGTATGGATAGACGGACGGACGGATGGACATGTTCATGGACAGATGGATGAATGGTTGGACAAATAGTTGGATGGTTGGATGAATGAATGGCTGTATGGACAGATGGATGACTGGATGGACATACCCATGGATGAATGGATGGACAGACAGATGGATGAAGAGATAGATGAATGGGTGGATGAACAGATGGATGACTGGATGGACAGACACATGGACGAATGGATGGGAGGACAGATGGATGAGTAGCAGGATAGGCAGAAACATGGATAGATCAATGGATATACATAAATGGATGGAAAGATGGACGGACAAATGGATGGATGAATAATTGGACAGATAGATGAATGGATGGATGGACAGACGGTCAGATGGATGTATGGATAGACGGATGGATGGGTTGATGGACAGATGGATGAATGGATGGATGGACAGACGGTCAGATGGATGTATGGATAGACGGATGGATGGGTTGATGGGCAGATGGATGAATGGTTGGACAAATAGTCGGATGGTTGGATGAATGAATGGCTGTATGGACAGATGGATGACTGGATGGACATACCCATGGATGAATGGATGGGAGGACAGATGGATGGGTGGCAGGATGGGCAGAAACATGGATAGATGGATGGATGGATCAATTGATATACATAAAATGGATGGAAGGATGGACGGACAAATGGATGGATGGACAGATGGATGGATAATTGGACAGATGGATGAATGGATGGAAGGACAGATGGATGGAGGGATGGATAAATGGATGGATGAATGTATAGGCAGACAGATGGATGAATGGATAGATGGACTAACTGACGAGTGGACAGACAGATGGACGTAGAAAAGGATGAATGGATCCACATCTGGCTTTGAGTTTCTGTGTTTAGAATTCGGCTCAGGCTGGGCTCAATCATATATTCAGCCTCACACACACTGGGCACAGCTGGCACTTTCCCTGGGCACAGCGAATAAAAGTCGCACTCGCCGCATGGTGCTCACCTCAATGTAAGTAAACAACATCTGCCGCTCTGCAGCGGTTAACCCTCCGCCTCCTGGCCCCACTTGTGCAGCTCATATCAAACCTGCAGGAGACTGGCAGTGCCCGCTATGTCTGCCACGATGTGAACTTGCCCCTGAAGATACTTGATTGATTTCCAATTGTAAGCTCTTAGGTGGACAACTCTCATCTTCCCTCTCACTCCCGACAGCCCCTCTGTCTAAGGCCTCTTGCATACGGCGGGTCTGCAATACACGGGCACCGGCCCGTGTGCACTCCGAATCACGGATGCGGACCCATTCCCTTGAATGGGTCCACGATCACGGAGATGCAGAACGGAAGCACGGTTCGGAACCACACGGAAGCACTACGACCCAAGTTAAATGGGTCTCGATCCGTCCCGGCCGCCACACAGACGTTGCCCGTGCACTGGGGACCGCAAATTGTGGTCCCCAATGCACGGCACGTATGTACAACTTTAGTGTGCAAGAGAATGATGATGATGGTGGTGGTGGGCATCCCAGATCAGGAAGCTGGCATCTGCTCCTTAGTTTTGGTATCGTGCCTGAGGTCTATGGCTACAAGGGATTAGCAGCGAGAGATCTTCCGGCTCCACATCCATGTTTATTCTCAAAATCCAAAAAACAAACACAATTTGCTGAGATCGTGGCACCTCTCCCAGGGACCGGCTCCTTCCATCTGTTCCGTGTATATGTGGCGGCTCTTTTGTGAGGGAGAGGGTGTCTGTCCCTCATACAGGGGGCTCACAAAAACATGATGGTGACTACGGCCTCTTTAATATCAGGTGTTTGGGTTATTCCTCCCCCATTACTTGCCCCATGGTAAGAAGTCCCCATAATAATCCCAGGTCCTAAAAGTTATATTGCTATAGGAGGCATATAATAATGTCACACCGGCGGCTGCGTCCTCCCAAAGAAGGTCACCTGCTCGACACACACGAGAAGCAGAAACTGCAGCACCAGCACATGTTATGTAAGCTGTGCATCGCTGGCATCTGCAGCCGGATGTTCCCCGGGGCGACAATATGTGCCACATCTACAGCTGGATCCACAAGTCACAACACTGAGGCAGCATCCTCCTCCTCCATGACAGGGATCATCATCATCTCCTGATACCGGAGTCATCATCCTCTGGGACAAGGAATATCATCATCCTCTAGGAAAAAGATGATCATTATCCCCTGCGACTGAAATTATCATCATCCTCTAGCACACATAGTCGAAGAAATACTGTGTCATAGAAATCATGATCTATCGGAATAAGGATCATCATGATCCACTAGGACTAATATTATCATCATCCTCCAGGATAAGGATTATCATGCTCCAGGACAAGAATAATCACGACCCTCTGAGAAAAGGATCATCATTATCCTCTAGGACAGGAATGATCATCATCCTTTGGGACAGGAATCGTCATCCTCCAAGAGAAGGATCATCATCCTCCATAGCAGGGATCATTATCATTCTCTGGGACAGGGATCACCATCATCATCCCATGGGACTGGTATCATAATCATTCATGGTCACAAAAATCATCATCCACCAGGACAAGGATCATCATCCTCCAGCATAGGGATCTTCATAAGCCTCTGAGGCAGGAATCTTAATCATCCTCTGGGGCAGGAATCATCCTACTCCAAGACAAAGGATCATCATCCTCCAGCATAGGGATCTTCATAAGCCTCTGAGGCAGGAATCTTAATCATCCTCTGGGACAGGAATCATCCTACTCCAAGACAAAGGATCATCATCCTCCAGCATAGGGATCTTCATAAGCCTCTGAGGCAGGAATCTTAATCATCCTCTGGGACAGGAATCATCCTACTCCAAGACAAAGGATCATCATCCTCTAGGACAGAAATCATCCTCATCCTCGGGGACATGAATCATCATTATCCTCTGGGACAAGACTCATCATCTTCCAGGACAAGGATCATCATCCTCCAAGACAAGCATCACCATCCTCTAGGACAGGGATCATGAGCCTCCAAGACAAGGATCATCGCCCTCTAGGATAGAGATCATCATCCTTAAGGACAAGATCATCTTCATCCTCTGGGACAGAAATGATCATCTTCCAGGACAGGGCTTATTATCCCATCCTTCTCCACCAGAGAATTCACACCACTGAGAATGAGCCTTAGTCTGAGAGCACAGTAAAGTGGTCATAACCTAAAAGTCAAAAGACAAGAAAATGCAGGAGAAGATACGGGGCAGATGTGTGGCCCCCGACCCCCTGGATCCCATAGAGCAGTGATAGAATCATGTTACGTGTGTACATGGCTCTCAGGGGTTACTGCTTCACCTTGCAGAGACCACCAGAAGTCATAGGGACTCTTAGGCCTCTTTCACACGTGCTTCATGTTTTTTGCCCGGATAAGATGCAGGTGCGTTGTGGGAAAATGTGCAATTTTTTCGGCGCGAGTGCAAAACATTGTAATGCGTTTTGCATGCGCGTGAGAAAAATCGGCATGTTTGGTACCCAAAGCTGAACTTCTTCACAGAAGTTCGGGTTTAGGTTAGGTGTTCTGTAGATTGTATTATTTTCCCTCATAACCATGTTATAAGGGAAAATAATAATGATCGGGTCTCCATCCCGATCATCTCCTAGCAACCGTGCGTGAAAATCGCACCGCTTCCGCACTTGCTTGCGATTTTTGCGCAGCCCCATTCACTTCTATGGGGCCTGCGTTGCGTGAAAAACGCACAAAATAGAGCATGCTGCAATTTTCACGCAACGCACAAGTGATGCGTGAAAATCACCGCTCATATGCACAACCCCATAGAAATTAATGGGTCCGGATTCAGTGCGGGTGCAATGCGTTCACCTCACACATTGCACCCGTGCGGAAAACTCGCCCCGTGTGAAAGGGGCCTAACAGTCGATGGATCCTGGAAAAGTTATGCAAATTAGCTCTCCTCTAGAAGAAAGAAAATGGTCTCTCTAGGGCGACCCACGGGTAGCTACCCTGTAGATCAATGCCATGAAAGATGACTGGAGATTTTATCCAAACCAGAGGTTCTCCAAAAGGAAGAGACATCCATCTGTGTACATATGCATGTTTATCCTGAGCCTCCTGATGCACGTACACAGGCAGAGCAGGCGAGATGATACACAGAATAATGGCGGCCACTAGTGGACAATGCAGAGGAGACGACAGAGGGGCTGCGAATATAATAACCCATCTCCATTCAGTCACCAGCCCCCCATAACACCTGAACCCCATCTTGTAGCAGTTTATTGGGGGCTCGAGATGCCCACCTTATTAATTTAGGGGTAGAACCCTCACCCCCCCCCTCGCCGTCTGCAGCACATTCACTAATAAGGTCACTGACTGTTAATAATCAGCCTCTTAGCTACAATTAACAGAATCAATTGTTCTCGGATTGTAGACTCAGCGTCAAACGCACCGCAGCCCGCCACGTGCAGAGCATTGCTCTATCTTCTCTACCTCCTCCACACATAGTGCTATATTCTGCAGATTATTACACCACTGACTTTTGCTGCAGATCTGCATAAACATTGTTCTGTCCTCTCTACCTGCTGACAGATACATAGTGGCATATTCTGCAGATTATTACACCCCTGACCTTTCTATAGATCTGCAGAACATTGCTTTGTCCTCTCTACATCCTGACCGATACATAGTGGTATATTCTGCAGATTATTACACCACTGACTTATCTAGAGATCTGCAGAACATTGCTCTGTCCTCTCTACCTCCTGATAGGTACATAGTGGTATATTCTGCAGATTATTACACCCCTGACTTATCTAGAGATCTGCAGAACATTGCTCTGTTCTACCTCCTGATACATAGTGATATATCCTGCAGTTTTTTACACCGCTGACCTGTCTAGTGAGTTGCAGAACATTGCTCTGTCCTCTCTACCTCCTGATAGGTACATAGTGATATATCCTGCAGTTTATTACACTGCTGACCTCTCTATAGATATGCAGAACATTGCTCTGTCCTCTCTACCTCCTGATAGGTACATAGTGCTATATCCTGCAGTTTATTACACTGCTGACCTCTCTAGAGATCTGCAGAACATTGCTCTGTCCTCTCTACATCCTGACCGATACATAGTGATATATTCTGCAGATTATTACACTGCTGACCTCTCTAGAGATCTGCAGAACATTGCTCTGTCCTCTCTACATCCTGACCGATACATAGTGGTATATTCTGCAGATTATTACACCCCTGACTTATCTAGAGATCTGCAGAACATTGCTCTGTCCTCTCTACCTCCTGATACATAGGGATTCTTAGCTGCGCTTCCTGTCATCCCATTGAAGAACACTACCGCCTCTCCGGTATGACCTGCCTGATAACAGGGAACAATAGACTGACCTGAGCATGGAGAGAATGCACACTGCAGCTGGGTCAGGGTTAACAAGACACGTCATATATCTTGTCATTGTAGCCCTAGTGCAGACGCGAGGGGTGTCAGGGGGTGACAGACAGTACATGCTGGGGACATATTGGGGTGTGGGGTGCACTATAGATTGGGGCGGTGTGCTGGTGGATGGGAGGCACAGACTATACACATACATATAACTGCACAGACAATAGAGGGAGGATACATTGTAACGCTGGCAGGCTGTGAACATTAACCCTGGGGTGAGAGCCAAGCCATTGCAGTGATCAGACATGACTTGGGCCCAAGAGCTGACAGTCTAAGAAGTGATAGCTGACACCAGAGACCTTATATATAGCATCCCCGCCCACCGTACAGTATATTTGGTTTTACCTGAGCTGCCATATACATACACACACACACACATATATATATATATATATAGTAGATAGATTAGACAGATGTTAGCTAGATATGAGATATGGATAGTAGATATAAAAGAGCGATAGATAGATATGAGCTAGATATAACAGTATAATACACATAGCATACATACACACTGATATATATATACACACCTATAGGTATCTCTGGATATACGTGCCCCGTACTCACCGCACCCCGAGGACACACCGATTTTCTCCTTAACACAGAGCGCTCGACATGTTCATCTCCTTCTGTCTATCCCATGTCTGAGAATCACTGCAAGGCAATCTGGGAATGCTGGGAGAGGATGGGGCAGGTGCTGGATTTAGTGATGATGAGACAGGTTGGGAAAATGGTAAGAGTGCTGGAGATGTTGATGATGGGGCAGGTCCTGGAGATCATGAGGTGCTGACTCTAGTGATCATGTGACAGGTTCTGGACATATGGGGTGGATGGGGTGCTAGAGTTGATAAAGCAGGTTTCTGAGATATTGGGACTACTGGATCTTGTAATGGTGGGGTGTAATTCTGGAGATGTTGGGATGCTGGAGATGATGAGGGTTCCGTGGGTAATGGGCTGCTGGATCTAGAGGTGATGAAGCAGTTTTTGGAGATAGTGGGGCATTGGATCAAGTGATTATAAGAAAAACTCTGCAGATTATGAGGTGATGGATCTAGTGATGTTGAGTTGTTCTTGAGATGAACTGCTGGATCCAATGATGATTAGGCAGGTTCTAGAGATGGAGTACTAGACCTAGTGATGATGGAGCAGATTCTGGAGAAGTCAGGGGACTGGAGATGTTGACGAGATTGGTTCTAGAGATAATGGGGGGCTGGATCTAGTGATGATGAGGCAGGTTTTGGAGAATGGGGTGCTAGATCAAGAGATAATAAGGGAAATTCTGGCCATGAGCAGGAGCTAGATCTATTGATGATCTGGAGCTAACAGATTGCCGGATCTGGTGATGATTAAGCAAGTTCTAGAGATTCAGGTGCTGGATCTAGTAATTATAAGGCAGGTTTTGGATATGATCTGTTGCTGGATTTAGCAATGATGAGGCAGGTTGTGGAGACGATGTGGTGCTGGATCTGATGATGATTCTCCAGATTCTATAGTTTATGAAGTGCTGGATCTAGTGATGATTGGGCAAGTTCTGGAAATGTTGGGGTGCTGGAGATGATGAGGCTGTTTCTGGAAATGATGCAGCGCTTGGATCTAGTGATTATGGAGCAGATTCTGGAGATGATGTGGTGCTGGATCTTGCGATGATTAGGCAGATTTTGGAGATGATGGGTTACTGGAGATGTTGTGGCAGGTTCTGGAGATAATGGGACAGGTTATGGAGATGATGAGATGCTGGGTCTGGTGATAACAAGGCAGATTGTAGAAAATACAGGGTGTAAGTTCTGGAGGTGTTAGGACAGGTTCTGAAGATGACAAGACGCAATGTCTATAATGAGGTGGTAGAACTACCTAATATAAGGTCAAGTTTTTAGTTTATAATGGGACACAGGTCAAAGTAATTAGGGAAGAGGGTTTCAGATGGGTGGGGTACAGCAGAAAACAATGGGTTAAATATGTTAGAGGTGGTGGGCTGGACTTTGTGGAGATTTCTTGAAGTGATGGGGTCCAGTTGGAGATGATGGGGGCAGGTTCTGCAGAAGATGGGTACAGGTTGTGGAAATGATGGGGTTCAAGTTATGGAGATGATGGAAGTACAGGTTATGCAGACGACAGAGGTGCAGATTCAGAGGATTATATGGTATAGCTGGGGGAGATAAAGTAGATTTTGTAAAATATGGGGGTACAGATGATGATGAGGTGTTCTTCTAACAACAAGTGATGTGAAAGGCTCCAGCTTTGCAGGTGCTGAATGTTTTTTTTAGCTGATTTTAGGTCTCAGTCTGAAGATTTGGGAAGTATTTTGTCCTGGCAATGCCCGCTCTCTACATCTACACTGCTGGTTGATGGGATGAGGAGGGCTCTCTGAGGCTTCTTATAAGGTCGGTGTCGCTGAAGCCTGCTGGGTGGTCCTCAGTGCCAGGGAGGGGGAACAGATGCAGCTTTAGAGATGCTCAGTTCATGTCTGGAATGAGAGACGAGTAATCCAGAGATTCTCCGGAGATGCCAGCCTGTGGGGCAGATAGAAGGCCGTCCTTAGATGCCAGGCGGGGGGAGGGTGGCAGAGATGCCAGTCTGTTAGATTGGGGGGGATTCCAGGCTGCCACAGACATAGACGAGTCTGAGCAGATAGAAGGAGCAGCAAAGAGTCACATGGTGCTTCTAGCACAGCCTCAGCTTCTCCACTGGAACAGATTTACCCAGGATTAACCCCTTCCTGCACGTACAAGAACAGAGAACACTATGCACCAGAGAATGCGCTGTCCAAGGGATGAGCCATAGTTATCAGTGTATTGTGCCAACCTGCAAACATTCTGATGCGAGGAATGACACCTGTGACACCAGCTCCAATCATGTTGAAAGACATGATCATCCCCTGTGGGAGCTGTAGTGCAATCTACTATATAGCATATAATACGAACCTTCGGACCATGCTGAAGTAGTCTGTTATACAGCAGGTAGTACAAACCTGTACAGTATTGAGAAGCAATCTATCGTACATTAGATAAAACAAACCAGTGCAGCATGGAGAGGCAGTCTATTATACGGCAAGAAATGCAAACCTGTGCAGCATGGAGAGGCAGTATATTATACAGCAAGAAATGCAAACCTGTGCAGCATGGAGAGACAGTCTATTATATGGCAAGAAATGCAAACCTGTGCAGCATGGAGAGACAGTCTATTATATGGCAAGAAATGCAAACCTGTGCAGCATGGAGAGGCAGTATATTATACAGCAAGAAATGCAAACCTGTGCAGCATGGAGAGACAGTCTATTATATGGCAAGAAATGCAAACCTGTGCAGCATGGAGAGACAGTCTATTATATGGCAAGAAATGCAAACCTGTGCAGCATGGAGAGACAGTCTATTATATGGCAAGAAATGCAAACTTGTGCAGCATGGAGAGGCAGTATATTATACAGCAAGAAATGCAAACCTGTGCAGCATGGAGAGGCAGTCTATTATACAGCAAGAAATGCAAACCTTTGCAGCATGGAGAGGCAGTCTAGTATACATCAAGAAATGAAAACCAGTGCAGCATGGAGAGGCAGTCTATTATACAGCAAGAAATTAAAACCTGTGCAGTATGGAGAGGCAGTCTATTATACAGCAAGAAATGCAAACTTGTGCAGCATGGAGAGGCAGTCTATTATACAGCAAGAAATGCAAACCAGTGCAGTATGGAGAGGCAGTCTAGTATACATCAAGAAATGAAAACCAGTGCAGCATGGAGAGGCAGTCTATTATACAGCAAGAAATGAAAACCAGTGCAGCATGGAGAGGCAGTCTATTATATGGCAAGAAATGCAAACCAGTGCAGCATGGAGAGGCAGTCTATTATATGGCAAGAAATGCAAACCTGTGCAGTATGGAGAGGCAGTCTATTGTACAGCAGGAATGGCAAACCTGTGCAGCATGGAGAGGCAGTCTATTATATGGCAAGAAATGCAAACCTGTGCAGTATGGAGAGGCAGTCTATTGTACAGCAGGAATGGCAAACCTGTGCAGCATGGAGAGGCAGTCTATTATATGGCAAGAAATGCAAACCTGTGCAGTATGGAGATGCAGTCCAATTTACAGAGGACTAAACAAATCAGTGCAACATGTACAAGCAGTCTACTGTACACAGAATACTACAAGTCTGTGGAGCAGGAAGTTACAGTCTACTGTAAAGAGGATGTCTACTGTACATCAGTAACAATCCGTGACCTCTTCAGTACTTAAAGCTGCATGTACTCACATGGTGGTCACCCAGACAAAAAGATAAGTGATCTATAAGAAGAAAGGCCAGAAGGATGTAATAATTATACTCGTTGCAGCCTGCAGTAACTAAAAGGGGTTGTCCAAGTAAAAAAAATATAAAAAAAAGCTAAATAGCAGGGAAGGTGTTAAAATAATAAAACAAGTCATACTTACTGGTTCAAGTTCCCTCTGCTCCAGCTCCACTGCTCTGATCCTTCCCGCTGCTGCAACCATAACGTCATTGTCTTCAGTGCAGCGATGACATCACATTACCACGTGTGACTGCTGCAGCCAATCATTGGCTTCAGAAGTATATAGTGTGGTAATGTGAACAGTGCTGGAAGGTGTGTTGTCCCACTTCAGATAACTCAGATGGGTGAGACAGATAAAATCCAGAGAGTTGCAGTAGTCTCAGCAAAGCATAGTTTGCTGAGACATTTTTGTATACATTTTCTGGGCTGGATTTTACTTGGACTGGTGGCTAGGCCTGGTGTAGGGAGTTGCCAGGCCACACCCTTCCAGTACGGGTTTTTCATTTCTACCTGAGGTGATCGCAGGTGAGGCCTGCTGTAATCAGGCTGGCATAAAGCGCCTCAGAGTAGGTCAGTCTGGGGAGAGATACACTGTGAGATACAGAGACCCAGAGCAGAGGCTCTGTGCGTGGTCTCAGCTCGCCAGGCTGAGAGACCCCGGGGCATTGTGACAGCCCGAAGTTTGGGGAACGCCGTGACACCGGGATTCAAGGGTCACAAGGCCGGAGTCGGGAGGACTGTTGGGCCACACTTCCCCATACAGGTACGGGACTGAATACAGCCGGAGAGGCTGGGGAACTACGGGCTGAGAAAAAGCCGCATATGGGTTCCATGTGTGAACAGGGTTCTGTAGCTGTCAGGGCCACGTTAACAGGTGTAGTGAGAGCCCAGCCGGGCAGGTATTTGTTTTGTTTTAAAGTATGTGAGAACCTCACCACCCCAGTGATTATTAACTGGACTGTTCTGTGTATGAAAAATGTCCCAATAAATGCAATGTTTGGCCTCGAAAGCTGCGGTGGGCGACGATTCTTGTGAGAATGACCCCCCAAGTACAGCGATCCCTTACAATAGCATTGGGGAAGCTGGAGAGGAGGGGTTTGTACAGGTAAGTATAGCTTGGTTAATTATTTTAACCCTTCCTTCTCTTTTTGCAATTTTTCTTTTAACTCTGACATACCCTTTAAGAAAAAGAGGATAACTTAAATCTCAAGATTTAGTCACTCCAATTCTACTGGTGTCTACTCCTCGTTCACGACATGATTTCCATATTGTCATAATTGACCTAATTACATTCAGTGCAGGGATCGCTCCCCTCCACCCGCCGCTCTAATCCTCTGATCATTCTATTACGATGGGTAACCCAGAAAACCTGCAACTGTAATTTTGTAAGTGTGTGAAGCAACACTCTCTAGTTATCTTATGGAATGTTCCTCTCATAGAGACAGCATTATATTATGTGTGTACACTCACTTACAAAAAGAAGTGCAGTACCTCATACCGGGGGGTATCTGCAATTGTTTAATGTTTTATATGTAATGTATTGTAACTTTATGTTTTACCCTTCCAGCAAAGGAAGTATAGTTGGCAGGAACAGGGCTAATCACCCACTTCCTCCCCTCTTGCTAGGAGAGGGCAGGTCCTGCTTCATGCCAGGGGAAGGGGGAGTTCAAGAGCAGCTACGGGAGGGAGAGGAAGCACACTGCAGAGCTCCTACTCCTTGGAAAGATTCTCTAGAAAGACCAACTCAAGAGTCCTCCACAAAGCACTTCAAAGACAGCAGAGTGAACAGCAAAATCTTGCATTTCAGACACTGCTGAAAGGTGAGGGACTACGACTCAGACACCCATCACCCATATCACGACTAGGCCAGGTTAAGTTCAAGCCTGAACCTGACAGTGGACATCTACACCTACAAGTGATAATTTGGGGTCATCCAACCTGCCTTCATGCCTCCTTAACTGGTGCCAGAAACTGCACTTTAAAACCACAAGCTATAAAAAGAGACTGTTATACGTACATTTCTTGCCTCGTTCTTCAAACTACATTTCCACCGCACTAACCCCAGGTAGCAATGGCCAGAGGGAGTACACCTTGACACAACACTTCATCAGGGCCTCTACCACTCCCATCCTCTGCACCAGCTCCTCAGGAATTGAATGAAGCTTTGTGTGTGTGAATGTAATGATGATATAAGTAAGTGATTACAGTATTAGAGGAAAGGAGAAGTTTATTGTGGAAAACTGTTAAATTGAAAGGAGACTCTAGGACCTTGTCGGTTGCCTCTAGCCTGGATACAAGATGAGATATGGCCTCTAGCCTGGATACAAGATGAGATATGGCCTCTAGCCTGGATACAAGATGAGATATGGCCTCTAGCCTGGATACAAGATGATATATGGCCTCTAGCCTGGATACAAGATGATATACAGCCTCTAACCTAGATACAAGATGAGATACAGCCTCTAGCCTGGATACATGATGAAATATGTCCTCTAGACTGGATACAAGATGATATATGGCCTCTAGCCTGGATAAAAGATGGGATACAGCCTCTAGCCTGGCTATAGGATGAGATACAGCCTCTAGCCTGGATACAGGATGAGATACGCCTCTAGTCTGGATACAAGATTAGATACAGCCTCTAGCCTGGATACAAGGCGAGAAACAGTCTCCTATAGCCTGGATACAAGATGAGATACAGCCTCTAGCCTGGATACAAGATGATATATGGCCTCTAGCCTGGATACAAGATGAGATACGGCCTCTAGTCTGGATACAAGATTAGATACAGCCTCTAGCCTGGATACAAGGCGTGAAACAGCCTCCTATAGCCTGGATACAAGATCAGATACAGCCTCTAGCCTGGATACAAGATGAGAAACAGCCTCCTCTAGCCTGGATTCAAGATGAGATATGGCCTCTAGCCTGGATACAAGATGAGATACGGTTGGATATGGAGGTATACAGGTTCTGTATGGGATCCTGCCCACAAATGTTACAGCTGGACCTATAGATTCTACAGACTCATGGGTTGCCAAAGCTGGTATCCCAGCTGGTCCCATAAATGCTCGATTAGAAAAAAATCTAAAATTCCCGGTTGGAATGCCTGCCATGAGAGGAACACGTGGCCGCAGCATGTTCTGCACATATCGAGGAGCTGTCAATGGCAGGGCACGTAATGGTCGCTGTGACACTAAATTTCCCTCTGCTAAGTTCCTGGAAATGGTCCAGGTAGAGACAGGGAAGTGTAATGAAGGGGGCACCTGTGTCTGGATGGTGGACCATGAAATTGTGGGAGCTGCTCATGCTTGTCAACAGATCAAACAATCCTCTCTACTGGTGGTTTGGCTGGGCCATCCAGAACCTGTTCACCATGTGTGCTTGCCTTCACGTAACCACTGCTCCCAACACCGCCTAACAGCTAGGTCAGAATGGCCTAGATGGCTGAAATTTATAGAAACAACCATCCTGCGCCTCTCAGTCCAATGATGCACCCCCTTTTCAGAGTCTGTCACATGGGCAAAAAAGTCTTTGAGTGCATCATAGAGGCATGTCTAGCAGTCAACGATCTCTCACCAAGAGGTACACTACCCAAAGGTATCCTCTAACAGTCCTATTTTTTTTTAGGGCAGCAAGGGAAGCACTTTTATGCCCTCTTGTGGCAAGACCCAGCCAGTTCCGTTTCAAAGTTAAACTACTACTGATATTTTCCACATATATCTGTATTGCTATGCTGCCACCTAATGGTTAGGCTGCATAATGATTAATATTGTTGTAGAAACAGGACCTGTGATCAAATCACTGGAGCCCTGCAAGTACTCAAGCAGGCACAGTACACTGCTTATTATTGTAGTTGAATTTGGTGGTGACTCTCCCTCAGTAGGTATGGAACTGGCCAGCAAAAAGTACCTTGTTATTGTTATAATGTAAGTCATAATGTAAGTCCAGTAAAAATAATAGCCCCTGTGGTGTGTTGCCCGTAATACGTTGCTATGTGTGAGGACCTCTGGTCACATGACCAAACTGACAGGTCCTTCAGTCAGGGAGAGGCATCCTCTATCCAGATGAGTGCTTAAGTACCTTGTTATATTGTGAGTCCAGTTCAAATGATACTCATTGTGCCATGCTTCATGTGATACGCTGTTGTGTGTTATGTGTGTGAGGACCTCCAGTCACATGATTAGATCAACGGGTCCTTCAGTCAGTGAGGAGCTGGCTCTATAAATACGAGTGGTTAAGTACCTTGTTCTATTGTGAGCCAAATAGAAACTCATGGCCATTGTGCTGTGTGTGCTGTGATATGCTGCTGTGTGCAAGGAACTTTGGTCACATGAAGGGGTTGACAGGTCCTTCAGGCACTACCTCAATAAATAGGAGTTGTTAAATACCTTGTTATATTGTGAGTCCAGTCCAAATGATGGCCACTGTGCTGTTTATTCTTGTGATATGCTGCTGTGTGTTGGAGGACCTGTGGTCACATGACCATATTGACAGGTCCTTCAATCAGGGAGGAGCTGTCTTTACAAGTAGGAGTGATTTTGGTGCTACAAGACCCGCACAGTGTGCAACTTACCCCCCTGCCCATGGACACTTCTACGGAAGCACAGGGGCTGCAGACAGAGACCCTATGCAGCATTTGAAGTGATATGCCATTTACTGTATAACTCCCTTGTGGCCAGATCAATCACACAGCTCCTGTGGTCATGTACCCCGAGTTAATGTCCATACTGCAAGTCCCCTTTAAGGCCTATAGAACCCATCAGGGATATCTGTAGCTTTGGCTGCCATCACATGGGTTCTGGTACAGGCTGGGAGCTGTGTGATGTTCGCGGCTTTCTCTACACATGATTAGCAGATTTTTGCTTTCTTTGCCACTGTTGGTTAATTAACGGAGTAATTTGCAGATTTCAGGATAATTAGGGATTTACGCTTTAGCTGCCAGGAAACGCTGGATGATGCAGGATTTATACGTGCAGACAGAAGGAGCCTATGTAACAACATATGCAGCGTCCTGTCTGCAGAGACCGGCCATCAGGGTGTAGACGGCAGCCGCAGGTGTCATCATGCAGTGACTACACCGTCCAGCAGGGGGTGCATAGTACGAAAAACCACACTGACTTCAGATCTAGATGCAATAAAATCTATTGCTCCCTGTTATCAGCCAATTCAGGTTGGGGAGTGGCTGGAGGTACAGTTCCTAAATACTGAAAAACTCTGTATTTGAGACTGCTGTCAGCTCCTCTTCAGACTGTGAAGGTTATGGGCCCTTTAACCTACTAGCGGACATTGGGCGGATATTTTCCTTCATGTCATGTACTGATACTGTCTCCATCTCCTCCTTCCACGCTAGAAATTCGCCGTCGTTAATTTCGTTCCTCTTTTACTACGTATGATAAGAAAACCGCAAGTCAGATCCGCCTCCTCGCACTGATTCACTGCCAGTAATTGCGGAGGTCGGGATAGATGTGATCGGCGGCGTGTTCTCAGGTCAGAGCGACAGGCATCGCGCAGGGAGAATTAACGCACAGGGGATCGGGGGTCAATGCCGAATAATTATTAGATATTATGTTTTTTCATTCCCAAGAGGGAAGCGCGGTTGTGTTGCTATAGAGACGCCATTGTCAGAACTAGAGGAATTGTCTGCGCTCGTTCTTCATCTCACATGGACCATAAAGAACCTCCAAGAAATAGTGTCTACAGTGCTCTCATAATAGTGCCATACAGTGCTCTCATAATAGTGCCATACAGTGCTCTCATAATAGTGCCATACAGTGCTCTCATAATAGTGCCATACAGTGCTCTCATAATAGTGCCATACAGTGCTCTCATAATAGTGCCATACAGTGCTCTCATAATAGTGCCATACAGTGCTCTCATAATAGTGCCATACAGTGCTCTCATAATAGTGTCATACAGTGCTCTCATAATAGTGCCATACAGTGCTCTCATAATAGTGCCATACAGTGCTCTCATGCTCTCATAATAGTGCCATACAGTGCTGTCATAATAGTGTCTACAGTGCTGTCATAATAGTGTCTACAGTGCTCTCATAATAGTGCCATACAGTGCTCTCATAATAGTGCCATACAGTGCTCTCATGCTCTCATAATAGTGCCATACAGTGCTGTCATAATAGTGTCTACAGTGCTGTCATAATAGTGTCTACAGTGCTCTCATAATAGTGCTATACAGTGCTCTCATAATAGTGCCATACAGTGCTCTCATAATAGTGTCATACAGTGCTCTCATAATAGTGCCATACAGTGCTCTCATAATAGTGTTGTACATGCTCTCATAATAGTGTCTACAGTGCTCTCATAATAGTGCCATACAGTGCTCTTGTAATAGTGCCATACAGTGCTCTCATAATAGTGTCTACAGTGCTCTCATAATAGTGCCATACAGTGCTCTCATAATAGTGCCATACAGTGCTCTCATAATAGCGCCATACAGTGCTCTCATAATAGTGTCTACAGTGCTCTCATAATAGTGCCATACAGTGCTCTCATAATAGTGTCATACAGTGCTCTCATAATAGTGCCATACAGTGCTCTCATAATAGTGTCATACAGTGCTCTCATAATAGTGCCATACAGTGCTCTCATAATAGTGCCATACAGTGCTCTCATAATAGTGCCATACAGTGCTCTCATAATAGCGCCATACAGTGCTCTCATAATAGCGCCATACAGTGCTCTCATAATAGCGCCATACAGTGCTCTCATAATAGCGCCATACAGTGCTCTCATAATAGTGCCATACAGTGCTCTCATAATAGTGCCATACAGTGCTGTCATAATAGTGCCATACAGTGCTCTCATGCTCTCATGCTCTCATAATAGTGCCATACAGTGCTGTCATAATAGTGTCTACAGTGCTGTCATAATAGTGTCTACAGTGCTCTCATAATAGTGCCATACAGTGCTCTCATAATAGTGCTATACAGTGCTCTCATAATAGTGCCATACAGTGCTCTCATAATAGTGTCATACAGTGCTCTCATAATAGTGCCATACAGTGCTCTCATAATAGTGCCATACAGTGCTCTCATAATAGTGTCTACAGTGCTCTCATAATAGTGCCATACAGTGCTCTTGTAATAGTGCCATACAGTGCTCTCATAATAGTGTCTACAGTGCTCTCACAATAGTGCCATACAGTGCTCTCATAATAGTGCCATACAGTGCTCTCATAATAGTGTCATACAGTGCTCTCATAATAGTGCCATACAGTGCTCTCATAATAGTGTCATACAGTGCTCTCATAATAGTGTCATACAGTGCTCTCATAATAGTGTTGTACATGCTCTCATAATAGTGTCTACAGTGCTCTCATAATAGTGCCATACAGTGCTCTTGTAATAGTGCCATACAGTGCTCTCATAATAGTGTCTACAGTGCTCTCATAATAGTGCCATACAGTGCTCTCATAATAGTGCCATACAGTGCTCTCATAATAGCGCCATACAGTGCTCTCATAATAGTGTCTACAGTGCTCTCATAATAGTGCCATACAGTGCTCTCATAATAGTGTCATACAGTGCTCTCATAATAGTGCCATACAGTGCTCTCATAATAGTGTCATACAGTGCTCTCATAATAGTGCCATACAGTGCTCTCATAATAGTGCCATACAGTGCTCTCATAATAGTGCCATACAGTGCTCTCATAATAGCGCCATACAGTGCTCTCATAATAGCGCCATACAGTGCTCTCATAATAGCGCCATACAGTGCTCTCATAATAGCGCCATACAGTGCTCTCATAATAGCGCCATACAGTGCTCTCATAATAGTGCCATACAGTGCTGTCATAATAGTGCCATACAGTGCTCTCATGCTCTCATGCTCTCATAATAGTGCCATACAGTGCTGTCATAATAGTGTCTACAGTGCTGTCATAATAGTGTCTACAGTGCTCTCATAATAGTGCCATACAGTGCTCTCATAATAGTGCTATACAGTGCTCTCATAATAGTGCCATACAGTGCTCTCATAATAGTGTCATACAGTGCTCTCATAATAGTGCCATACAGTGCTCTCATAATAGTGCCATACAGTGCTCTCATAATAGTGTCTACAGTGCTCTCATAATAGTGCCATACAGTGCTCTTGTAATAGTGCCATACAGTGCTCTCATAATAGTGTCTACAGTGCTCTCACAATAGTGCCATACAGTGCTCTCATAATAGTGCCATACAGTGCTCTCATAATAGTGTCATACAGTGCTCTCATAATAGTGCCATACAGTGCTCTCATAATAGTGTCATACAGTGCTCTCATAATAGTGTCATACAGTGCTCTCATAATAGTGTTGTACATGCTCTCATAATAGTGTCTACAGTGCACATATAATAGTGCCATACAGTGCTCTCATAATAGTGCCATACAGTGCACATATAATAGTGCCATACAGTGCTCTCATAATAGTGCCATACAGTGCTCTCATAATAGTGTTGTACGTGCCCACATAATAGTGCCATACAGTGCTGTCATCATAGTGCCATACAGTGCTCTCGTAATAGTGCCATACAGTGCAAGTATAATAGTACCACATAGTGCCATAAAGTGCCCACATAACCTGTTCATACAGTATCACATACTAGTGTGATACGGTAGTCGCACAATAGTGTCATACAGTACTTTCATAATAGTGTCATATAGTGCTTACATAATAGCGTTACACAGTGCTCATATAATAGTTACACAGCGTGCTCACATAATAGTGCATACAGTACTCACATAACATAAGGTGCCTATGCCTACATAATAGCATCAAATAATAATGCCAAACAGTGCCCACATAATAGTGCATTACAGTGCCCACATAATAGTGCATTACAGTGCCCACATAATAGTGCAATACAGTGCCCACATAATAGTGCATTACAGTGCCCACATAATAGTGCAATACAGTGCTCACATCATAGTGCAATACAGTGCTCACATCATAGTGTTGTACATGCTCACATAACAGTGCCACACAGTGCCCATATAATAGTGAAATAATACCACAACCCTCAGTGTGATACTGATATAAAGGTGATATGACGGATTATAGTAGACTGCTTTACGTGGGGATGGGGTGGTGGAGATACTAAATGATGGAGGCCTGACTGTGACCCCTGTGGCCCCTATCTCTGACCCTTGCAGCCCATCTTGCTAAATACTCGTTTAACCCTTCCCCCTTACACATGCACACGTGGCTTGGATCCTGTAGAGAGTGACAGGAGATGATGCTGCAGACATAAAAGGAGAAGTCTCATCATCCAGCACGTGAGGCTACGGGAACATTGTGGCGCCCGTCAATCATCAGCGGAGCACAGATCACACGACAATGAGCGGCAATTATCTAGTCGTGTGGGATGAGTGGAACGACTCCACGTGGGCAGACACTGGAAGGTGAGTGCCAGGCAACAAGAGGCATCACCAGGGGGAGGGGGGCACAGACTTCATCATGCAGATTCTTCTCAGCGGCTGATTCTTTCATCTATAACTTTGTTGGGCCTTTTTCACTCTTGCGTTGGGGCTTTCCGGTTTTGAGATCCGGCAGAGGATCTGTGCCATTTAATACACCCGGATGCATCCGTTAAATCTAAACTGAACAAACAGGATCCGGTATGAAAATCATTGTAAGTCAATCGGCGCCAGATCTGTTTTTTTCGTTAACCAAAAAAACGGATCTGGCACCATTGACTCACATTGATTTTCATGACGAATCCGGTTTGTTCCGTTTCGCAGACCAGGACACAAAACCGCACCTTGCAGCAGTTTTGTGTCCGGTCAAAAAACGCAACAAAATGGAACGGAATGCATCCTGATCAGTTTCGTCTCCATTGACAAAGAATAGGGGACAAAATTGATGATTTTTGGTCCATTTTTGTCCATTTTTCATCCCATTGATTTCGATGGAGTCCACCTAGCCGTGAAAACAGCCCAAAAAAAAGGACATGTCCTATCTTTTGACAGCCAGTATACCACTAAGTCATGCAATCATTGGTTCAAAAGCCGCCATGTATTTTACCGCAGAAACCGCTGCGGTTTCTGCCACATTTTTTCCAATGTGCAGTACCCCAGTACGGGGGTATCTACAAATGATTGGTTTGTAATGTTTTTTAATGTTTGGTGATATACGGTTGGCATCAGGAATGGGGCTAACCCCCCCATTACTCCCCTCTGAGTAGGAGTGGGATGGTCCTAGTTCCTGCTAGAGGCTGGGAGTCTTAGCTTGGATTCTGAGGAGTGAGGAAACAGGTCATATTGCTTCTGCTCCTAGGACCTTAGAGACGAGAGAACCAACTCATCTGTGAGACCGCTACTCCAGACTTCAAAAACAAAACTACAGATATTCTGCAAAGCTAGCAGCAACCATAGCCATCCAGAGCCTGCTGAGGGTGAGGGACTACGACTCAGACAACCATAATCTTACATCACATCCAGGCCAACTCAAAAAAGCCTGCATTACACAGTGGGTACCTTCAGCCATAAGTGCCAGCTCACAGCTCTTAACCAGAAGTGCAGGGGTGCATACCAGAGGTGCCATCATCTGTCACATTCAACCACCATACCTCATCAGCTGAGAAGAGAAATTGGCCTGTGTACAAATGTAACACCCCAGAGTTGTGTTTTTAAACTCTTTTACCCCGCTACAATCAGCTAAGAGAATTAACATTGTCATCTGATGTAATTTTACAGTATATCCTCACAAATGTGCATAAAACCTTACTAATTGAATGTTGCTGTAATCTCCATGTTCACCAGCAGGTGGCAGCAATGTTCTGGCAAGGACTTAAGTTCAGTTTAGTGTTCCTAGGCTGGAATAGTTCATTCCAGTTTAGCTCCCCCCTTCTGTGAGCAGAGTGGGCTATGCCCATATCCTGCCTCATGGGTGGAGAAGGAAGTTAGTGTCAGTGTGCCAGCCACCCCTGCTAGGGGAAGGTTGTTTACGTGTAGGATATCCCAGATATAGGGAATCAAGCCAGGATCTTGTCTCGGCTGAGACATTGATCATCATCCCCAGCCTGAGCCCTTCAGCCTCGGCTGGATGAAACAAGCAGACAACTCCAGTTCCAGGAAGAAACCATAGCCATAATCCTGCTCAGCTAGTCAGTCCCCAAACAGTAGAAGATAGAAAGTGCAGAAGCCAAATTCCTGCCACAGTTTAGAGCTACAAAGCAGACATCCTTTCCTGCAAGCTCCGGGCACATGAGAGAGCAGAAGATAAATTTCTGCCAACCATTGCCAATACCTGCTGGGACCTAAGACTAAAGCTGTATCTTGCTTGGATGAAAGCTCCTCTCAGTAAAGACAAGTTTGAACTTTACCAAAGGTCTGGATCTCAATTTCTGCTGCAAATTCCTCTATTACTCCTACTAGCACCACACTTATTTATTGCAAGTGAGCCAGGATCCAGGAGTCCAGCCATACCCTGGTAGGAGTCACCGTTGACACCATTACCACTACCATACAGAGACATTACACCACTCTGCCATTCCTAACCTGGTACGTGAGTTACAACACCTTAAAGGGCCCTGTGACAGTACCCTGCGCACGCTGCAATTGGCGTCACGAACAAACAATAGACTATTATACTGACCCACTGCATAATTTGGCGCCCGTGTAACTATACCACGGTCCTGCTCATTGCACAAACTACTGCTGGATGTACTACAACTACTATTTTCTCAGTAAAGAGAGACATTTATTCCTCTACTTCTGGCTTGATTACTTTAACCACCTTTTCACTGCACCTATCCCCAGGGAGCAATGGCCTGAGGGCCACTACCACTCCCATCCTCCTCAGGGGCTTGCTGCATTAACAGGATTGTGCCTCTGTACCATACTATCATTGACCCTAATTGCTGTGTGGACCCTAAAATAAACTTTATTGCCTAGCTGGAGGGAATTCAGTGGAAGCTATGGCCACATCGTGTTGACAAGACTACTTGTGGGTGTTTCACACTCATCACTGCCTGTTAGCGAGGCCCAGAATCACGGCATCAGAGACGCACCAGCACGCCAGAGGCGTTAATCTGCAATCTTAGATCCACGCTACTTACGCCAAAGCTCCACTACTTCAGAGAGGGAAATCAGAGAGAACGCCCAGCCGAGGGGCAGGCAAATCGTGTATGTGCTTCTCTCTGCTGGGTGTGGGGGGATCGGCACGTGGTTTGATCTGACATGTTTTCTGTTTGGATCAAATGACGTCGGTGTTGTTTCTGGTACCTGCCACACCTTTCTTCCCCCAGGTGTGGCTATTAAGGTCATTTAACCTTCTCTATTTATAGTTGCTTCTCCCACAATTCTGTGCGGGTCATAGCTTCTGTTTGGACCTTTGGATATCTCGGCTGAGCTCGTGGTGCTTCCATTGCTCCTTTGAAGTTAAGTCTTTCCTTTCCCTTTTGTTTGGGTTCTGTGTGTTGCATTTTCCTTTTGTTTGTATTAGGCCTGTAGGAGACTCCTGTTCGTCATTCCTTTTGGAGGAACAGGTAGTCTCATCCCTGCCATTAGTACCAGGGTCCTATAGGGCTTGATAGGACTCTAGGTATTCCTGCGTATGAACTCAACTACCTTTGGGGTCTGTTCATACCGGTAATCAGTCAGGATTTTGGTTAGGGTTTTCACTAGGAGGTGTCTATTCTCCTTTCCTAGTTCTCAGGCCAGATTCCCTGTTCACCCCTTCCCTCCTATGCTTGGTGTGGTGTTTCCCTCCCACATCGAAGCGTGACACTTAGGCCAGGGCCTGAAGAGCGCTGCATACCTATTGGCTTATGCCGATGACTCCTAGCGCTACAAAACCCCTCTGGGAGAGTGGGTGATCAGGGTCTTGGATCACCCCCATCCTGGGGTCCCTAAGCAAGAGCGGTGGGTGGACATTGTCCACTGGTTTTTCAGTGGAGAGAGAGAGAGCGGGTTCCTGGTGGGCAATGAAACCCTAGAAGAGTTTTTTGTTGGACGGCACTCCGTTAAACAGAGCTACTTGACTAGGGCCCTCCATAGCCTTTACAAGGTCAACCACATGGAGTATAACCCCATGGTCGATTTGCCACCGAGGTTACTTTGCTATCTAAACCCCCGTTTCCTGACACTCCACCGGAGGTTAGGCCCAAGGATCAGCTGGGCCCTACTGCTTCTCTCTGTCTACAGGAGACTGCATCTGGGGCCCTTCGCTTTGGTCCCTTGCCACAGCCAAAACCAGAGGCCTTGATCCCAGGGTTACTGAAGGCTCCAAAAGCCGGTATGCTTGCTACTAATGTGATCATAAGCCTGACTATAACCATCCATACCGGGTCCACCTACAAGTATGAGCTTCCCTGGAAGCTACCACCAGAACAGCAGGCCCACTACAAGGAGGCATACAGCACCAGGCTGCCCCCTGGCGTTTACCTGCTACCACCACGGGAACTCATGCTCTCCTACTCTTATGCTTCAGCAGGACCATCTGAGCTAAGGGGTCCCTCATCATCTTCGCAAGCAGTTTAGGATTCTGCAGGCCCATCTGTGGTCACTGGAGGTCCACACAGCTCCAGTTTAAGCTTTAAAGTGACTGCAACAGAACCTCCAGGGGAGGACATCCTCATGGATCTTGGAGAAGAGGAGGAGTTCACACTAATCTAAGCATACTGGAGACATCTGGCAGGAAATAATGCATGGATGAGGTGAATTGGCCCCTGTTGTATTTTATAAGTTCTGTTGGCCCTATATAGTCCGCCAGGGGCAGACTGGGAACTTAAAGTGGCCCTGGAAAAAAAATACTAAAAGTGGCCCCGTTTTGTAGTTTGGTCCAAATTGATGGAAGGCAGGACCAGCAGTACCATATTGTGGTACATTATACCACCCCCATGGTCATCCGCAGGGGGGGCAAGTGCCCCCCCCTGGAAATCTGTGAACTGAGTTCTGCCTCTCAGGCCGGCAGCCTATCAGAGGCTGGCGCAGGCGGCGCAATGACGTAATCGCGCCGCCTGAGCCGAAGAGCGCGGGACACAGGCCGGAAGAGGCCTGCATCGCATCGCTGCCAAGGAGGTAGGTATAAGTGTTTATTTATTTTTTGTGTACAATACTGGTGGCTACTGGCACATAAAGGGGGCACTAGGAGGAAGGGGGGAGAGGAGCACTATGGAGGCATTTACTGGGGGCACTATATAGGGGTATTTTATACTGGCACTATGGGGACATTAGCTCAACTGGGGGCATTGCAAGGGGGTATTTTTTGCACTGTCACATTATAAGGCCTCATGCACACGACAGTATTTTTTCACGGTCCGCAAAACGGGGTTCCGTTGTTCCGTGATCAGTTTCCGTTTTTGTTTCCGCGTGTCTTCCTTGATTTTTGGAGGATCACCAGACATGAAGGAAAGTGAAAAAAAAATCTAGTCAAGTTTGCCTTGCAAATGATAGGAAAAAAAACGGACACGGATCACGGACGCGGATGACAATCTTGTGTGCATCCGTGTTTTTTCACGGACCCATTGACTTGAATGGGTCCGCGAACCGTTGTCTTTGAAAAAAAATAGGACAGGTCTTATTTTTTTGACGGACTGAAAACACGGATCACGGACGCGGATGACAAACGGTGCATTATCCGAGTTTTCAACGGACCCATTGAAAGTCAATGTAATTTAAGTCCAGCAATGGTGTAATGAAAGATAATAATGGGTCACAAATTCATAATCAATCTAGTCCAGCAACGGAGTCAACCCTTATGAGAAAATATAGCTAATTTTAATGAGAATCAAACACGTAAGACATGACGAACTCCACTATACTGTTTTAAAAGGTAGACGCCTCAACTGGCTAGGTGAGCTGATCGTGGGTGGGGGAATAGTATCCCTACGCTGATACCCTGAGCTACACCTCAGCCCAGGGACGCCCCCTGATGGTGGGGACTCCCTGTCCTCGAGCCTAACCTACCGCCTCCTGCCGTTCCCTAAAATGGTGACGGGTGGTGGATGCTGGCTCAGTAGTGGGCTACCAAAAAAAAAAAAAAACTGACAAACATATAGAAAAGGTGCCCAATGTATGCAGCCCTAATGATGTGGGACCACATCAAGAGGTACACGGTGCACCGAGTATTCTAAAAAACACACACACCCTATGATATGATAATTAGGATTACTAATATTAAGGCTATTCACAGCCTGTAATTGTGGGAGGGGCGGAGGCTTATAAATCCTCTGAGCCTCCCCCTCCCATTGCGGGTGCTAGCGGTGCCGTTCGTTCGTCCGTCCTACGTTGTCACTTCCGGTTCCCGTCTGGGTAAGTCTCCTGTACCATGCCATCTCCCTACCTGGCCGCAGGTCCACGCGCTCCCCGGCATCACAGCCGCCGCCGCCGCCGCTGCGCTCTCCTCACCCTCCAGGATTTCCGCCCACCACCCATCGCCAGGACAAGGTACTCGCCGGCACCACTTCGGCCGGCCACCTCCGGCATCCCACGGGATCTCCGTTCCGCTCACTGTGCACCGCCCCCCCCCCACTCCCCTCCCGGTGCGGCTGCCGCACTTCCGGGAGCATTCTCAGGGCACATCCACCTCCGGATCCCTTCCTCCTCCTGCCCCATTTCGCCGGCAGAAGGGGGAGAGAGCAGAGGAGAATGTTTTTTTTTTTTTTTCCTCATCACTTACATGTTATTTAATTCTTTACAATACTCCAGTCATATTGGTTGCCAGTCCTTCAGAACCGCCACCGGATTTTCAGCCTTTCTAAACCTCCATCTGCTTGAAGCCTGAAAATCGCCACTCCAGGTCCGTATTTTGAATCAGTCGGCATGTTCATCTTACGTCACGGACAGAGTTCGGAGGAGGGGGAAAAAAAAAAATTTAAAGGGGGGGGAACGTTTTTTTTCCCCCTTTATTATACAATATTTTTTTTTTTTATCTTCTCGGTTGTCTTTTCATAATTGTTCATGTAACCAGGTAATTCAGCGCCTCCGGTACCCAGCCTATCGTCTTCTCCGTCGATTCCTCCATCAGCCACGGTAAGTCGCTTATCTCCGATTCGCAGAATCATCTTTACGTGTTTTTTCGTACAGCGTTTGTCTTACGTAGGCCCTCGGTCCGCGTTCCGTTTCCGTCACCTTCCAGTCCGTGTCTTACGTCATCCTGTCTTCTTCTCAGCCGCTATATCATTCTCATCTCACCCCTGTCCAGCTGTCAGGTCCCCTGGTACTTTTCACGTTCCATCTCGTCATCCTGCCTTCTAGTCCGCATTTCGTCTGGTCACGTCAATCTGCCTTCGTCTCCACGTTTCACCCTCGTGCTCATCCACATTCCCAGACCCCGTCGCCCTCTACCTCCATGTCTGTCCCCATCTTCTCGCTCTCTTTCTCACGTTCCACGTCGACTTACCTTCCTCTGTCCCCTTCCTCCTCCTCATTCCTTCCGTTTACTTTTCACGCCTGTTCACGTCCCTCAGGCCTCCCTCTCATACAGGTTCCCACGCCTGTTCACGTCATTCAGGCCTTCCTTTTGTCCTTGTTGCACGCCCGGTTACGTTACTCAGGCCTCTCTTTCCGCACATGTTTCACGTAGTTTACGTTACCCAGGTCTCCTTCTTGTACATGTTTTACACCTGTTTACGCTACTCAGGCCTCCTTTTCGTATATATTTCGCGCCTGGTCACGTTACCCAGGCCTCCTTTTCATACATGTTCCACGCCTGTTTACGTTACTCAGGCCTCCTTTTTTTTTTTTCGTACATGTTCCACGTACATGTTTCACACCTGTTTACGTTACTCAGGCCTCCTGTTCGTACATGTCTCACACCTGTTCACGCTACCAGGTCTCCTTTTCGTATACGTTTTCACGCCTGTTACGTTACTCTGCCCTCCTGTTCGTACACGTCTCATGCCGTTTTCGTCACTCAGGTTTCCTTTTGGTATATGTTTATGCCTGTTTACTTGTCATGAGTTCTTCAAGCTCGATCGCGGTCCATTCCTACGGAACAGGAATTCCCCAAGATGGGTTTCAAATCCAGGAGCTCCAAACCATCAGGTACCTTAGTCTCTTAAACCCCCGGGCACACGCGGTGACATAGCTCATCACACCTCCCTTCTTCTGGGCATTTTCTTTCCACAATCATCGGCTCCACAGCACTCGCACGGTTCCCGGGTAAAATCCTTCAGCCAGTAACTGTAATCCTTCCAAATTCCAGCATGTCTCATCTGGACAACATGGGGGAGACTTCGTCAATTCCAGAGACCCTTGCCTCAGAGCACGCCAGCGCTACTTCTCTCAGGAGTTGGACCATCCCTAAACTGATCGCCGAGCTCAATAGAAGAGGGATACCTTATCCGGCCTCCGCCAGAAAGGCGGAATTATTCAGACTTTTGATGTCCGGTTCGTCATCCCCACCCAGGGAGAATGTGTCAATGTCCACCATTCAACTGTCATTGACCCAGTTACATGCCACCATCAACAGCCTGTCCTTTTCGGTTCTGGACGTTCAAAATAGACTGTCAGCAGTGGAATCCAGGCACTTGGCAGTCGACCCTCCCGAGCGTCCTTCCGTTCCAGCTCCCCCACCTCAGTCTATCTCCCCAGGTAGGGTTTCCAACCTCTCCGAGATAGCTCCAGCTCACTTCATCACAGATTGCATCAAAAAAGACATTCTGGAGGGCAAAGATGTTAATTTAGCCACCATCTTGATAGCCACCCACGATACCGTAGAGAACAAGACAATAGCTTGTGAAAACATTTCCATTGTCCTAAAATCCAGGGACGTTCGGCTGAACTCGTTCCCGAGTTTGTCCTGGCTTTTAGCCTCTTCAGGGACATAGTTTGCACCGCCCACCCCGAAAGAAGAGAGGAGCTGGACTTGTACATGTATAGAGTCACCGACCTGGGGTATAAATATGGCGGATTCGCATTCTACGACTACCACCGCTTATTCTCGGCCAAAGCCACCGCAGCGCTGGCTCAGTTCCAGCGGGTCACCAACTGGGCGTGTCTGGACATGGAACTTTTCTGCCGGCACTTCGCCAGTTTAAAAGCCCCAGCTTGCAGCTCCTGCCAGTCCATCCTCCACACCTCCGATTGGTGTCCCTCCGTTGGCCAACCAATGGCTCCCAGCAGGCCCACGGCCGGCACCCAAGTGAGGCACAGCAACACTGACAAATTGGGCCACCCCATCATTTTCTTAGGCAATAGTCAAATCTGCAACAACTACAACCTAGCCTCCTGCAACTATAACCAGTGCAGGGCTCTACATGTCTGCTCCTCCTGCTTCCGGGCTCACCCCATCTCAGTATGCCCACAGAGAACGGCCAAGCACAAATGACTAAGCGGGGTCAATGTGGAGCTTCTGGGCAGGCTGCTCCAGGATCACCTCAGCCCTGACCTGGACGAATTCTTGCTCTCAGTTTCAGTAAGGGCTTTCACACGGGTCTCATCGCCCTTCCTCAGTCCACCTGGGAGGGTCCCAATTTACTGTCCGCAGTCCAGGATGCCGACGTGGATTCCCTCATTCAGTCGGAAGTAGAGAAGGGTTTCCTTATCGGCCCCTTCCCTCACTTTCCCTTGGACTCCTGGAGGATTAACCCCGTCGGCATTGTTACCAAGAAATTCACCAATAAAAAACGACTGATTTACGACCTGTCAGCGCCTCATGGTTCGTATATCCCCAGCCTAAACTCCCTGATTCCATCGGAAGAATTCTCCATGAAATATTCTTCACTCCAGGAGGCCATTTCCCTCATTCTGTTAGCGGGGCAAAGGAGCTTGGTTGTCTAAAGCAGACATCGCCGACGCGTTTAAACTGTTGCCCATTGACCCCCAGCTTTGGAAATTCCATGGCATCAAATGGCACGACAGTTATTATTTTGCTACCCGTTTAACATTCTGTTCAAAAAGCAGTCCCTGGCTATTTGACCAGTTTGCCCAAGCCCTCCACTGGATCTTAATCAATTGCTGCAAATGTCCAATGGCACTACATTACCTCGACGATTTTCTCCTGATCGAACCTCCCAGTGTTAAACCATGCAAACTTAATAACTTCCTGAGCATTCTCAAAGATGTCCAGGTTCCGGTAGCCCCGTCCAAAATCGAGGGACCCGCCACGGTAGTCACCTTTCTCGGTATCGTGCTCGATACAGAGAAAATGGAAGCTAGACTGCCAGCCGACAAGGTTCTCAAAATCAGGTCAATCATCGCACAGTTCACAGGCTCCCACGTCCTCACCAAATGAGAGTTGCAGTCACTCCTCGGCATGTTAAATTTCGCCACCAGGATCATGCCTCAAGGGAAAGCTTTCATGTCCGGGCTTCTAGACTTATTACCATCAGCTCCTGAGCAGGACTCCACGGTGTTTTTGGATGCCCAGGCAATGGCTGATTTGGCCATGTGGAATTCCTTCATTACCCACTGGAATGGGGTTTCTCTGTTTATCCCCCAATGGAGTCCCGATTTCCCCATGGTCTTCTCAGATGCCGCAGCATCCAGAGGTTTCGCTGCCATTTACAACACGCAGTGGTTCGCTGCACCGTGGCCCGCTGCAATTTCCTCCTTACCCGAGTTCCTTAGGTCTCCCCTGCTGGAGATCTATCCTATAGTGGCGGCGGCTCAGGTATGGGGCAACCAATGGACAGATTCCCCAGTTGCCATCATCACAGATAACCAATCAGTGGTGGATATCCTCAGTAAAGGGCGCTCTAAATGTCCTCACATCATGTCCTTCGTTCGCAGGCTAGTATGGCTATTCTTACGTCACAACTTCCATATTTCAGCCAGGCACATCCCGGGCATTCGTAATACCGCTGCTGATGCATTGTCCCGTTTTAACCTTGATCATTTCTTCCAGATCATGTCAGAGGCGGAATCAATGAGTCTTTCACCTCCGGATTACCACACCCTAGGCATGGATTAGGACATTTCATTTCCACAGCCAGGTCCCTCATGCTCAGCTCTCTTTCCGCCAACATGGCCAGGAACTACAGGACCGGTTGGAACATCTACAAACAATTTTCCCGTCTCCATCCTAGAACCAACACAGATAAGTCCACATATTTAATAGCCTTTCTCGCATATTGTCACACGCACCTCAAGCTATCCTACAACTCCATAAAGCTGTATTTGTCAGGGGTTCAGCACCACTGCATGCTGAGGGACCCAGGTAGCAAGTCAGCCTTTACTTCCCCAGTAGTCAAAGCCACCCTCAGACCCCTTTCACACGGGCGAGTATTCCGCGCGGATGCGATGCGTGAGTTGAACGCATTGCACCCGCACTGAATCCTGACTCATTCATTTCTATGGGGCTGTTCACATGAGCGGTGATTTTCATGCATCACTTATGCGTTGCGTGAAAATCGCAGCATGTTCTATATTCTGCGTTTTTCACGTAAAGCAGGCCCCATAGAAATGAATGGGGTTGCGTGAAAATCGCAAGCATCCGCAAGCAAGTGCGGATGCGGTGCGATTTTCACGCATGGGTTCTAGGTGACAGTCTATTCACTGTATTATTTTCCCTTATAACATGGTTATAAGGGAAAATAATAGCATTCTGAATACAGAATGCTTAGTATAATAGTGCTGGAAGGGTTAAAAAAAAAAAAAAAAGTTAACTCACCTTATCCTCTTGATCGCGTAGTTCCCGGTCGGTCTCTTCTTTAGCTGTGGGCTAAAGGACCTGTGGTGATGTCAGATCACATGCTCCATCACCACAGGTCATTTAGCCCACAGCTAGTAAAGAAGAGACCGGGAACTACGCGATCAAGAGGATAAGGTGAGTTAACTTTTTTTTTTTTTTTTAACCCTTCCAGCGCTATTATACTAAGCATTCTGTATTCAGAATGCTATTATTTTCCCTTATAACCATGTTATAAGGGAAAATAATACAATCTTCAGAACATCAATCCCAAGCCCGAACTTCTGTGAAGAAGTTCGGGTTTGGGTACCAAACATACGCGATTTTTCTCACGCGAGTGCAAAACGCATGACAATGTTTTGCACTCGCGCAGAAAAATTTTGCATTTTCCCGCAACGCACCTGCATCTTATCCGGGCCAAAAATATGACGCCCGTGTGAAAGAGGCCTCAGGGGCATCCTCAAGAACAGCCAGAGCAGCACGCCCAGCAGGCAACCAGTGTCAGGGGAGCTGTTCAGAAAGCTCTCAGACTCATTAGACGGTAGTCCTTTTGGCCTTCTTCCTTCCATGGTCATTAAAGCCGCCATGTATCTGAGCTTTTATGGTTTCTTGCGCCCAGGAGAATTCACCGTAGTGTCATCCAAAACCAAAGGTTTAATCAAAAGCCAGTTAATCTTTTACCCAGATCACCACGTACTAAACCTGCCATCCACCAAAACATCGCAATCCGGGCCGCCTGTCCAAATCAAATACTTCCGAACCTTCAACAAGTGGTGCCCGTTCCAGGTTCTCAACAAGCTATTGGCCCTGCTGGCTCATTCCTCCAAGAACGAACCACTTCTATCATTCAAAGGAACATTTCTCACCACGGCCCGGTTCATCCACCACATTCGCATCCTGGTCAAGGGGTTGGGCCATGATCCCAAAACCATATCTGGTCACTCCTTCCGCATAGGTGCCGCCTTGGCAGCTTCGAAACACACGTCCTGTGCCACATCATCCGCAAAATGGGCCGCTGGCAGTCCTCCTGCTTCACCCGTTACATTCCCAATCCGCACAAGGAAATCTCTGACACTTTCTGTAACCTCGTGTTGCAACCTCAATAACATAATAAAACGCTAATTCCAACCTAACCGTCTCTTTTTGCCCCCTTATAGGCCTACCCTCGGACATGGCTTCGGGCACACCTCAGGCCAGCTATTCCAGGTCACCCATGGCCACGCAGCCACCTCTCGTTCTCTCAGTATCCGTAGCCTCGACCACAAATATTAAGGCTGTTCACAGCCTGTAATTGTGGGAGGGGCGGAGGCTTATAAATCCTCTGAGCCTCCCCCTCCCATTGCGGGTGCTAGCGGTGCCCCACCCTCTTCCCTCCCTTCTCCTTTCAGTTTCACCCGGGTAGGCCCCCTTATAGGCCTACCCTCGGACATGGCTTCGGGCACACCTCAGGCCAGCTATTCCAGGTCACCCATGGCCAGGCAGCCACTTCTCGTTCTCTCAGTATCCGTAGCCTCGACCACAATCCTAATTATCATATCATAGGGTGTGTGTGTTTTTTAGAATACTCAGTGCACCGTGTACCTCTTGATGTAGTCCCACATCATTAGGGCTGCATACATTTTGCACCTTTTCTATATGTTTTTTTTTTTTTGGTAGCCCACTACTGAGCCAGCATCCACCACCCGTCACCATTTTAGGGAACGGCAGGAGACGGTAGGTTAGGCTCGAGGACAGGGAGTACCCACCATCAGGGGGCGTCCCTGGGCTGAGGTGTAGCTCAGGGTATCAGCGTAGGGATACTATTCCCCCACCCACGATTAGCTCACCTAGCCAGTTGAGGGTCTACCTTTTAAAACAGTATAGTTGAGATCTCAAGGTTCGTGCCTAAGGAATAGACTCGAACGTCACCTGAGCTCCTTGTGACCAAATTGTGCTACCAGGACTACATTTTACAGAGCAGAAAGTTGGGGATTTGTTTCATCTGAAGGTTTGTTACAATTGCATCCAGTCTAGACAATCCTCTGGGAGACAAGACTGGACTCCAAACCGATCCATTTCCTTTGCCCTAATAATTGTAACAAACCATCCGGAGAGATGACTGATTTGTGACTGAGACATGGTAACAAACTCTCCCCTGTGAGGTTGTAAACAGAGATCTTGAAAATGGTCCCAAATCGGAACCCTGGGTCTAGAGATGCGACAGAACATTGCATTAAACAGGGATTAAGCTCCATTTCCATAATAGCAGCTCCCCTTCCTTTAAGGCAGAGGTGTGGGGTGTCAGAGGCGGGCACCCTGGACGGCTGCCCGGCTTACATGCTGCAGGCTCTAATGATGCAACTGGGAAAAAGGGAAGAAAATGAATGGGGATGTCAAGACAGCCCTCGCCCTGCGAGCTAGAAGGGCGCCCAGCCAGATATAAGCCTCACCGCCATCTGTCACTAAGGAGTCATACAAGCGCAGAGGGCACCTGGAGACTGGCACTGCCAAGCGATAAGACTGTGAGCCCCCATAACAGAGAACTGAACTACAGGCTCCCCCCAAACTGAAGACATGAAGACGGTGTTGGTGTGGGTATCAGTGCTGCAGCTGGTGAGACTGGCAGTGCCCGGCAAATTCCCAGGTGAGCTCAGGTGGAGGCGATTTATCAGTCTTTATGAACAATCTGCATGTTCTGTGCTAAAAACAGAAAATCATTGTCATTTCCCTGTACTGATGTAAACTTACAGCAAGTGTCATACTCCAGTCACCTCCCGAGCTGCAGTCACTATTATACTATCCCATCGTTTATCATGCTCTAGTAATATCTAGAGCTGCAATCACGATTCTACTGTTACATGATCTATCATACTCCAGCCACATCCAAAGCTGCAGTTATTATTCTGCCGTTACATCAGTTGCAGTCCCTATTCTGCTGTTATATCATTTTTTGTGCTCCAGTCATATCCAGAGCTTCATTCACAATTGTGATATTTGATCTCTTCTTATACTACAGCAGCTTTATGCCTAATGTTTTATAGGACAGTCACATCCAGAGCTGCAGTCATGCTTCTGTGGTTAAATCATGTCTTATACTCCAGTCACATCTAGAGCTGCAGTCAAATGTATGTTGTTACATCATGCATTATACTTTAGTCACATTCAGAGCTGCATTCACAATTGTGCTATTTGATCTTTTCTTACTCTGCAGTCCCATCTACAGAAGCCTTTTGCCTAATGTTTTATAGGGCAGTCACATCCAGAGCTGCAGTCACAATTCTGTGGTTACATCATATATTATACTGCAGTCACATCCAGAGCTGCAGTCACAATTCTGTGGTTACATCATATATTATACTGCAGTCACATCCAGAACTGCAGTCACAATTCTGTGGTTACATCATATATTATACTGCAGTCACATCCAGAGCTGCAGTCACATCCAGAGCTGCAGTCACAATTCTGTGGTTACATCATATATTATACTGCAGTCAAGAAAAAGAGGAAAAGTCCAGCTTGATTAAATGTTACCTTTATTGTTCAGTGCGGATTAAAAGCCGGTTACAGTCCAGTCAACATGTTTCGGCTCAAAGACAATAGCGATCCTTCCTCATGACACACACATACTAAGGGGGAGGTTGCATATATAGTGCCTCCACCTGCAGTCACATCCACAGCTGCAGTCACAATTCTGTGGTTACATCATATATTATACTGCAGTCACATCCACAGCTGCAGTCACAATTCTGTGGTTACATCATATATTATACTGCAGTCACATCCACAGCTGCAGTCACAATTCTGTGGTTACATCATTTATTATACTGCAGTCACATCCACAGCTGCAGTCACAATTCTGTGGTTACATCATATATTATACTGCAGTCACATCCACAGCTGCAGTCACAATTCTGTGGTTACATCATTTATTATACTGCAGTCACATCCACAGCTGCAGTCACAATTCTGTGGTTACATCATATATTATACTGAAGTCACATCCACAGCTGCAGTCACAATTTTGTGGTTACATCATATATTATACTGCAGTCACATCCAGAGCTGCAGTCACAATTCTGTGGTTACATCATATATTATACTGCAGTCACATCCACAGCTGCAGTCACAATTCTGTGGTTACATCATATATTATACTGCAGTCACACTGAGAGCTGCAATCACAATTCTACGGTTACATAATGTGTTATACTCAAGTCACATCCACAGCTGCAGTGACAATTCTGTGGTTACATCATGTGTTATACTCCAGTCACATCCAGAGCTGCAGTCACAATTCTGCTGTTACAACATATATTATTCTGCAGTCACATCCAGAGCTGCAGTCACAATTCTGTGGTTACATCATATATTATTCTGCAGTCACATCCAGAGCTGCAGTCACAATTCTGTGGTTACATCATATATTATTCTGCAGTCACATCCAGAGCTGTAGTCACAATTCTACGGTTACATAATGTGTTACACTCCAGTCACATCCATAGCTGCAGTAACAATTCTACGGTTACATAATGCGTTACACTCCAGTCACATCCATAGCTGCAGTAACAATTCTACGGTTACATAATGTGTTACACTCCAGTCACATCCATAGCTGCAGTAACAATTCTACGGTTACATCATGTATTATACTGCAGACACATGCACAGCTGCAGTCACAATTCTGCTGTTACAACATATATTATTCTGCAGTCACATCCAGAGCTGCAGTAACAATTCAGCAGTTACGTAATGTCTTATACTCCAGTCACATCTACAGCTGCATCGCATCCACAGTTCTTCTCACTTCCTGTAGGAATTTGTCACTTCTGTGCACTATGGGGCACCATTTGTTCACAGTGCGTTTTGTGATACAATAAAAATTAATTTTGTAGAATTCTATGTCACAATTCTGTGTGACGAAATAAGGTTCGGTTATTTTTGTGACATAGAATGTCATTTTGTCACATTTTGTTGTCACAGAATGCACTTTGAACAAATGGCGCCCCATAGTGCACAGACCTCCCTGCACCACTACACTACAATGCCGGGTGTATACACTACATCTCCTACTATGCGCGCAGCAGAGCATACTCTGTACAGACCATCACCTATAGGGCCAGCAGCCCGAGAGCTAACAGGAAACCTGCAGAATTGGGATTTTAGCTCTGGATGTGCCTGGATTATAGAACATGAAATAACAGAACTGTGACTGCAGCTCTTAATGTGATTAGAGTACAAGACCTGATGTAACACGGGATTATTGAAAGACAGGTTAGATATTGGTCTATGGAGGGGACTTCCTTACAGCTCCTCTGTGCTGCTGTTGCCTGAGTATGTGTGCTGTATGAACACTAATGATGTCAGCGGGGGGTTAATAGTCTGTGTGTATGAGGACACGTAGCAGGGACTGATCCCATGGTATCAGGAGCTTTATATCTGCTCATCACCTGCCTGGTATAAATATGTGACTCCTGCCCCTCTGACTGTTCTTCCTGTCACAGATGTAGAGAAGGAGCCAAAGTACTGGAGAGACCATGGCCGTCAGACCCTAGAAGAAGCCCTGAGACTGCAGAGTCTGAACATGAACAAAGCCAGCAATCTCATCCTGTTCCTGGGGGACGGTAGGTAGACGGCACCATTAACACCAGTGATGAGGCAGAGATTTGCAGGGAGATGATACAGGGCACGACGCTCCTGGGTCCTGGCTTCTCCTCCCTTGCAGATTTGGACCCTAGAAATTCTGTATGATTGAAAAACTGCTGATGGAACTTTCCTTGTGCGGGTGACATTGTCATGCGGCCTCATTATCTTGTCAGATATTGGCGTCAGTGTTCAGGGTGTGGAAGAAATCAAATTGCCAAATGTCACCGCCTCATTACAATGTATCATCCTGACAGGTGTTACCACATCAGAACCGGACAGATTAAAATTCCATTTCATGTAAATCCTGTCACGTACTCCATTCACATCCAGAGCTGCAGTCACTGACCTGTTATATCCTGTCACATACTCCATTCACATCCAAAGCTGCAGTCACTGACCTGTTATATCCTGTCATATACTCCACTTACATTCAGAGCTGCAGTCCCTGAACTGTTACATCCTGTCATATACTCCATTTACATCCAGAGCTGAAGTCACTGACCTGTTACATCCTGTCATATACTCCATTCACATCCAGAGCTTCAGTCACTGAGCTGTTATATCCCGTCATATACTCCATTCACATCCAGAGCTGAAGTCACTGACCTGTTATATCCTGTCATATACTCCATTCACATCCAGAGTTGCAGTCCCTGACCTGTTATATCCTGTCATATACTCCATTTACATCCAGAGCTGCAGCCAATTACCTGTTATATCCTGTCACATACTCCATTCACATCCAGAGCTGCAGTCACTGACCTGTTATATCCTGTCATATACTCCATTCGCATCCAGAGCTGCAGTCACTGACCTGTTATATCCTGTCATATACTCCATTCGCATCCAGAGCTGCAGTCCCTGATCTGTTATACCCAGTCATATACAGACAACTGGTATACAGGGAGTGCAGAATTATTAGGTAAGTTGTATTTTTGAGGATTAATTTTATTATTGAACAACAACCATGTTCTCAATGAACCCAAAAAACTCATTAATATCAAAGCTGAATATTTTTGGAAGTAGTTTTTAGTTTGTTTTTAGTTTTAGCTATTTTAGGGGGATATCTGTGTGTGCAGGTGACTATTACTGTGCATAATTATTAGGCAACTTAACAAAAAACAAATATATACCCATTTCAATTATTTATTTTTACCAGTGAAACCAAAATAACATCTCAACATTCACAAATATACATTTCTGACATTCAAAAACAAAACAAAAACAAATCAGTGACCAATATAGCCACCTTTCTTTGCAAGGACACTCAAAAGCCTGCCATCCATGGATTCTGTCAGTGTTTTGATCTGTTCACCATCAACATTGCGTGCAGCAGCAACCACAGCCTCCCAGACACTGTTCAGAGAGGTGTACTGTTTTCCCTCCTTGTAAATCTCACATTTGATGATGGACCACAGGTTCTCAATGGGGTTCAGATCAGGTGAACAAGGAGGCCATGTCATTAGATTTTCTTCTTTTATACCCTTTCTTGCCAGCCACGCTGTTGAGTACTTGGACGCGTGTGATGGAGCATTGTCCTGCATGAAAATCATGTTTTTCTTGAAGGATGCAGACTTCTTCCTGTACCACTGCTTGAAGAAGGTGTCTTCCAGAAACTGGGAGTAGGACTGGGAGTTGAGCTTGACTCCATCCTCAACCCGAAAAGGCCCCACAAACTCATCTTTGATGATACCAGCCCAAACCAGTACTCCACCACCACCTTGCTGGCGTCTGAGTCGGACTGGAGCTCTCTGCCCTTTACCAATCCAGCCACGGGCCCATCCATCTGGCCCATCCAGACTCACTCTCATTTCATCAGTCCATAAAACCTTAGAAAAATCAGTCTTGAGATATTTCTTGGCCCAGTCTTGACGTTTCAGCTTGTGTGTCTTGTTCAGTGGTGGTCGTCTTTCAGCCTTTCTTACCTTGGCCATGTCTCTGAGTATTGCACACCTTGTGCTTTTGGGCACTCCAGTGATGTTGCAGCTCTGAAATATGGCCAAACTGGTGGCAAGTGGCATCTTGGCAGCTGCACGCTTGACTTTTCTCAGTTCATGGGCAGTTATTTTGCGCCTTGGTTTTTCCACACGCTTCTTGCGACCCTGTTGACTATTTTGAATGAAACGCTTGATTGTTCGATGATCACGCTTCAGAAGCTTTGCAATTTTAAGAGTGCTGCATCCCTCTGCAAGATATCTCACTATTTTTGACTTTTCTGAGCCCGTCAAGTCCTTTTTTTGACCCATTTTGCCAAAGGAAAGGAAGTTGCCTAATAATTATGCACACCTGATATAGGGTGTTGATGTCATTAGACCACACCCCTTCTCATTACAGAGATGCACATCACCTAATATGCTTAATTGGTAGTAGGCTTTTGAGCCTATACAGCTTGGAGTAAGACAACATGCATAAAGAGGATGATGTGGTCAAAATACTCATTTGCCTAATAATTCTGCACTCCCTGTATTTACATTGACAAATCTCCTTATTCCCTTCTATCACAAAGTTGACTGCCTGCAGCCACCACTAGAGGGAGCACAATGCATAGGAATTTTACACAATTACCATTGAGTGAAATTGAAGCTGTAGTAATCTATTTGCATTAAGCTCCCCCTACTGTCTCCACTGAAGGTACACCACTTGGAAAAAGTTCTCTGCTGGTTTCCAGTTTCAGCAAGTCCCTTTTCACTGCTGCCTCCTGCTGGTCAGTCTGTGTACAGACAATGCTTCACTGTAATGCACTGTGGGAGATGTAGTGTTTCCACCATGCCTACAATGCAAAGACACAAGTCTGGAGGGTGAAGGCTCTGCCCCCAGTAGTAATAAAGCCTTCATAGCGGCCCCTGTATTTATATAGCCCCAATGCAGTGCCAGCTGTTATTATGAACCCCTGTAGTGCCCCCTGTAGTGCCCATATGCATAATGACTCCTGTATTATAATTCCTCCTGTAATATTATATGCCCCCCCCCCTGTAATGGTCTGGTCTGTATTATAATACCATCCATAGCACCCCCTGTACTATAATGTCCCCTGTAGTGCTAGTATAACTCTTTTACCCCCACTCCATAGTATAATTCCCCTCCCCCCCCCTGTAGTAGTAGTGTATATAGTACTCTTAACCCTTAGAGCCCCCATAGTATAATGCCTCCCTGTAGTGGTCTGGCCTGTATTATAATACCACTCAGAGTACCCCCTGTACTATAATGCCCCCTGTAGTGCTAGTATAACTCTTTTACCCCCACTCCATAGTATAATTCCCCCCCCCCCCCCCCCCCGTAGTAGTAGTGTATATAGTACTCTTAACCCTTAGAGCCCCCATAGTATAATGCCTCCCTGTAGTGGTCTGGCCTGTATTATAATACCACTCAGAGTACCCCCTGTACTATAATGCCCCCTGTAGTGCTAGTATAACTCTTTTACCCCCACTCCATAGTATAATTCCCCCCCCCCACCCCCGTAGTAGTAGTGTATATAGTACTCTTAACCCATAGAGCCCCCATAGTATAATGCCTTCCTGTAGTGGTCTGGCCTGTATTATAATACCACTCAGAGTACCCCCTGTACTATAATGCCCCCTGTAGTGCTAGTATAACTCTTTTACCCCCACGCCATAGTATAATCCCCCCCCCCCCCCCCCCGTAGTAGTAGTAGTGTATATAGTACTCTTAACCCATAGAGCCCCCATAGTATAATGCCTTCCTGTAAAGGTCTGGCCTGTATTATAATACCACTCAGAGTACCCCCTGTACTATAATGCCCCCCGTATATAAAATGCACTTCACCTCCTACTGTAGTCCCCGTGTAGAATAATGCGCCATATAATGTTTACCCCCGTAGTATAATGCCCCTGTATATATAATGCCCCCCAACATAGTGCCAACATACATATAAAAAACAAAAACAAACCCAAAATGCTCATCTGTGTCCTATTCTCCACCACCATCTGGAGGTGGACGTGGTGATGTCACTGCGACCACCTGCTCCGTTCTAAAGCCTCATAGGCTTGTGGCCTAGCGGCCTGAGGGCCACGTGCTCCGCTGTAACCTGCCATCAGAGGCAGATCGGCTGCTGCTCCCCTCGCAGGCCTGGAGCTAGAGAAAGTCCAGTGTGAGAAACATGGCCTATCAGCGACCTTCACAGAGAACTGCAAGATCAGAGGAAAACTGGGAGAAAACCGCCTGTCCGTGTGCATTAACAACTGCTCCACTCTTACCTTGGTCTTTCCCTGCACCACCAACACCCTCTGCCACCAGGGACCGGGTGTTAGACCTCACAGGTCATCACCACCAACACCCTCTGCCACCAGGGACCGGGTGTTAGACCTCACAGGTCATCACCACCAACACCCTCTGCCACCAGGGACCGGGTGTTAGACCTCACAGGTCATTACCACCAATGAGGCCAGGTGAGGAGATCGCCTCAGGCAGCACCAGGTAGGGGCACGAGGGTGGTGGTGGAAGGGCCATGGGCAATGAGCGCTTTCATTGTGGCGCTGTTTCAATTTTCTCCTCAGGCAGCAGAAAGGCTAGGTGCACCCCTGACCAACACCAGTCAGTAGAACCCCCCAAACTAGGGTGTACCCTCAAAGGAAAAAAAGCCCAGAGGACCGTCAGACCATTATTTTTGTTACTATCACTCCTATCCTCTCCCTTCTCATGAGCTCGCCTCATAATTTCTAAAAATGGGATTTGTCTCTGCAGGAATGGGAATCTCCACGGTCACCGCTGCCCGGATCCTGAAAGGACAGAAGAACGGAGAACCTGGAGAAAACCACCGCCTGGAGATGGAGAAATTCCCCTTCGTGGCCCTTTCCAAGGTAGAGAAGTTATAGGGAGCCACAGAGCTGTAACACTAGAGGGCGCACTGGGTGCATCAGGGACCTGGGCCTTCTGCCCTCTGTGGGGGCCCTGATATGGGTGGGGGGGACTGTGGGCTCCTGGGGCAGGAATGATGGGAGTGATGCACTGTATATCAGTTAGTAACATTCGATTGTGTGCCCCTGGGGTCAAAGATGATGGGAGTAATATATTGCTTGTGAGACAGGGAGATTAGATTATGAGCACCTGGGGCAATGGATGATGGGAGTGATACATTGTGTGTGAGTTAGGAAGATTAGCCTGTGAGCTGCTAGGGCTGGGATGATGGGAGTGATAAATTGAGTGTGAGATACAGAGGTTAGATTGTAAACACCTGGGGTCGAGGATGATGGGAGTGATACATTGTGTGTTAGAAAGATTAGACCGTAAAATCCCAGGGCAGGGATGATGGGAGTGATACATTGAGTGTGAGACAGGGAGATTAGTTTGTGAGCACCTGGGGTCATGGATGATGGGAGTGATACATTATGTGTGAGTTAGGCCTCTTGCACACAAATGTATTTTCTTTCCGTGTCCGTTTTCTTTGCGGACCGTATACGGAACCATTTATTTAAATGGGTCCGCAAAAATAACAGAAGTTACTCCGCGTGCATTCCGTATGTCCGTATTTTCGTTCTGCAAAAAACGTCCTATTATTGTCCGCATTACAGACAAGGATAGGACTGTTCTATTAGGGGCTGGCTGTTCCGTTCCGCAAAATACAAAATGCACACGTATTTTTGCGGACCCCAAAATACATACGGTCGTGTGCTAGAGGCCTTAGGAAGATTAGGCTGTGAGCTCCTAGGGCAGGGATAATGGAGGGTTGGGGGGTGATTCACAGATTAGATTGTGAGCTCCTAGGGTCAGGTAGAGTAATTCCCCAGTGTCCGCTGGCTCTCCACAGACGTATAACACAGACTCCCAGGTCCCGGACAGCGCGGGGACGGCCACTGCATTCCTGTGTGGTGTGAAGACCAATAGTGGCATCCTGGGGCTGAGCGCCGCCGCCGAACTAGGCGTCTGCAACACGTCCAGAGGCAACGAGGTGGACTCCATCCTGAAGTGGGCGAAGGCGGCAGGTGTGTGTACCTACCTGGGGACAGGGAGAGAGGTGCCACGGTCTGCAGCCACTGACACAAGCCAATGGCGGCTTCACTGCAACATGTCTGATCACAATGTAATTATATTATATCAGTGATGTCAGTGACAGGGGGCGGGGCTGTGACAACCTCTCAGACATGATATACAGGCAGGTTGTCAGCAGTAATAGATGAATAGCTGCTCCTGTAGTATAAGGTGTGAGGATCTCATGTCTGATCACAATGTAATTACATTATATCAGTGATGTCAGTGACAGGGGGCGGGGCCGTGACAACCTCTCAGACATGATATAGGGGCAGGTTGTCAGCAGTAATAGATGAATAGCTGCTCCTGTAGTATAAGGTGTGAGGATCTCATGTCTGATCACAATGTAATTACATTATATCAGTGATGTCAGTGACAGGGGGCGGGGCTGTGACAACCTCTCAGACATGATATAGGGGCAGGTTGTCAGCAGTAATGGATGAATAGCTGCTCCTGTAGTATAAGGTGTGAGGATCTCATGTTTGATCACAATGTAATTACATTATATCAGTGATGTCAGTGACAGGGGGCGGGGCTGTGACAACCTCTCACACATGATATACAGGCTGGTTGTCAGCAGTAATAGATGAATAGCTGCTCCTGTAGTATAAGGAGTGAGGATCTCATGTCTGATCACAATGTAATTATATTAGTATTATATCAGTGATGTCAGTAACAGGGGGCGGGGCTGTGACAACCTCTCAGACATGATATAAAGGCAGGTTGTCAGATTATAACGGTCCTGATGGATGTTGATGTTCCTATATTATTTTTAGGGAAATCTGTGGGTGTGGTAACAACCACCAGGATCAATCACGCCACCCCAGCCGCGGCGTACGCCAACACCGCTGATCGTAACTGGTATTCAGACGCTGATATGCCACCGGACGCCATCTCTCAGGGCTGCAAAGATATAACCTGGCAGCTGATTAACAACATACCAGATATGGAGGTGAGGGGCCCCGGGGCCACAAATAGATGTTGGAATCCAGGTAGTGGTTATTAGGACTCATCTGCTGAAATAATGTCTCCGCTTCCTTTTTATGGAGGTGATTCTGGGCGGGGGCAGAAAATACATGTACCCCAATGGCACCGCGGATGTAGAGTACCCCCAGAATCCCAAGGCCAACGGCAAAAGGCTGGACGGACTGGACCTGGTGGATCTCTGGCACAAGAAGAAGCCGCCCTCAAAGGTGAGAAAAGGGTTAAAAGGAAAACATTTGTAAATTGTTAACGTTGCATTATCTACTCCAGTCACATCCAGAGCTGCACCCACAACTGCAGCTCTGGATGGGACTGGAGTCAGTGGTGTATCTTGGTTTTGTGCTGCCCTAGGCGAGACTAAACCTGGGCACCCCACTAATATATATTTGGCCCACCCCTTCCTGTCAAGGCCAAACCCCTTCCTCTGTAAACCCTACCTCTTCCTCTTTAGGCTCCACCCTTTCCTGTTAGAGCTTTACATCTTCCTTTCTGTATTTAAAAGTGAATAACGATCAGTGCATTGTTGGCGGGGGCCTGGTCTCAGTTTTCAAGGTGCAGGATCTGTTCTGCACTTGGAGAAGATGAGGCTCACCCTAGCGTTGCCGGCCCGTGACTCCACCTCCGTGTGACGTCACAACGGCACCGTGCGGACGCAAAAGGTAGGGGAGGTCGGGAGGAAGTCAGAAGGAGGAGGAAGTAAGTCTTTCAACTCCTTCACTATGCGGCGCCAACGATGCCGCTCGCATAGTGAAGGATCGGATCGGACAAGGGGCAAAAAATATATTTTGCATATTGTGTAAGGGCTCTTTCACACCTGCGTTCTTGTCTTCCGGCATAGAGTTCCGTCGTCGGGGCTCTATGCCGGAAGAATCCTGATCAGGATTATCCCCAGGCATTCGGAATGGAGAGAAATCCTTTCAGGATGCATCCGGATGTCTTCAGTTCAGAACCGGAACGTTTTTTGGCCGGAGAAAATACCGCAGCATGCTGCGCTTTTTGCTCCGGCCAAAAATCCTGAACACTTGCCGCAAGGCCGGATCCGGAATTAATGTCCATTGAAAGGCATTAATCCGGATCCGGCCTTAAGCTAAATGTCGTTTCTGTGCATTACCGGATCCGACGTTTAGCTTTTTCTGAATGGTTACCATGGCTGCCGGGACGCTAAAGTCCTGTTTGCCATGGTAAAGTGTAGTGGGGAGCGAGGGAGCAGTATACTTACCATCCGTGCGGCTCCCGGGGCGCTCCAGAATGACGTCAGGATGCCCCACGCGCATGGATGACGTGATCGCATGGATCACATCATCCATGCACATGGGGCGCTCTGACGTCATTCTGGAGCGCCCCGGGAGCCGCACGGACTGTAAGTATACTGCTCCCCCGCTCCCTGCTCCTACTATGGCAACCAGGACTTTAATAGCGTCCTGGCTGCCATAGTAACACTGAACGCATTTTGAAGACGGATCCGTCTTCAAATGCTTTCAGTTCACTTGCGGTGTTACGGATCCGGCAGGCACTTCCGGCAAATGGAGTACACGACGGATCCGGACAACGCAAGTGTGAAAGAGCTCTTACTATCACTAAGCAAACAAGGCATTTTGCCGCCCCATTGGCAAGTGCCGCCCTAGGCAAATGCCTTGTTTGCCTCTTGATAGATACACCCCTGACTGGAGTAGGAGATTATATAACAGAACAGTGACTGCAGCTCTGGATATGACTGGAGTATGAGATTATAGAACAATGACTGCAGCTCTGGTTATGACTGGTGTATAAATTTATAGAACAGTGACTGCAGCTCTGAATATGACTGGAGTGTGAGATTGTAAAACAGAACGGTGACTGCAGCTCTGGATATGACTGGAGTATAAGATTATATAACAGCACAGTGACTGCAGCTCTGGATATTTACTGGAGTGTGAGATTATAGAACAGAACAGTGACTGCAGCTCTGGATATGACTGGAGTATGAGATTATAGAACAGAACAGTGACTGCAGCTCTGGACATGACTGGAGTATGAGATTATAGAACAATGACTGCAGCTCTGGACATGACTGGAGTATGAGATTATAGAACAGTGACTGCGGCTCTGGACATGACTGGAGTATGATATTATGCAGCAGCAGAACAGTGACTGCAGCTCTGGGTGTGACTGGAGTATAATTACTCAGCATAAGGCCCCCTGCACACGGCCGTGTTTCACAGCCGTGTGCGGGCCGTGGAACCGCGGCCTGGATCCCTCCTGAGAGCTGGAGCGCACGGCGTCACTGGTTGCTATGACGCCGTGCGCTCCCTGCTGCCGCCGCAATACAGTAATACACTGGTATGATCTATACCAGTGTATTACTGTACTGTGCCGGCAGCAGGGAGCGCACGGCGTCATAGCAACCAGTGACGCCGTGCGCTCCTGCTCTCAGGAGGGATCCAGGCCGCGGTTCCACGGCCCGCACACGGCTGTGAAACACGGCCGTGTGCAGGGGGCCTTATATGGAGGTTTAAAACCTGAAAAGTTTGGAAAGTTCCTGATAACACAGAAGGCATCCATCTTCTGTCCTAGGTCTCTCGATATGTCTGGAACAGGACTCAGTTGATGGAGATTGACCCAAGTAAGGTGGACTATCTGATGGGTGAGTAGTTTGGCTGCCAGCAATGATGGGAGTTTGGTCTGCACTGTAGGAAAATGAGAGGCCTCCTCCATTGCCTTCCTCCATATTTTTAGGTCTTTTTGAGCCGGATGATCTCCAATATGAGCTGGAGAGAAATACCTCTACCGACCCTGCCCTGTCCGAGATGGTCGCAGTCTCCATCCGCATCCTCCAGAAAAACCCCAAAGGCTTCTTCCTGCTGGTGGAAGGTGAGTTGTCCTCTTCATCTCAGATACATGAGGGATCCCTAGGGTGCAGCCCCCCCAACCCACCTCATTGTGCCCCCAGAGCACCGGTAACGTTAATCACTCTATCACAACCCAGGCGGACGGATTGACCATGCCCATCATGCTGGACAGGCGAGCCTTGCCTTACACGAAGCTATAGAGCTGGACAGAGCAGTGGGCCTGGCTGGGACCTTGACCTCAGAGGAGGACACGCTGACCCTGGTTACTGCTGACCACTCCCATGTCTTCACCCACGGGGGCAACCTGCCCAGAGGGAACCCCATATTAGGTAAGAGAGCCCACAGATTTGGCCCGTCCTGTGTGGGGTCATTCTACAGAAACCTCCAGAGGGAACAAGCTTTAACGGCGGCCATTACAGCACCCACAGGGTGGTCATCCAGCTCCCCCCACATCCTGACTGCTCTCGCTCTCATAAACCATGAAGCTCAGGATGAACAGGGGTGTAGGCTCCTCCTATAACGTGGAGAGAAGGTAATTGTTGGAGGACACAGTGACCATAAATGATGTGATATATGTTGGTCCTGGTCAAAGGGACTGTAATCTATGGAGCTCCTGGGAGAGGGGGCTGTGATCGATAGGGTGGGTGGTGATGAGACGTCTTGTAATGTGCCCTCAGGTTTGGCCCTGGAACCGAGTAACATGGATAATATGCCTTACACCGCCATCCTCTATGGGAACGGACCCGGCTTCAAGATAGACGGAGGGAAGCGAGAGAACATCACAGGCGTTGACACAGGTGAGTTCTCCATGATGGTGGGATCCAGGATCTTGTCCTACTGGGGGCCCTCTGAATCCTGCATACTAATGAAGTAATTATCCACAGCGGATGTTAACTACCTCCCCCAGTCAGCGGTGCCCCTCAAATCAGAGACTCATGGAGGAGAGGACGTCGCCATCATGGCTAAAGGCCCCATGGCTCATCTCCTGCACGGCGTGGTGGAGCAGAGCTACATACCATATGCCATGGGTTATGCAGCCTGCATTGGTCCCAACCTGGACCACTGTGGCGGACACAAAGGGCGACCCTCACCCTGGTTCAAGACGTCGCCATGAGGCCACACCCCCAGTGTAACAACCAGCCAATCACTGGGACTTGATATTAAAGGGTCAAGTCCCATGTACATGAATCGCCATGTAATGGAAAGTTCTGCAACTTTATATGTCAATTCATCACCGTTTTCAAGATCTCTGCTGTATGTCAGTGAATAGAACGATTCTTGCCTGCAGCCCCTCCCCCTGGAAACCCTTCCTATTATAGCGCCGGTCCAGTCGTCCATACAAAATCCCTGTATAATGGCTAGTTCTCACAGACTTTTTCTTTATAGGAACCTTCACTGTTAACATCCAGAGGTGTTTTGCCACAATGTATCAGTACACAGAATCTTCTGTCAGCGACACACAACTGCCCTGAGGGTTGGTTAGACACTGGAATGCATGAGTCTTAGACAGAGTAGGGCATGCTGTGAGTTTCTTGCACCAATGATCTGTACGGAAAAAAACCATGTGTGAATTCAGCCATTTACTTTAAATACTGTGGAGTGAATAAAGACAAAGCATCAAAAAAATGAAAATTATTCTTGACTGCAGTCACCACTAGAGGGAGCTCATTGTATGTATAGTTATCTAGTTCTAGGTGCTGTGTGCAGGGAGCTCCCTCTAGTGGTGACTGCTGGGTGCAACATTTTAGATGGTTTTCTATAAGATCCGTAGATTACTGATAATCAGGGCCCAACCTTTGGACAACTGCGCTGTAACAGTAGAGGGACCCACACAGGGGCGTAGCTATTAGGGGGGTGCAGAGGTAGCAGTCGCTACCAGGCCCAGGAGCCTGAGGGCGGCCCAAAGACCCTTGTGCCACATAAGAAGACACTGGTATTATAGAAAGTGCATGCAGGTCAAGTTACACCTCTGGCTGGAGGGAAGGGGTTAGGTCAAGGATTTGGCATGGGGGTTGGTGCCGTTTCAAGTTTTGCCTCAGGCAGCATGAAGGCTATGTGCTTCCCTGCCCCTGGCCACTAAGCACTGAGGGAAGGGGGTCAGAGTTTAACTCTTGCACCAGGGCCCATGAGCCTTTAGCTATGCCCCTGGACCTACATGTAGTATGCTCTAGTTTGGGGCCAGTGCCCCTAATCCGTCCCTTTTGAACAAGTTCTAGTAAAGCTGGAGCAGCACTCAGTCTCTGGTCACGTGGCCTCTGCATTCATATCGTCCAGACTGTGCCGCCACTGTCATGTCCAGTGTCACCATGCTGACTGCACACTGCGTAAGGCCTCATGCACACGACCGTTGTGTGCATCCGTGTCCGTTGTTCAGTTTTCCTTGATTTTCGGACCCATTGGTTTTCAAAGAGTCAGTTGAAAACTCGGAAAATGCACCGTTTGTCATCCGTGTCCGTGATCCGTGTTTCCAGTCCGTGAAAAAAATATGACCTGTCCTATTTTTTTCACGGACAACGGTTCGCGGACCCATTCAAGTCAATGGGTCCGTGAAAAAACACGGATGCACACAAGATTGTCATACGCATCCGTGATCCGTGTCCATTTTTTTCCTATCATTTGCAAGGCAAACTTGACTTTGATTTTTTTTTCACTTTGCTTCATATGTGGTGATCCTCCAAAAATCAAGGAACACACACAGAAACAAAAACGAAAACGGATCACGGAACAACAGAGCCCCGTTTTGCGGACCGAGAAAAAATACTGTCGTGTGCATGAGGCCTAATGGTGAGGCTGCTCTGTATTCTTCTAGAAGAGCTCTGCTGCCATCTAGTGTCTGATGTTTAGTATTACACCTTACCATTACTCATCAGCAAATGACAGTATTAAAAACCTCACTATGATGTATGAGGGGTGGTGGTAGTGCCAGGGAGAGTGCGCAGGTCAATGTCTGTTGGACCACCCGCCCCAGCTGCAGATCTTACCAAATATCTTATTTGATCATTTGGAACTTTCTGACCCATGGAGACAATAATCTGGGGTGTGTCAGGTGGAGCACTGCACAAGTGATGGAGGCTAACATGACATATTGTATACATGAGATTTTGAAAATCGGAAATTCTGCGTGTCATCTGCGCTGTGTGCATGGAGCCTTAGTGTATGGTATATTTTAGGTTGTGGTTCCTAAATGTCACCATACAGGGTGATAGTAACATAGTTAATGAGGTTGGAAAAAGACACAGGTCCATCAAACCCAACCTATAATTCTACTGTGTTGATCCAGAAGAAGGCAACATCCTCCCATGAAGTGGTTACCGATGAACCATTATTACAGGAAAAATTTCTTCTAGACCTCAAGTATGGCCATAGGGTATGTCCAGACTTGACTGAAATCCTGCAGCTTTGCCATCGCACATTTTTGTGCCACAAATACACAATGTCGTATGCTACCAGCAAAGAGGATAACATGTTAAAAAATCCAAATGCTGCAAAAAAATTAAATAAAAAAACCCTGCAGCATAAACTAACCTGCGATGCGGATTTGAAAGCTGTAGCATGTGATTTATCCTGCGGATCTCTACCGTGGGTTTTTACCTTTTGCAATAGAGAGGGTGAAGTCCGCAGCTATTTCTATGGCAAAAGCACATGTAATACATGCGTTTTTTAGCGAGATCTATTTTTGCTGTATTTTTTGTCACATATGGCCCTATGGTTGCATTGAGACCGATGCAGTTTCATCGCTAATTGAAGCAGTTTTAATGCTCTTCCCTTCTGCCAGCTACAGAACGGCAGCAATTTGTCCAATTAAACGGAAAGCTCACTGAAACTGAAAACCGCGGCACAACCGCACCTAATCCTGCAGATTTTGGCGGGTAAGTACTATGGATTCGCTGCAGATTTCACCCTTCGCCTTGTCATTCACATGCCATGCTGCAGATTTGAAATCCACAAGGCAGATATTTTCCCGAGCATGCTATCAATCCACGTCCCATTGAAAACCGCCCGCGCTGTAGTTCATAAGGAGTGTTTGATAATCCGTGTCCTCCTCAGAGGCATGTAATTATCTATCCTGTATCAGGCCTCATGCACACGCCCGTTGTTTTGGTCCGCATCCGAGCCGCAGTTTTGGCGGCTCAGATGTGGACCCATTCACTTCAATGGGGGCACAAAAGATGCGGACAGCACTCCGTGTGCTGTCCGCATCCGTTGCTCCATTCCGTGGCCCCGCAAAAAAAAATAACATGTCCTATTCTTTTCCGCGCTTTGCGGACAAGAATAGGCAGTTATATTAAAGGCTGCCCGTGGCATTCCGCAAATTACAAAACGCACACGGACGCCATCTTAGGCCTAATGCACACAACCGTTCTGTTTTTTGCGGTCCGCAAACCGGGGATCCGCAAAAAACGGAAGCCACCAGTGTGCCTTGCGCAATTTGCGTAACTGAACGGGCGGCCCATTGTAGAAATGCCTATTCTTGTCCGCAAAACGGACAAGAATAGGACATGCTATATTTTTTTTGCGGGGCCATGGAACGGAGCAACTGATGCGGACAGCACACATCTTTTTCCGGCCCCATTGAAGTGAATGGGTCCGCACCCAAGCCACAAAAACTGCGGCTCGGATGCGGAGCTGAAAAACGGTTGTGTGCATGAGGCCATAGAGAGATAATTACTGTGGCCAGCAGGTGGCAGCACTGCACAGTAATACAGCCTCTTACTGGCTCAGGAGTATCACAGGAGCTGAGCCCTGGCAGGAAAGAAGGGATGCAAGGAGAGAAGTGCGCAGCATCCCTCCAGCACTCCCTACAACAAGAAATGCCGTCCTGAGGACCTACCTCATGTTACTTATCTGGTGAGTGACTGGAAGAGGAAACTATATACACAAAGCCTAGCAGGCTTAAAAACTTGACCCAGATGAACAATTACATGTAGATAAAATGTAACTTTTAATTGTAAGTGTTAAAAACTAAATTGTGAGCCAAACAAAAAGTTACATTTTATCTACATGTAATTGTTTATCTGGGTCCAGTTTGTAAATATACCTATACCCAGATAGGGTCCTCCATTACTATATGTATAAAGTGACTGTAAGGCCTCATGCACACCACCGTTGTTGTGGTTCGCATCCGAGCTGCAGTTTTTGCGGCTGGGACCCATTCACTTCAATGGGGCCGGAAAAGATGTAGACAGCACTCCGTGTGCCGTCCGCATCCGTGGCTGCGTTCTGTGGCTCCGCAAAAAAAATATAACATGTCCTATTCTTGTCCGTTTTTCAGAGAAGAATAGGCATTTCTACAATGGGCCACCCGTACCGTTTCGCAAATTGCAGGAGGCACACGGCCGGCTTCCGTTTTTTGCGGACCCGCAATTTGCGGACCGCAAAAAAAACAAAAACACGGCACAGTCATGTGCATGAGGCCTAAGAGGGGGGTCAGGGTTGATAAGTACAGGCAGCAGATTCAGTGCAATTATGTTTTTCACCAAATGTCTCCCCCTTATCCTCTCATAAACCCCCTCCCACCCCGCAGGGGTGTCTTCCCTAACACCCTCCCCCCAAAGAGCCCCTGGAAGGTTGTGTTTCCTAATGCCCATTTCTGTCTCCTCCCCAAAGAGACCGGACCCTTTATATCCCCCTAGGTCTCTCACACAGCATCACGTCTCCCCCTCATCTGCAGAAAGCTTGCCAAATAACATCGGCCCTCTGTCATATGTGCCATTTTCAGTTCCCCTGCCCCTATTACCCCAGAAATCACGGACAGCCTATATTTTTTTCTGGACATACGGCCCGTCCCTTTTTAGAGGCTGCCCCCCCCCCCCACCACCACTGTAGCCAGTCACTGTCCTCAGCATTAGACCACTGACAGGTGATTGGCTGCAGTGGTAAGTTGCCCTATAGCGGCAAGTCCCAGGTGCAGTTTGTAAACAAGCAACTGCAGCAGGGAACAGACCAGAGCTGCAGGGAATGGCGCTAAAGAAAGGGGTAAGTATAACATGCATCCACAACGCATATGTGCCGAATGGCTAACCAATCAACCACCACTACCATACAGGAGAACACGGCACTACATACTTCTTACATCCAGGGATGCCTCCTTTGATGTAGACGTTCTCTTTCCTCATCTTCTCCATTCAGACCCGACCACCATGACGATTTCTTTCAGCCACATCTTCTCTCTGCAGAGTTTACCACATAGACATCTTAGGTTCCTCACTTTTCTCTCATCCTCCTCCTGATGCCAACATTGTCATCCTGCTGCTACCCCCAATACTGTGCCCACTGTGCTCCCCAGTGCCCCCAAGTACTATACTGCAGCAATAAGAGTGCCATACAGATAGTCCCCAGGTTCGCTGTAGAGAGAGGAGTGGGCTTCCTCCAAGACAGCCATTCAGGGGAGGAAATATTTGTGGGCCGCCGCTCTGTCAAGCGCCACTACCTACCACAGGCCCGTCACAACCTGTATACAGGGGATCAAGTGGAGTATACCCCTATGCACTCAATCCAAGGCCCATTTGCTGCCAGTGTGACCCTGCTGGCCAAACCTTTGTCCCCTGCAGTTACCCTAGAGTCCTGGCAGGAAGATCCAGGCTTTGCAGGGACAGTCCGCAGTTTGCAAGAGACCCAGGATGGCAGGTTTCGATTCAGGGAACAACCTGAACCCCTCATCCCTGACCTGGCCATACCACCAACACTACGGGTAGGCTAGATAAATAACTCACTTCTCACTTTTAACCCCAGGGTGCAAACCAGGGGCGTCGCTAGGTTAAAACATTCGGGTCCAGGGCCCCGGATGTTTTGTCCCATGCCCGAATGTCCTGCCTGCCTGCCAGATACAACGGTATTGCCGTACACAGAACGGAAAATACAATTGAATCTTACACTGGGAAGAGGCAAAGGACCTTTGGTGACATCACAGGTCATGTGATCAGCAAAACAGGCTGTGATAGGATGACCTGGATGATGTCACCATCCAGGTCATCCTATCACAGCCTGTTTTTGCTGATCACATGACCTGTGATGTCACCAAAGGTCCTTCGCCTCTTCCCAGTGCAGGATTGGACCGGAGTCAAGAGGAGAAGGAGCCTAATGGTGATGTCTGTACAGGAGAGGTAAGTGAAGGGAGAGGCAGAGAAATGCTGGGAGTTGTAGTTATTTAACTGGGATGTATTTTAGGGCTGAAGGGAGGGATGTTATTGACATGGAACTGTGTGCTTGAGGTGGCTGGGGGAGGGAGGGATGTTATTTACGTGGGACTGTATGTTGAAAGTGGATGGTGGGGGGGAATGATGTTTATGTACATGGGAATTAATGTTAGGCTACGTTCACACTTGCGTTTGGTGATCCGCTTGTGAGATCTGTTTCAGGTCTCTTACAAGCAGCCCCAAATGCATCAGTTTAACCCCAATGCATTCTGAATGGATGCGGATCCATTCAGAATGCATTCGTTCGGCTCCGTGCGGTCCCCCGTTCCATTTTGGAGGCGGACCCCAAAATGCTGCAAGCAGCGTTTTTTGTGTCCGCATGTCCTTGCGGAGCCAAACGCATCCGTCCTGACAATGTAAGTCAATAGGGACGGATCCCTTTGCATTGACACAAAATGGTGCAATTGTAAACGGATCCGTCCCCCATTGACTTTTAATGTAAGTCAGGGCGGATCCGTATTGGGACTTAGAAATTAAAATCTAATACAAACGAATTGGTCCTGAGCGGAAGCATTCGTTTGTATTATATCAGTGCGGATCCGTCCTGTACAAGTACATGACAGATCCGCACGAACGCAAGTGTGAAAGTAGCCTTAGGGGGTGATGTTTATATGGGATTGTGCGTTGGAGGCGGCTGGGGAAGAGGTGATGTTATTTACATGGGACTGTATGGTGGAGGGAGGATTATAACTACAGGGGGCACTGCAAATCCAGGGGACATTATAGGCGTTCTTATTACTACTGGGGGCTCTATAGGAGGGTCTTGTAGATCTGCCTTATTTCTACTAAGCGCACTATGGGGGCCTTATTACTGCTGAGGGGTCTGTAGGGAGCTTTATTACCACTGGGGGAACAATAGGGGGCCTTATTTCTACTGGGGACTCTGTAAGGGTATTATTAATATGGGAGGGCATTGTTGAGGAGCATTATCACGGTTGGGGCAGTGTTACTAATAAGGGCATTCTAGAAGGGAATTACTATTGGTGGGACTATGAGGAGCACTATTACTATGGATGGGGGGCAGTAATGTTTCTTTAAGATAGTATTTGGGGGTATGAGGGGGGTTGAGGTTTTGGCATAGCAAGCAGCAGGATAACACTGTGGGGACTCCAGTTGGGGGATAATGATAGAAAGTGAGGAAGCTAAGATGTCTGTGTGTCACACTCTGCAGAGACGAGGCGGCTGAGAGAAGTTGTCCAGACCGAATGGAGAAGATGATGACAGAGAGGAGACGTCCCCTGAAGGCCCTGGATGTGACAGGTAAGTGCCGCTGTATAGCAAGTACAGCATAGTGTGGGGGGGGGGGCATATTTATTGGGGCTTGTGCCCCGGATCTTTTGAGACCCTAGCAACGCCCCTGGTGCAAACTTAGGTTCTAACTTGGAAGCAGCCCCAGGCACCCTCAGCTTGCCTACCAGAGCCCCTTCAGATGGAGATTTTACCCACCTCTGCACTGGCTAGGGATCCCGGCTTGCAGCAGGTCACAGCTACAATCAGCACGCTGTCTGCACAGCCACCACCTAAGGACACCACCAGAGGGCAGTGGCGTACCACTACTGCTGCAACTCTGAGCTACCAGAAGCAAGAGCGTCCCCTAATGCGCTTAAGTAGCTCAAGCAGCGAGGAGGACCTGGACGTCCTTCTCGAAGTGCCCTTTTCTACTAAAAAAAAAGAACTTTTGGGAGCCACAGCTTGGACTGTTCCTGACGGGTGAGGACCCGTTGGCCTTGTTTTAATGTTTTCTTTTACAGGTTGCCCTATTTCGTCCTCACCCTGATGGTCATGTGCAGTAAGGACTCCCCCATCATCATTTAACCCCTTATGTCCAAGTTGCACATTGTTTTATCCCCTTTCTCAGGTTACTTGATAGCCCTATGGAACTACGGTTCTAAATATGCTTTTATGTGTTTTTATATGACATTTTAGGCTACTTTCACACTAGCGTTCAATCGGATCCGTTCTGAACGGATCCGCTCATATTAATGCAGACGGAGGCTCCGTTCAGAACGGATCCGTCTGCATTATATTGGCAAAAAAAGTGTGAAATTAGCCTGAGCGGATCCGTCCAGACTTTTACATTGAAAGACAATGGGGGACGGATCCGCTTGAAGATTGAAGATTGGCCGCGCACGCCTCCGCACGGCCAGGCGGACACCCGAACGCTGCAAGCAGCGTTCAGGTGTCCGCCTGCTGAGCGGAGCGGAGGCTGAACGCCGCCAGACTGATGCAGTCTGAGCGGATCCGCATCCATTCAGACTGCATCAGGGCTGGACGGAAGCGTTCGGGTCCGCTCGTGAGCCCCTTCAAACGGAGCTCACGAGCGGACAGCCGAACGCTAGTGTGAAACTAGCCTTATACCGCCTAATGGATTACAATTAACTCTATTATTCCTGCGGATTACCATTGACTTTTACCTGTTCCCAGAGTATTCTACATCAAGTATTTCAACCAAAAGAACTCAAGTCATATTTGAGCATATTATTGCACTAATAAATTTGCACTGTTTTCCAAAAATGTTTACTGCAACGTAAAAAGCTTGCACCCAAAGAACAGACTCAGTGATTCATACTGTAATGTTTTTGCACTAATTTCATTACCAGTTTACAGGTTGTGTAACGTTTAAGTATTACATGCCCATTGTGTGTATTCTCTTTTAGGTGGCACAATGTGACCTTAATGCACTTATTGTGAATTTGCACTTAACTTTGCACTTAACCAGATATGTAGCACATTACTCCAGTGTGCTTTACTTTACAGCTCTTGTTCTCTCTCCCCTTTATACGGACTGCCTATACGGACGCTTAATACTAATGGCCTACACCCGGTGTTATATACCCATAGGTACATAGGGTAGGACCAAGTGGTAAGTCCTGGCAGGTCTAGTAACTACACGGGTAACGCGGCTTTTTCAGGAATGGTTAGAGGAGTTTTTGACCCCTCCTTCTCGTTTGTTATATGTTCAGGATTGCTCCCATCCTGAGGTGTCTTCAAGGAGTTTAATGGGATTATAATACCATCCTCCTGTGACTGCCGGAAGTGCATGGAGACGCTAATACCTCGCCTTCTGAGCTTTTGCCTAAGGTATAGCGCCTAAAACCTTAGTGCCACTTTTAGCTACCCATAGTCATCATAGTGATTGTGCTTTAAGCCTTATATTTTGACTTTGGTACAGGAAAGAGAATACAGGATAAAGCCACCCTTCCATTTGTGGGCATTCCATTACATAATGGTGGGACTACAGAGTAAAGACACCCCCATGTTTCCATTGGTGTTTAGAGGCCAGAACACTTCAAAGTTAGTCAGTAGTGATTGCTTAGTGCAGACCTTGGTTCACTGGTTATACCGAGAGGGAAACTGTTACTTAGGACACCCTACTCATGCGGGCAGGAACCTTAGGGTAGCTGTTATATGTTTTGTCTTTGTATGTCATATATGTAATACATGCAGCACTTTGTATTTTATTTTGGTACCCCAGAGGTGGTTCCTCTCCCTCCTAAGCATAAGCCGAGGGCGGCTTAACTCGAAGTAAGGGGGAATGTAACACCCCAGAGTTGTGTTACTAAACTCTTTTACCCCACTACAATCTGTTAAAAGCCTTAACCTTATCATCTCATGTAATTTCACATAATATCCTCACAACTGTGCATTCTAAACCTTGTCAAATGTATAATTGTTTTCATTCTTCATGTTCACCAGCAGGTGGAAGCAATGTTCTTGCAAGGATTTAGTCTCAGTTTAGTGTTTCTAGACTGGAATAGTTCATTCCAGTTTATCTCCCCCCTCTGTGAGCGGAGTGGGTTGCTCCCACATCCTGCCTCATGAGGAGGGAAGGAAGTTAGAGTGAGTGTAGCCCACCCCCTTCTAGGGGTAGGGTGTGCATGTTAGGAGCTCCCAGATATAGGGAATCAAGCCAGGATCTTGTCTCGGCTGAGACATTGATCATCATCCCCAGCCTGAGCCCTTCAGCCTCAGCTTGAAAAAGCAAGCAGACACCTCCAGTTACAGGAAGAAAGCATACCCTGTGAAGATAACTGTGAGTACAGTCCAGAGATCCTAGGAGAAGCCATATCCCCCCTCAGCTAGTCAGTCCCCAGACAGCAGAAGATAGAAAGTGCAGAAGCTAAATTCCTGCCATAGTATAGAGCTACAAAGCAGACGTCCTTTCCTGCAAGCTCCAGGTACATGAGAGAGCAGAAGATACATTCCTGCCAACCATTGCCAATACCTGCTGGGACCTAAGACTAAAGCTGTATCTTGTTTCGATAAAAGCTACAACCAGTAAAGACAAGTTTGAACTTTACCCAAGGTCTGGATCTCAATTTCTGCTGCAAAATTCCTCTATCACTCCTACTAGCACCACACTCATTTTATTGCAAGTGAGCCAGGATCCAGGAGTCCAGCCGTACCCAGGTAGGAGACACAGTTGACACCATTACCTCTACCATACAGAGACATTACACCACTCTGGCATTCCTAACCTGGTGCGTGAGTTGCAACACCTTAAAGAGCCCTGTGACAGTACCCTGTGCACGCTGCAATTGGTGTCACAAACAAACTATAGACTATTGTACCCATATCCTGACCCACTGCATAATTTGGCGTCCGTGTAACCATACCACGGTCCTGCTCACCGCACATACACTCCAAGTGGAGGACAGGAGACTCCTCACTGGTATACATTGCCTCATGGTGAATGTTACAACAACCACTCTTAATGTAAGGGGACTCAACACCCCCCATAAAAGATCACAGGTCTTCATGCTACTAAGAAAAGCCAAAGCAGATGGGGGTTTCCTACAGGAGACACACTTCAAGGACGGCAGGGTCCCCTCTCTCCCCCAATCATATTTTAATCACTGGTTCTGGTTCCATAGCACCTACACCTCAGCATCCAGCACCGTTAGCATAGCAAAAGCTAGACATATTCCATTTGAAGTCACAGTGACTCAATCAGATCCAGATGTTTTCTATTTGTGAAAGGGAAAATTGAGGGAAGAGAGATGACCCTGGCTTGCTTATATGCTCCCAATACACACCAACCGAGGTGGCTTAAAGTCACTCTAGAAAAGCTTCGGGTTTTCTCAGAGGGAATCCTGCTTGGGGAAGAGGGGAGATTTAAATGTCGCATTAGATCTAACACTTGACACCTCTACGGGCACCTTGACACACTCCCAAAAAGCTCTAAGTAGCATCCATAGAACCCTCAAGGATGCTCACTTGGTAGATTCCTGGTGGATACTGAATGCCTCAGAGAGGGACTACACATACAGTACAGACCAAAAGTTTGGACACACCTTCTCATTCAAAGAGTTTTCTTTATTTTCATGACTATGAAAATTGTAGATTCACACTGAAGGCATCAAAACTATGAATTAACACATATGGAGTTATATACATAACAAAAAAGTGTAAAACAACTGAAAATATGTCATATTCTAGGTTCTTCAAAGTAGCCTCCTTTTGCTTTGATTACTGCTTTGCACACTCTTGGCATTCTCTTGATGAGCTTCAAGAGGTAGTCACCTGAAATGGTCTTCCAACAGTCTTGAAGGAGTTCCCAGAGATGCTTAGCGCTTGTTGGCCCTTTTTCCTTCACTCTGCGGTCCAGCTCACCCCAAACCATCTCGATTGGGTTCAGGTCCGGTGACTGTGGAGGCCAGGTCATCTGGCGCAGCACCTCATCACTCTCCTTCATGGTCAAATAGCCCTTACACAGCCTGGAGGTGTGTTTGGGGTCATTGTCCTGTAGAAAAATAAATGATGGTCCAACTAAACGCAAACCGGATGGAATAGCATGCCGCTGCAAGATGCTGTGGTAGCCATGCTGGTTCAGTATGCCTTCAATTTTGAATAAATCCCCAACAGTGTCACCAGCAAAGCACCCCCACACCATCACACCTCCTCCTCCATGCTTCACGGTGGGAACCAGGCATGTAGAGTCCATACGTTCACCTTTTCTGCATCGCACAAAGACACGGTGGTTGGAACCAAAGATCTCAAATTTGGACTCATCAGACCAAAGCACAGATTTCCACTGGTCTAATGTGCATTCCTTGTGTTCTTTAGCCCAAACAAGTCTATTCTGCTTGTTGCCTGTCCTTAGCAGTGGTTTCCTAGCAGATATTCTACCATGAAGGCCTGATTCACACAGTCTCCTCTTAACAGTTGTTCTAGAGATGTGTCTGCTGCTAGAACTCTGTGTGGCATTGACCTGGTCTCTAATCTGAGCTGCTGTTAACCTGTGATTTCTGAGGCTGGTGACTCGGATGAACTTATCCTCCGCAGCAGAGGTGACTCTTGGTCTTCCTTTCCTGGGGCGGTCCGCATGTGAGCCAGTTTCTTTGTAGCGCTTGATGGTTTTTGTGACTGCACTTGGGGACACTTTCAAAGTTTTCCCAATTTTTCTGAGTGACTGACCTTCAAGTAATGATGGCCACTCGTTTTTCTCTACTTAGCTGCTTTTTTCTTGCCATAATACAAATTTTAACAGTCTATTCAGTAGGACTATCAGCTGTGTATCCACCTGACTTCTCCACAACGCAACTGATGGTCCCAACCCCATTTATAAGGCAAGAAATCCCACTTATTAAACCTGACAGGGCACACCTGTGAAGTGAAAACCATTTCAGGTGACTACCTCTTGAAGCTCATCAAGAGAATGCCAAGAGTGTGCAAAGCAGTAATCAAAGCAAAAGGTGGCTACTTTGAAGAACCTAGAATATGACATATTTTCAGTTGTTTCACACTTTTTGGTTATGTATATAATTCCACATGTGTTAATTCATAGTTTTGATGCCTTCAGTGTGAATCTACAATTTTCATAGTCATGAAAACAAAGAAAACTCTTTGAATGAGAAGGTGTGTCCAAACTGTTGGTCTGTACTGTACTGTACTTCTCATCAGTACATGAAACATTCCAGAGGTTAGACTACATTCTCATGTCACAGGCCCATATGCCTATGCTCACAGGGGCACATATAGGCCCTATAACCATTTCGGACCCTGACCGCAGCATTTACACTAGACTATGGTCTGACTGACCGCAGCGTTTACTCTAGACCAGTGATGGCTAACCTACGGCACTCCAGCAGTGGTGAAACCAGGGGTGTTGCTAGGGTCCCAAAAGATCCGGGGCCAAAGCCCCAATGAATATGACCCAGTTCTCTAAGTTGACCCTCCCTTCCCCCACACACCGCATTTTCCTGTACTTGCTATACAGCAGCACATACCTGTCACATCCAGGGCCTCCAGGTGACGTCTCCTCCGATGTAGATCTTCTCCATTCAGTCCATACAACTTCTCTCAGCCGCCTCGTCTCTACAGAGTGTGACACACGGACATCTTAGCTTTCTCACATTTCTATCATCATCTCCTAACCTGGAGTCCCCACAGTGTTATCCTGCTGCTCGCTGTGCTCCCCAATACCCCCAAATACTATCCTGAAGGAAAATGAGTGCTCCTCATAGTTCCACCAATGGTAATTCTCTTCTAGAATGCCCTCATTAGTAATACTGCCCCCTACAATGCTCCCCAAGAGTGCCTCCATTAGTAGAAGAGCCCTCCAGTATTAATAATGCCCTTACAGAGCCCTTATTGTTCCCCAGTGGTAATAAAACTCTCTACAGACCCCCCCAGTAGTAATATGAATGTGTATAATGTCCCCTGGATTTATACTACCCCTACAGTGCCCCCAGTATTTATACTGCCCCAACTGTTATATTAGTCACCCTGAAGTGTCCCCAGTATTTATAATACCCCCTGCAGTGCCCTGTAGTTATATCCCTCCTTACACCATACAGTCCCATGTAAATAACATCACAACATCTCTCCAGCACCCTCCAATATACAGTCCCATGTAAATAACATCCTTTTCTATCTACAGCCCCTCCAAAATACAGTCCCATGTAAATAACATCACCTTCTCCCCAGCCGCCTTTAACATACAGTCCCAAGTAAATAATATCGTCCCTTCCCCAGCTGCCTCCAACATGCAATCCCATGTAAACATCAACTCCTCAACATTCAGTCCCATGTAAATAACATAATTCCCCCCCACCAGCCACCTTGAACATAAAGTCCCATGTAAACAACATCACTCCCTTCCTCATACCCCTGTAACATTCAGTCCCATGTAAATAACATCATTCCCCCCCACCAGCCACCTTCAACATACAGTCCCATGTAAATAAAATTCTCCCCTTAATATTCAGTCCCATATAAATAACATCACTCCCTCCCTCAGACCCCTGTAACATTCAGTCCCATGTAAATAACATCACTCCCTCCCACAGCCACCATCAACATACAGTCTCATGTAAATAACATAACTCCCTCTCACAGCCGCCTTCAACATACAGTCCAATGTTAATAACATCATCCTGCCCCAGCCCCCTCCAACATTCAACAGTCCCATGTAAATAACATCACCCCCTCCCACAGCCGCCCTCAACATACAGTCCCATGTACATAGCATCACTCCCTCCTCCAGTGTCCTCCAACATACAGTCCCATGTAAATAACATCACTCCCCTCTCACAGCCGCCTTCAACATACAGTCCCATGTAAATAACATCACCTGCCCCAGCCCCCTCCAACATTCAGTCCCATGTAAATAACATCACCCCGTCCCACAGCTGCCATTAACATACAGTCCCATGTAAATAACATGACCCCCTCCCCAGCCACCTCCAACACACAGCCCCATGTAAATAACATCCCTCCCTTTAGCCCTAACATACAGTCCCAGTTAAATAACCATAACTCCTTGCATTGCTCTGCCTCTCCCTTCGCTTACCTCTCCTCATGTACAGACCTCACCAATCCACCATAGCTTCTTTTCAGGACTTCTCTTACTGGCTGAGCCGTCCTCTCCTGCACTGGTCACATGATGGTGACATCATTGCAGGTCCTTTTCAGCTACTGCATTAAGAACTGATCCCATGGACTGTGATGTCATCACAGGTCCTTTAGCTCTTGCAGGGCATTAGATTCAATTGTATTGCCGTCCTGAGGATGGCAATACAGTTATATTTAACAGGCAGGCAGTACATTTGGGGCTTGGGACAAAACATCAGGGGCCCGGGCCCTGAATGTTTTGACGTAGCAACGCCACTACGACTCCCAACATGCTCCATTCATTTTTGTGGAGTTCTGAAAACAGCCAAGCAAGCGTGCATCTTGGGAGTTGTAGTTTTACCACAGCTGGACTGCCGGAGGTTAGCCACCATGGCTCTAGAGTCTCTAGACTATGGACTGACCGCAGCATTTACACTAGACTATGGACTGACCGCAGCATTTACACTAGACTATGGACTGACCGCAGCATTTACACTAGACTACGGTCTGTCTGACTGCATGATTTACACTAGACTGTGGACTGACTGACCGCAGCATTTACACTAGACTGTGGACTGACTGACCGCAGCATTTACACTAGACTGTGGACTGACTTACCGCAGTGTATACACTAGACTGTGGACTGACTGACCGCAGTGTATACACTAGACTGTGGACTGACTTACCGCAGTGTATACACTAGACCAGTGATGGCGAACCTATGGCACGGGTGCCAGAGGCGGCACTCAGAGCCCTCTCTGTGGGCACCCGCGCCTTGGAAAAAGTCTATGGCGTACCAATATCTTTTAGACTTTTCCTGCCATTCATCAGCACAGGACGCACTATGAACAGCACAGGCAGCACATTGTAGGTAGGCTATTAAGCTATTATAGCTAAATGATAAAGTACATGGAAGATATACTATATTGGTATTCAGGGTAAATTGCCGTGTTGGCACTTTGCGAAAAATAAGTCGGTATTTGGTTGCAGTTTGGGCACTTGGTCTCTAAAAGGTTCACCATCACTGCACTAGACTGTGGACTGACTGACCGCAGTGTATACACTAGACTGTGGACTGACTTACCGCAGTGTATACACTAGACTGTGGACTGACTTACCGCAGTGTATACACTAGACTGTGGACTGACTTACCGCAGTGTATACACTAGACTGTGGACTGACTTACCGCAGTGTATACACTAGACTGTGGACTGACTTACCGCAGTGTATACACTAGACTGTGGACTGACTGACCGCAGTGTATACACTAGACCAGTGGTGGCGAACCTATGGCACAGGTGCCAGAGGCAGCACTCAGAGCCCTGTCTGTGGGCACCCGCACCCTGGAAAAAGTCTATATACCAATATGCCTTAGACTGTTCCTGCCATTCATCAGCGCAGGGCGCACTATGAATGGCACGGGCAGCGCACTGAATGCAGACAGGATATTATAGCTAAATGATAAAATATATGGAAGATACTATACTGGACTGTAGAATTCAGGTTACATTGCCATGTTGGGCATTTTGCAATAAATTAGTGGATTTTGGGTTGCAGTTTGGGCACTCAGTCTCTAAAAGGTTCGCCATCACTGCACTGAACTATGGACTGACTGAACACAGTGTATAAACTAGACTTTGAAATGACCGACCGCAGCGTTTACACTAGAGAATGATTTGACTGACCGCAGCATTTACACTAGAGAATGATTTGACTGACCGCAGCGTTCACACTACAGAATGATTTGACTTACCTCATTGTTTACATTAGACTATGGACTGACTGCCTGCGCATTTACATTAGACTATGGACTGACTGCCTGCGCATTTACATTAGACTATGGACTGACTGACCGCAGCATTTACACTAGACTATGGACTGACTGACCGCAGCATTTACATTAGACTATGGACTGACTGACTGCAGTGTATACACTAGACTATGGACTGACTGACCGCAGTGTATACACTAGACCAGGGATGCTCAATCTGCGGTTCTCCAGCTGTTGCAAAAGTACAACTCCCAGCATGCTCTAATAGCTGTAGGCTGTGCAGGCATGCTGAGGATTGTAGTTTTGCAACAGCTGGAGGGCCGCAAGTTGAGCATCTCTGCACTAGACAGTGGACTTACTGACCGCAGCACTTACACTAGACTATGGACTGACTGACCACAGCATTTATACTAGACTGTGGACTAACGGCAGCGTTTACACCAGACATGCAGGCGGGCCATGTGCCTCGGCATTGAGGGGGAGCAGCCAAGATGGAAGAACTCCACAGCCCACTACTACATGCCTGTGCTGCTACTTTTTCTGGTGGCACAAAGGTGGGCATGACTACTGTGAGGGGGCACAAAGGACGACATAACAACTGTGAAGGGACACAAAGGTGGGCATAACTACTGTGATGGGCACAAAGGTGGGCATAACTACAGTGACGAGCCACAAGGAGGCCATAACTACTGTAAAGGGGCACATAGGTAGGCATAACTACTGTAATTGGCACAATGGTGGGCATAACTACAGTGAGGGGGCAACAAGGATGACATAACTATTGTGAGGAGGGCACAATGTGGGCATTTATGCTGAAAAGGAGGCACAATGTAGGCATAATTACTGTGAGGGGGCATAATGTGGGCATTACTACTGTGAAGGGGGCACAAGGAGGATATAACTACAGTGATTGGCCACAAGGTGGGCATATCTACTGTGAGGGGGCAAAAAGGTGGGCATAACTACTGTGAGGAGCACAGTTTAGGCATAACTACTGTGGGGAGCACAACGGTGAGCATAACTACTGTGAGTGGGTACAAAGGTGGGCATAACTACTGTGAAGGGACACCAAGGAGGACATAACTACTGTGAGGGAGCACAAAGGTGGGCATAACTACTGTGAAGGAACACAAAGGAGGACATAACTACTGTGAGGGAGCACAGAGGTGGGCATAACTACTGTAACGGGCACAAAGGTGGGCATAACTACAGTGAGAGGCCACAAGGAGGACATAACTACTGTGAAGGAGCACGTTGGTCTGCCTCTGTCTTACAGGACCAGCACAGCGCCCATCTTAGGTATTTATCAGATACAGTCGCCAACCGTTCCTTATTTCTCTATCACCACAGGGACCTTGTTCTGGATCCAGCAGACATCACGCCGACTCTAGTGGATGAGGTAGGACCGGTTGGGTCTTTTGTTTATTGCAAGATGTATTGGTACCGCCGTGTACCCTATGATAGATTTTATTAGGTGTGTCAATATAGTTATGCATTGGGCGGAGTTACAGGAGTGGCTTAGTGTAAAAAAAAATTTACCGCTGCGCAAGCTGCTTAACTGCCCCCTCTTTATATAAATTTGAGTCGCCAGGGTGTAAATCTGAATCCTTGCCCTGGGTGCAGGAGAGAGCCTATCTACCCGTCTGGCTCATGCACATGACCGTTGGCAGTTTTGCAGTCCGCAAAGTGTGGATGCGCAAAACACGGATACCGGCCGCGTGCATTCCGCATTTTGCAGAATGGAGCAGTCCCGTCCTTATCTGTAATGCAGACAATAATAGGGCACGTGCGACCAGTGTTGCCGTGTGGTCATACCCTAAAGGACAATACGGATTCTCCTTCACTTCCAGTTTTATCTTCCAAAACTGCATCAGGAAACCTAAGCGTGTGGCCGTACCCCAAGAGTGAGGCCAAAACACAGAAGAGGTGCAGATCTTTACATTATGATTTTTTTTGTCGGTTCCACTCCTGGTTTTACCTTACAAATACTGACCCAAATATGCAGGTGGGAATGAGCGCTTACAGAATTGACTGCACATAAAGGGTTAATAGGAGCCAATGATTAATTAGCTGCGTCTTCTGCACCTATTAGTTAAGCCTAGTGGGGGAGGGGTTGCTCCTCTGGGTCCTGGTCCGCTGTCTTCTCTGCCTTGGGTGAAGGGTTGGAGCCTGGTGAGTGCCCCCTGCTGACCGGTGTGACAATGCAGTGATTTTGAGGTTACACTCAATTCTTAGCATGTGGTCCGCGTGACAACCATGTTTCCCAGACCAAGGGTGGCTCGTCTTACATTAACGATCTGTGATGCTGGGAGTTCCAGCCTGACCAAGGGTCTACTGTCCTGTACTTCCAGCGTATAGGACTGTAGACACACGGGGGTTCGACTGGAACTCGCAGCATCCTAGATTGCTACCATTGCAGTGAGTTTAGGTCAGATGAGCCGCAGTCGCAGATGACCAGCCTTATTTGTAATTCCACTTAGGAGGACTACAACTCCCATTATAGTCAGATTATGTGACCTACTAATAAATTTATGGTGGCTGGTTACTGCCCCAGTTCTTGCCTGTGGACCTCAAGCTCGATCAAGGCTGTGGGTGCCACGCTGCAGTGAGGGTGCACTTACGTGGGATGTCGAAACGCATCAAGATGGCACAAGGCACGTTAAAATCATGAGATGCACCTATACAAGTGGTGTAGGGAAAAAAGTGGGCATTGCAAAAAAAAAAAATTATGGCTCACATGTAAATGCACCCTTACTGATGCTGGCCGGGCTGCAGCTGCACTTGACCTTCATCCTTCCAGCGCAGGTGCAGCCTGGTTATTGCTGTGTGACATCTGCGGCTCAGCCGTGCGTGTAAAAGCATCCTTAGGGCGTGTTCACACATAGCAGATTTCCTGTCTCAACTTGTAGGTGGAAAATCTGCTTCTGAATACAGAAGTGGATGGGATTTTTGGAAACTGGTACGTGGTACGGGTTTTACCCTTTGCGACGTATAGGGTGAAATATGCAGTAAATATGCAACAAAATCCTGGTGTAACACATGGATTGTATTCAGCGCAGAAATGCTGCAAAATCCACCCAGGTCCCCCTCCGATCAGCTGTTTGAGACGGCACCGGCGTTCGCAGTAGGGCTGCGGCCTTCTCACCACTTTTCCTAGGCCGAGTGACGACGCGTTCATCGGTCATGTTGCCTAGGGGCAGCTCAGACCTATAGAAGTGAATGGGGCTGAGCTGCGATACCAAGCACAGCCACTATTCAATGGAGGGCGCTGTGCTTGGTGAGCAGGGGGAAGGCCAGGGCGGTCACAGGAGCGCCGGTGCCTTCTCAAACAGCTGATCGGCAGGGTCCAGGTATTAAACCCCCACCGATCAGATACTGATGACCCTAGAGGATGGGCTTCGCAGAGGTGAAATTCGTTATGTCTATTCGTGTCCATGACCATTCTAAAACTGCAATGCAAAGTTGTCTTCAGTACCAAGGTACCAGTCGTAGAAAAATGGACTTTTAAAATTATGCAAATTAAATATTAGAGCACCAGAAGGCGGGCTTATGCGTTTTGAGCACCGCTTCAGCAAAGCCCCTAGTGCTCCATAATGACGCCCCTCTGCTTTTAATCGGCCCCCCGCATTTAGATTGACAGCGCTAGATCTCCCTCGTGTCCAGAACGGCACGAGCGCACAACATCTTTGGCTTCATCCCGATGAGCGTAGATTTTGTGCGCACATGCCAGTCTGGACACAAGTGCGGTTACTCTATGGGCAGGGGGGCGTGATGAAAAGCAGAGGACAGGGCTCGAACCGCATCAGCCCAACTCCTGGTGCTCGACTAGTTCACTTGCATAATTTTGAAAGTTTTTCTCCACAATGATACCACCGGCAGACATAAGACAGGTATCGTTTTAATCGGCGTCATCAACCCTACCAGGCAACTTGGTAGGGTAGGTTAGATCCGGGTGACAGAGCCACTTTAAGTGCTCCCACATTTCGGTGCTGAGCACATCTGCTCTGGTTTCCTTTCTGCGCTGCGAATCGCACAACAGGTGCGATGATGTCCCAGTATTGCGCCCACCTGCGCGACGAACTACAGGCAGCAGGGGGATGAGGAGCAGGGAGCTTCACCATTGTATTCTGTATCCTGATGACTCAGACAATTGAAGCTGGGACACATGGCATCTGTTGTGGGACAGAGGCCAAAATTCGGGACTGTCCCACTCGATCCAAGGCAGTTGGCAGGTCAGTGATCCTGCTGGGCTGGGTTGGAGACGGGCGACACCATTTCAGCCCAATACGCTGGCCTTAAATAGTTCTAGCTGTGTAGAAGCCCTACACCACCGCACCAATAGCGTACTGTCGCCGGGGGAAGAAGCTGCTTTTCCCCCAGCAACAGTTTATGATAGGCCAGGGCCTAAACCAATCGTTTTTCTCCACCATCACCAGAAAATCTACCTGGAAACAGTGGACCAAAAGAGCGGGAAAATTTCACGACGTCACTACCCAGAGCTGAAAATGGGGATGTTAAAAATCCCATGTGGGGCCCTCCAAAGGGCAGGGACCCACAGACTTTTCCTCCAGTCACCTATATAGAGATCTACAGAACATTGCTCCGTCCTCAGATGTGTATATAGATCATTGTACACGGTGTAAATATTCAGACTGTCCCTCAGTTTCTGGTGATTGTATAAGATGGCGTCCAACAGGGAGAGGGACTTTGTACCGCGTAGCCATCTCCATGAATACCTGGTTCTCACGGTTCAGCCCTGATTTTTACCACCACGTTATAGATTAAAATAATCCTTTTCCCAAAAATGACACTGCCCTAATAGCTGACAAAAATAAATAAATTCTCGTGATAACATGAGGGAATTGCTACAATAAATTCTGCTTCATCTGCTAGGCTTTGCCCGGCTCTGTGGGTTACCGCACTCGCTCATATGTGGGTTACTACTGCATCCTCCCACAATGTCCTGCTCTTCGCCACTCCTCTGTCTGAAAGAATAAAATTATAGCGCTACAGTGAAGACTGACACAGGTAGAGCAGGATGATGACGGGAGCAGTGTCCACTATTTAACAACGCAGTTATGTGCCGTTCAGAATCTGAGGAAAGTTGGACAACCCCCCTCTAAGTCCCAGGGAAGAGGTCACCTATGAGTTCTGCATGTTCCCATTCAGTGACTCAAGAGCTGACGCTCAGCAGGAAGCTCCTGATAGTTCGGTTTCCTCCGCTATAGTATGAAGCCTTCTGGTGTAGCGGATTAACCCTTCACCTCCTAGGCAGTGACATTAGTCTGGTGGGGTTACATGTCCTACCCTGCAGCCCACAACCCCCCTCCTTCCCTTGCGCTTGAACAGCACTGGGATTGGAGTCCTTCCCCAGACTGTATAAACCACAGGCCACCATTTTCTTTTCCGTTTCCTTGTGGTTTTTGGATGACATTTACATGAAGCTGTGAAATCTGATTTCCGATTACCAGACATCTGTGTTCAGCCCCCGGCAGTAATGGGGGGGGGGGGGGGGGGGGAGAAGGAGAGCTTCATGTCTGATGCAGGGAAAGCTGGGTGACAACCAATATGGCCGCCATGATCATCGGAAGGCTCCTGAATACCATTTAAGACTTTGAAGATGTAGCCATCGAGCTTCGCTAGTTGGGCAGGGCGTCGCTGTTCTTAGGAAGGAAGTTGATGGCCGCTGTATTTTGGCGGTCACCCAGCTTTTCCAGGAAAAGATAAATCTAAGGCCTCCTGCACGCGACCGTTTGTTTATTTTTCCCATTTACTGGCCTTTTTTTTTTTTTTTTGCGTTCCGTATACGGAACCATTTATTTCAATGATTCCGCAAAAAAAACGGAATGTACTCCGTATGCATTCTGTTTCCATATTTCCGTTCTGTCGAAACATAGAACATGTCCTGTAATTGCCCGCAAATCGCGTTCCGTGGCTCTATTCAAGTCAATGGGTCCGCAAAAAAACGGAACACATACGGAAATGCATCCGTATGTCTTCCAAATCCGTTCTGTTTTTGTGGAACCATCTATTGAACATGTTATGCCCAGCCCAATTTTTTTCTATGTAATTACTGTATATGCCATACGGAAAAACGAAACGGAAATAAAACGGATCCGTGAAAAACGGACCGCAAAACACTGAAAAAGCCATACGGTCGTGTGCAGGAGGCCTAAGAAGCATGTGACTATTGTCGCGACGTGCACTTGGCAGGGATTAGTTGCTGTCTGTTGCACAAATTCTTAGTGTTTCTTCTTGTTCTGAGGGCTGGAAGTGATTGCATTTATGACCTTCCTGGCAGGTTGTGTACAACATCGGGCGCCGCTCCACCTCTGCGCGGTCATCACTTTTCTTTGATTACTTGGAACAATGTTTTGTGGTTTAACATTTTCTTGCTGTTACCAACCGGCAGTCCTTCCATATTCTGGTAATAGACAGAGACGCCAAACCGACCCAGCATGGAGCGAGAGGCCCCGGCCTGGGTATTTCACTACAGCGATGGAGTCGCCATTCTAAGATTATTACAGGTTTTTAGTAAATGACTTAACAGGAACGGTTGTAGGGGCAACAACAATGGTGTGGAAGTAATAGCAGAATAGTAGTAGTAGAAAGTGTGTGGCATTTGCTCTGACATATGACGTATGGACGCCATCTTAGGGGCCATTCACGTGGCAGAAACCACTGCCGTATCTGCCGAAGTTCAGTTTGGATGCTGTGGACCCACTTGCGGTTTGGCTCCACTGAATAAAGCTAAATTGCAAGTGGACACCCTCGACAGCTCCAAGTAGTGGCTGTCCGCACACCGCATCAAGAAGGGACATGCCACGTCTTGGCGCAGTCGCAGCTTTAAAGCATCAACCTGTGAACTGCAGCGCTGCCTCCCATTAAAAACAATGGAAGGCAGACCCCACACGGCCACCGGCGGAATTTTGGTTGGTGCATCATCCTTGCCTAAGTTCCTCCATGTGAACGCCTCTTTTAAAGGAAACCTGTCACAGGGATTTTGTGTATAGAGCTGAGGACATGGGTTGCTAGATGACCGCTAGCACATCCGCAATACCCAGTCCCCATACCTCTGTGTGCTTTTATTGTGTAAAAAAAACAATTTGATACATATGCAAATTAACCTGAGATGTGTCCTGTACGTGAGATAAGTCAGGGACAGGACTCATCTCAGGTTAATTTGCATATGTATCAAATAGTTTTTTTTACACAATAAAAGCACACAGAGCTATGGGGACTGGGTATTGCGGATGTGCTAGCGGCCATCTAGCAGCCCATGTCCTCAGCTCTATACACAAAATCCCCGTGACAGGTTCCCTTTAAGTTAAAGGGGTTGTCTCACTTCAGCAGATAGCATTTATTACGTAGAGGAAATTGATACCAGGAACTTCCTAATGTATTGTGATTGTCCATATTGCCTCCTTTGCTGACTTGATTCGTTTTTCCATCACATTATTAGTGTTGAGCGGCATGTCCCATATTCGAATTCGCGAAATTTTGCGAATATTCGAAAGAATATTCGTAAAATATTCGCGAATATTCGAATTCGTTATTATTTCGCATATGCGATAATTCGAATTTTCGCATCGCATAATACATATTATGAGATGCAAAATTCGCATGTGCGCTAATGAAATCGCCTTACGAAGATTCGCAACTCAATTCAATCACTAATGTAAGAATGCAAAGCCCTTTGCCTCTGTTCTGGGACAAGTGCCGATATTCGCCTGTGCGCTAATAAAATCGCCTTACAAAGATTCGCGCCTCAATCACTTTCTAGGCAATGTGAGTAAGATCTGAGCTTTTGGACTTTTGGGAATCAATCGAGATACAGTGGGGGGTGATGACAGTAGTTGACAGAGTACAAATCAATGTAATCTGTAAGGTGGAAAGTAAAATAAAAAATACGAATATTCGTAAATCGAATTTTACGAAGTTCTACGTATTCGCGAATATGGTGCTATACTATATGAATGCACAGGCCTTTGCCTCTCTGTTCTGGGGACAAGTGTAGATATTCGCATGTGCGCTAATAAAATCGCCTCACGAAGATTCGCAACTCAATTCAATCACTAATGTAAGAATGCAAAGCCCTTTGCCTCTGTTCTGGGACAAGTGTAGATATTCGCATGTGCGCTAATAAAATCGCCTTACGAAGATTCGCGCCTCAATCACTTTCTAGGCAATGTGAGTAAGATCTGAGCTGTTGGACCTTTGGGAAACAATCAATTATATGTGTACTGTAATTTTGTGAAGAGGAAAAAATAAAAATAAAAAAAAGAATATTCGTTTTTACGAATATATAGCACTATATTCGAAATATTCGCGAAATCGCGAAGTTGCGATATTCGCGAAAAAAATTCGCTTTTCGAATATTCGCGCTCAACACTACACATTATACACTGCTCATTTCCATGGTTACGACCACCTTGAAATCCATCAGCGGTGGCTGTGCTTGCACACTATAGGAAAAAGCACCAGACTATGCGTACTTCCACAGTCCCAGGCACAAGAGAGGCTGGCACTTTTTTCCTAAAGTGTAAAAGCACGACCACCACTGATGGATTGTGGGGGCGGTCGTAACCATGGAAACGAGCAGTGTATAATGTGATGGAAAAATAAATCTAGCCAGCAAAGGAGGCAATATGAATAATACATTAGTAAGTGCCTGGTATTAACTCTCTACATGATAAATGCCACTTGAGATACGGCAACCCCTTTAAGATACGGCAGCATCATAAAAACCGCATGTGGTTTTGGCACATTTTTCAGAAACTTTTAACATTTTGTTTGTAACAGAAACTGCAGCTTTTTATGTGCGGTTTTAACGCCTTATATTCCAGTCACATGCAGAGCTGCCATCACCATTCTTCCATTAAATCAGATGTTAATAGAAAACAAGATTTATATAGGGTTTGTGTTTACTGGGGGGAGATTTATGAAACTGTCTGTAGCCCGTAGCAACCAATAATGGCGCTGAGCCGTATAAAACGTGAAAGCTGTGCTGCGATAGGCTGAGGCCCAACCAGTCACAGCACAGCCTTCCTATATAAGAAATGAATGCTGTGCTATGATTAGTTGATGCCCAACCAATCACAGCACTGCTTTCTTTTTTTTCAAGCATAGAACAAAATGAAAGCTTCACTGTGATTGGTTGCTATGGGAAATAAAGACAATAATGATATATCTTTATTTTTTTTGTAAGCCTGTCCTATGGTGTGATTACACCGATTTACCTCATGACATACGAAAAACCGCCCCCTGAATTACAGTGGTTTATTGCAAACCCAGTGTATGAGGGTTTTTCAGGGTCGCAGGTATCCCGCCACACGTCTAGTCTTCCAGCTCAGTTCTATAAATGGCTGGAAGGAATATACTGGATGCCATTGTATCCCGACCCCGCCGTCTGCAGTAGGGGAATCTCCCCAAATAGAAGCGACCTAGGCGGACGTGTCAACGGTATGTGTCCGCTCTGTGTTTTCAGGCCAAGATCCTGTGGTTGGAAAACCTCCTGCCGGGAAAATATTGGCTATTTTTACCCCCGCAGCCTCAGTCCTATCCCGTTGATACTTGACATATGACACTGGAGCAGCACCCTCTAGTGGTTGGCATTGGCAGCTACATTAGAGTAGCGCCCCCTAGTGATCAGATCGTGTGCAGCTCTTTTCGGTGCAGCGATTTGCCCCTCTCCCTCGTTTGCAGTTTCATGGGTTTTTTTTGTTTGTTTTTTTTATATCTTTTTATTTACAGAAAATTAAATGCAAGAATAAAATCTAATAAATGTACAAATCCTCATCTGTCCCCCTCCCTCCTAAATCCAGAGCGATCCCCGATAAATACGGTCCTGTCTGTCTCTAGGCGGTCATTACTGCTCCTGTAGGGGTTGTCTCCCAACTCTCCCAGACTTCTTACTGGCAGACTCTTCAAAATGGAAAATGTGCCATTCAGTATCCTGGGAAAGCTGGGCGACGACCCCTGCGGGAGCGGTAGTGGTGGCCACATTTATTGTCACTCAACCAAATGGATGCTGGGGTTCCAGGGCTGATAATTATTGGGGTGCAGAGGGGCGTCTGGTGCTCCGCCTGGTCTTCTAGTGGTTGTGAAGTAGTCTTTGGCTTTAATTTCCTGCTGCTTGTGACACAGAACCTGCTGTGGAGTGATCCCCTGGACGGTGTAGCAGGGCCAATGTCCTACAATGGAGCAGCGCAGTGTGAGGTAGGAGGTCAGCGTCTCCGCTGCTCACAGGACCAGCCGCACGACGAGGGCGATGGACAGCAGGGTCATTGAGACCTCTGTGCTCTTCCCTGAGCTTGCTGACTTGCAGTGGTTGAGGTTCTGTCCTACACAGGAGGCGTACGCCATGACATGAGGGATGTAGTTCTGCTCATGGACACCGTGCAGCAAATGTGCCATTGGACCCTTGGCGAAAACAGCGACATCTTCTCCACCGTGCGTCTCTTGGCTAAGAGGGACCGCAGACTGCGCCTGGTAGGATGACTTAGCTGAAAAGAACATGGACAATGTGAGGGTTTAGTAGGATGCGGTGTAACTGGCAAAACCACCACAGCGCCAAAATTGTAACATTAAACAGCCGCTAAACTAAAAAAACAAATACAAAAAAAAGAACATCCAGCAAAACGTGACACTGATCTAATTTTTCTGTTATCTATGCTTATTTCGGAAGATATCACAATGGCAGACCATGAAAAATATAATAGAAAAGCAGTGCATTGTTCTCTTGGGCTGTAGCCGTGTCTTTTCCCCCTCTCTCACCCCCTGATCCCACTGCACATGAGCCGGGAAGTTTCGTATGGCACCAGCCATAGTGCTAATAGTACCAACTATAGTATATACATAGCACCAGCCATAGTACATACAGCTACTTTGCCCAGTTATACAGTAATAATTGGCTGCATAAATGTGCAGATTTGCCGTTCAGCAGCTTTGGAAAGCTGGGTGGAATGTGGAGGTATGCCTAAGATCACATTACTGATATATGTTTGTGGTTGTCCTGATATTATTATATTTATAGTGTATATAGAATGGATGTACTAAGTGTGACCTCCATTGCTTCTTGTTACCCAGATTGCTGAATTTAAAATTAGCTTAGTTATATAGTGATAAATCCCATATATATATATATATATATATATATATATATATATATATATATATATATATATATATATATATATATATATATATATATATATATATGTGTGTGTGTATATGTAGCTAGACCAATTTTCCCTTCTGGAAAAGCTGGGTGACGACTGTAGAGCTGCATTAGTGACAACAGGTTATGGTGCCCTGATACACACAATGCCGCCCTGATACACTGTGTGTATTTTATATAACCAATATGCTCCCATCACCAACCCACAGATATTATTACCCAGCTTTCCCAGACGGCAGAATGACAGATCACCCTATTTGTGAACTGGTAAATCCCTAGTACTGAAGAAAACCTAGCTGTATTTGGTAGCTCGGGTCCTGGAAAAGCATAATCCCCATGATATATCCTCCATACTGTAGTGTGGCCAGACAGATTTGTCACTCAGATCCCCGGGAAGCTGGGTAACAAATTATGTGGAACTTTACTAGTGACTGCTAAATATTAAGGGTACGTTCAGACCAGTGTTTTGAAATCCGGCAGGCTTTTCGGGCAGAGGAACAGCCTTCCGTGGATCACAGTATCTGGCATAGCCGGATAATGCCGGCGGAACTGCTTGGATTCCAATTGACAACAATAGGATACGACGGGGATCTGGCCACTTTCCATCAGATCGCAATGTAATCAGTGGGGATCTGGCAGTTCCCAGCATTATCTGGGTATTCCTGACATGGTAAACTCAAGCAGGCTGTTCCTCTGCTGGATTTTAAAATGCGGACGTGAATGTAGGGTAAGTCTACCTAAATAAATCCTCCTCACTCCCAAATAGTGCCATAGTTAGGCAGATTAAGGTTCTGGGACAGCTGAGTTAAAAACATATGGAACTGTAATAGACTGCAGAATACTAAGGCTAGAGTCTGAGGTTTTTGGCTGAGGATTTGAAGCAGATCTGCCTGCAGGATTTTCTGCCAAAGCCAGAAATGGATTTGCAAGGAATCAAAAATATAAAGGAATGATTTATACTTCTCCTTCCTGGTGGATCTACTTCTGGCTTCTGCCTTAGAACCTCGTCCGAAAAAACTGTGTAGCCATAATCTACTAAGATAAATCCCCCTCACCACTCCTAAATAGTGCCATAGTGAGGCAGATTTGGCTTTCAGGATCCTGGTAAAGATAGGTTACCACCATGTGGAACTGTAATAGACTGCAGAATACTAAATCTACTAAGATAAAACCCCCTCCTCGCTCCTAAATGGTGCCATAGCTAAGCAGAATTGGCTTTCAGTGTCCTGAGAAATGCCCGTTCTGATGGAAACCTTCCCCTCTATCAGAAATGTTTTAGATCTTAATCATTGGTGATTATCTAGTCTAAACTAGATCTAGTTATTTAGGATCATTGGGGTTGTGATCTCCTAGGCCATGTAACTCCAGAAAATCCCTTTTAAATAGACATGAAAAGAAATGCAACTTTCTAATAGAAATATCACTTGAAGTATCTACTGCAGCTAGATAAAGAGAAGAGGCTTTGAAAGCAAACAATACAGTGGCTGTGGGAGCGTGCCAGGGTGCTTAAAGTGTGTGACTTGAGATTAGGTGAAGTGCTGTACTCTGGTTTTACATCTGCGGCATGCTGTTAAAAAAAAAAAAAAAAAAAAAAAAAAAAACAGAAGCGCCAAATCTGTGATATGACGGACGCCAACCTGACTTTAATGGGTTTCCGTTATTGTGTCAGTCGTTTTGCCAGACAAAATGGCACAGCATGCTGCAGCATTTTGTCCTGCATTTTTGCCAGAATCTGCAATGGAGGCTCCTAATGGAACATCCACCATAGAAATGAACCTGTATATCAGATCCTAGCGGTCTTGTAGCTTTACCCCTCCCTTACTAACATCTGCCAGATGTCAGGTCTTTAACGATGGCACCTGCTCAGCAGACAGCTGGTGGCAGAGTCTGTGATGGGCAATAACTCTGATCGCAGACTTTTAACCCCTCCAATGGCATGGTTAATTCCATCAGTGCTCCCAGTGAACATAAACGACTGCCGATTTTTTCCCTCCCCATCCCCTCTTTGCTATGATAGCCTGGGGTCATCTTTAAGTGATATTTTTTTTTTTTTTTTCCACCCATTGACTTCCCATTGCAGTTTATGGTATAAGCAAGCTAATGCTTGCATGTTAAAGGTGGACTCAAAATAAAGGATAAAAAAGTAAAATAAAAGTTTTTAAAATGTAAAAAAAATTTATATATATATAATCAAATCGCCCCATTTTAAAAATAATCAATAGAAAAATAAAAATCGGTATTAGAAGGGTCCCTTTTATTAGTGGGTTACCCTGAGGTCAGTATTAGAAGGGCCAGTGTTACTAGTGGGTTACCAGAGGGGTCAGCATTCGAGAGGTCACTGTTAGGCTCCATTCACACGTCCACAATTCCGTTCCGCATTTTGCGGAACGGAATTGCGGACCCATTTATTTTCTATGCGGGTCCGCAATTCCGAACCAGAAAAAAATAGAACATGTCCTATTCTTGTCCACAATTGCGGACAAGAATAGGCATTTTCTATTAAGTGCCAGCGATGTGCGGTCCGCAAAATGCAGAACGCACATAGCCGTTGTCCGTGTTTTGTGGATCCGCAAAACACACACGGACGTCTGAATGGAGCCTTACTAGTAGGGTACCACAGGGATCGGTATGAAAAGGATCTCTTTTACTAGTGTGTTATCACTGGGAACAGTATTAGAGAGGTCTGTTACTAGTGGGTTACCATAGGGGTCAGCACTGGAGGGGTTAATGTTGGCACCTGTGGCAATGCCACTGAATGAGACTTCTGAATTTGAGTGCGGCGAGAAGATGTGCGGCCAAATACTTTTCTCCTTGTAGTGTAATTCTACCACTCTCCAAATAACCACACATGGAGTATTGTGTGGAGATCTGGCCAACAATTCACAGTAAAAACGGAGCCGAGCTGGAGAGGGGGCAGGACCCAGAAGTATTATCAAAATTGGGGTTATTTAGTTTTAAAGAAAAAAAGACTAAGGGGTGATCTAATAACTATGTATAAATATATCGGGGGTCAGTACAGAGATCTCTCCCATCATCTAACCCTATGAGACCAGGCATAGGGCCCCTTTCACACGGGCGAGAATTCCACACGGGTGCAATGCGTGAGGTGAACGCATTGCACCCGCACTGAATCCGGACCCATTCACATCAATGGGGCTGTGCAGATGAGCAGTGATTTTCATGCATCACTTGTGCGTTGCGTGAAAATCGCAGCATGCTCTATATTCTGCGTTTTTCACGCAACGCAGGCCCCATAGAAATGAATGGGGCTGCGTGAAAATCGCAAGTGCGGATGTGGTGCAATTTTCACGCATGGTTGCTAGGAGATGATGGGGATGAGCAACACCGGACCCCATTAAAGTCTATTCACTGTATTATTTTCCCTTATAACATTGTTATAATGGAAAATAATTGTATTCTTTAATACAGAATGCTAAGTATAATGTCGATTTTAGGGTTAAAAATAATAAAACATAACTCGCCTCATCCACTTGATCGCGCAGCCGGCATCGTCTTCTTTCTTCTTCTTCTTTCAGGACCTGCAAAAGGACCTTTGACGTAATCGCGCTCCCCATGTGGTGAGCGTGGTGACGTCAGCGCAGGTCCTGCTGAATGAAGATAGAAGGATTACGTCATCAAAGGTCCTGAAAGAAGACTGCGATGCCGGCTGCACGATCAAGTGGATTAGGTGAGTTATGTTTTATTATTTTTTAACCCTCAATCGACATTATACTTAGCAGTCTTTAATAAAGAATGCTATTATTTTCCATTATAACAATGTTTTATAAGAGGAAAATAATAAAATCTACAGAACACCAAACCCGAACTTCAGTGAAGACATCCGGGTTCGGGTCTGGGTACCACATTCAGTTTTTTTCTCACGCGCGAAAAAAACGGAACAACGGAACGCAATCGCAGCCAAAACTGACTGAAATTGCGTGCCTACTCGCACGATTTTCCCTGAATGAACCTGCATCGCATCCGGCCCTCATCCGTGATGCCCGTGTGAAAAAGGCCATACTGTCTGGTAGGGTTGATCCTGACGATTAAAATGCTACCTGTCTTGTGAAAATCGGTTGTGGTGTTCCCAAGAAACTACGTATTCTTTATGCAAATGACGGCTTCAGTGCGCTGAAGGGTCTGGCCCCGCCCCCCAGTGCACCGAAGCCCTCATCTGCATAAAGAACTAAAGTTGTATTTTCTTGGGAACACCGCAACCGATTTTCACATAACGGGTATGGTTTTAATCGGCAGGATCAACCCTACTGAACAGTGTGCCTAGTCAAATAGGATTGATTCTCCTGACAGATGCCCTTTAAGCCTCTTAGAGTTGCAGAACTCTTTATCTTGGCACAGTTTTTCTTATGCCGGTGCTGTAGCTTTTGTGTCTACTCACTATAATCCACGGTGGAGACATTTTCGCGGCTTCCATCGACCATTCTGTATCCAGGGCCGTTTCCATACAGTATTGATGTGTAGGGTTTCTGGTCAATATCACTCGGTGCTGGAGCCAAACCTGCAATAAGAGGGTCACACTTTTGTCTGTAATTGCATGACTTGGGTGTATATTGAGGGTTATTGTATTTATGATGAAGTCAACCACACTCGCCCACCCCCCCCTCTCTTGTCTAAGATCCTCCCCACTCACCAAAGATGGAATTGCCACGATATGTGTAGCCGCCAAATGTGAAAACGTGGGAGTGGTCAGCGGTGACAACTGTCAGGGTGTCATCCACAGATGTCATGCTCCCTGCAAGGCCTATGGCGACGTCCATCTGCACAGCCTCGTTTAAGGCTTGCTGGGCTTTACCGTCATGATGTCCATGGTCAATACGTCCACCTGATCAAAAGATAAAATTAATGACTATTGCCCCACTACTGGGTCGTAGACATTTGCTTGGTAGATTTGGGAGTTTGTGGTATCTGTATACAGGGTGTGACAACTTCTGTGCTGATCAATCACCTTCCACCAGTAGGAAGAAGCCTTTGGGGTTCTTCTTTAGGATGTTGATGGCCACTGTTGTCATCTCGGAGAGGGATGGGTCAGAAGTTTTATTTCTGTCTAGTTCATACACCAGATCTCCCGGCTCAAACAGACCTGGAAGAAATGAAGCAAGTGAGGAAACGTCTTAATTTTGGGTTTCGACTATGAGATGCCCCCCGCTGGCTCAGATACTACATTTACCCATCAGGTAGTCCACATCCTGTGGTCTCAGAGCCATCAGCTGCTGCCTGTTCCAGACATAATGTGCTGCCTGTGGGTGGGAAGAACATAGAATGGTGAGTCCAGCCTTCCCCAGTTTTTCCTTCCATTGATGGTCTCGCCTCTGCCTACAGATTTATCGCTGAACCTAACGTGTTGACTTTCAGCTCCTGAGCTCCCCCTAGTGAAGGCTGCAGGTAGACAGAATTTTGTTGCTTGTGCCGTTTGTGATAATAGTTGGAGGTTTGCTTTAAGATTTGGGGAAAAATACTATCCCTGCCCTCTTCTACTGGAACCAACGTTCTCCATTTTCTTGCACCTTCTAGGAGTCAACATCTGCAAGATGGAGGCCGGAGCCACGCCGGATGTGCTGCCTGCATTTTCTAAAGCCAGTAAGTGACCTCACTGTGTGTCCTGTGTTTGGGGCTTCTTTGATACAGGGGAGAAGGCCATGACATATGGTGTCCATTAAAGGGGTATTCCCATCTGGGATACTGATAGTGTATTACTACGATATGCCATCAGTGTCGGATAGGAGCGGGTCCCACGTCTGGGACTCGTTCCTGTCTCCAAAACAGGGCCCCCAAAGCGAAGGGCTAGCAGCCTGCATGCATGACCACCCTCCGTTCACTCAATGAATGGAGAACAAGCTACGCGTGCATAGTGTGTTCTCCCTCACTTTGAGGGAGATAGATGACAGATCCTAACGATATGCCATCGATGTCCCAAATAAGGATAGCCCTTTAACCACAACCAATGCAAAGTATCTGGGCAGCCATCTCCACTAATTTGTGGGAAAAGGAATGGTGGGGGCGTGCAGCTCAGGACAGCCTGTAAATGTTCTTTCCAGCCATTCGAAGGATGACCAGTGGAGCCTTCTTTTAAAGGGGTTGTCTAACTTCAGCAAATAGCATTTATTTTGTACAGTAAGTTAATACAAGCCACTTACTAATGTATTGTGGTTGTCCATATTGCTTCCTTCACTGGCTGGATTCCTTTTCAAATCACGTTATGCACTTCTTGTTTCCATGGTTACGACCACCCTGCAATCCATCAGTGGTGGTCGTGCTTGTACATTACAGGAAAAAGCATCGGGCTCTCTGGTGGTCAGGACCATGGGAGTGGGTGTAGGCCAGTGCATTTTCCTATAGAGTTCAAGCACAACCACCACTGTTGGTTTGCAAGGTGGTCATAAACATGGAAACGAGCAGTGTATAATGTGATGGGGAAAAAAATGAGTCCAGCCAGCAAAGGAAGCAATATGGACAATCACAATACATTTAGTAAGTGGCTCTTATTATCTTCCTCTACATAATAAATGCTATTTGCTGAAGTGAGACAACCCTTTTTAAGGCAGTATTTGCACGTGGATTGTTTGCAATGGATTTTGAAACTTGAGAACTGCATCTAGAAGAGACATGTCTCTTGATGGAGTTTCTGTGCGGAAACTACAAGTAGTGGCCATTGTAATCCGCAGCAGGAATCTGAGACTCTGCCTCGGATATCTGCGCTTGATATCTCCAGTAAGTTAGTCGCATGTGGCAGAAGAGTGGTCCTCTGGCGTTGTACCTTGTTGTGGGGCTTCTTCTCCCTCCACACTTGGGTCAGATTCAGTCCGTCAAGTCGGGTGCCGTTTGCCTTCTCATCTTTTGGATACTCGACGTCGGGGGTGTTCTTGGGGAACATGTACTTCCTGCCCCCGCCCATGATGACCTGTAATAAGTGATAAGTGTCATCTCTCATGTGGTGTCTTCTTCTCTTCCTAGTGAAGCTCCTTCTGCTCCAGATTTGGTACCAAACCGACTCGCACAAAACCGTAAGTTGATGACCTCAAACTACTTCCCTCCCCTCATCCAACCAAGGGACTTACCTCAATGTCTGGGATATTATGTATGAGCTGCCAGGCAATGTCCTTACATCCTCCCTCCACGGCATCTGTAGGCATCTCTTTATCGGAGTACCAATCACGGTTGACGCAGTGGGCATAGGCAGCACTTGGGGTGGCGTGGTTAACCCTCGTGGTGGTCACTACCCCTACAGATTTCCCTGGGGAAGAATGACAAAAGGGCTGAATGCCTCCTAGTGCTTGGCCACGCTCTTCACACAACCCTGACTGGTGGATAACCCATACTACTATGCAGTGCTCAGTGTGTCCTACTGATCTGCCTGTGTCTGGGGCATTACTGCAGTTCTGGTGTTCCTAGTCATAAACTAGTAATGTAATGAGTAAAGTTGCTCTTTTATTTGGGGGTGCCTCTGGACTGGGGACCCAGGGATGTCCTGAAGTCATCATCGGCGACCACCTAATAGGGCCGCCATCACCGTTCCCACAGGTTTATCTTTAAAAGACTAACAATACATCAATGGGTAAACTTGTCACACTGTAGTCCTGCAACGCTGGTCCTGTGGGAGCTCTGGCCATACTTGTTATCCATGATGGATAAACCATGGTATGTAGGGAGGCGACTCAAGCGCTTAAGAGTTTCTAAACTTTAGGCGTAAGTTCTTTGTGCCATATGATGGTGGCACCACTTAGTGCACTGCAGTATTTATGTAGTATCACGGTGGGGTGCACTTGGGAGAAGGAAGGGGGTTCTAGGTCCTGCTTGATCCTCCAGTACTGTAGTAGCGATGCTGCTGTGCTATGGTTCCTGGGTGTTGGAGGAGGCCTGGGTGGCACCTACGCAGCAGCATCTCTAGAACGTTGGAGAGGTGGGCAAGGAAGCAGAGTCAGGGGTGCCGAGACAGTCACAATGACTGAAGTAGCTTCCATGCCTGCTGACTCTGCATCCTCCTGACTCTCTCCATCTTCCATCTGTGCAGGCACCTCCTTGTGTTGCTGTGCCGCAGAGCAGCAGGGTGACAGCCTGTACAGCAGCATCACTGCTAGTTGGAGCCAGGCCATGAGGGACTCTAGTCCTAGTGTGATGGTGTAAGCGGGTCCTGTTGCTTGTCTGGATAGTTTGCAGGCAGACGTGTGTTGTGCCCATTGCTGCTGCCCAGCCTTGGGTTAGATGGGCACCTCCCAGTATGAAATGGTCTGTTTCCGGATGTGTGGTCAACATGGTGGATCTAGTGTCGGGGGAGCAGAGCCTAGTCCCCATCCTGTCGTGCACTCACCTGCTTCTTTGGCCCACTTTAAGATGGAGTTGACTTCATTGCCCTTTGTGGTGTTACATTGACCTCGCACCGCGGCGGCATTCACACCGACTGTCCCCTCGTTGGCTTTTACTCCGCACAGGTAGGCGGTGGCGGTGCCTGCGCTGTCTGGGACCTGTGCGTCGGTGTTATACGTCTGCAGGAGCGAAAGCGAAGTGAGGTCAGAGGGGTCAGGATGGTGACGTCTCCGAATAACGTGAGACTTGTTAAGCCGACTGGAATGGGGGGGGGGGGGGTAATTGTTATACGCTGCAGGTGCGTGGGATATAGCTCAGCTTCACATGCCGCACCCTGTGGGGTCACGATGTGGTGGCGACCCCTCCGGTTTTCACATGAGATGTTTGGCCCCCAGAGCAGCAATAAAGGAGCCATCCCTGTAGTGTCCCCGGCTCCAGGTGTCTGTTCCCCCGCCCAATTATCTGATTCTCATTTTTAACTTGTGGTTTCTGTAGATGAAAAATGCGGCAGGATAATACAGGGAGGGCGGGGTGTGACCGCTGGAGATTATAATAAAGGTGTGTGATAAGACACCTGGATGATGTAACCATGTTATATACCCTGCTATAAAGTGTTAGGGACGTGCCCCCTCCAGTCCTGGGCTTGGGGTCTTTCTTGGGTGTAAAATCACAGCTCCTATGTACAGGAAAGGTCAGATCCACGCTCTGGAGGGAACTACCACCCACAGGAATGCCGGCTGACCAGTGATGCCCCTTTCCCTGGCAGCAGGTAAACTGAGGTGTCTTGTCTGGTGGTTTCCTGCCCTGTGATGCCCGGAGCCTGCGGTTGATGCCCACAGAAACCTTCAGCTCATGATAAATCAATGAAAAAAAAAAAAAGGAGGAATAAACAGAAGTTTTGATGTAACCGGAGACATCGCTGCTAAATCCGGACGCAGAGAGGAGCAGTCCCCAGGCGGCTGCGGGCAGGATGGTGGCATTATTGCAATTCATACTATGCCTCTGGATCCCAGAATCTGTGCTCACCCCATGCCCACAATATGCCCTAACAGAGCTACAGCGAATGCACCCACCACCCCAAGTGGTGCTGGCCTTCACTGCACCCACCTGACTCTGCCCATGACTCACCTTTGCCAGAGCAACATATGGGAACTTGTCCATCTCCAGCATGGTCTCCTCTCCAGGTTTCCCAGCAAGCTGACCCTTGAAGATTCGTGTCGCTGTAACAGTTGACACCCCCATACCTGTGATAGAGGGGGATCATTAATAAATGGCAGAGAGACCATCCCTGCCCTCACCCGGGCAATGCCAGCCCTGCACTCACCATCTCCCAGGAACATGATGATGTTCTTGGCTATCTTGGTGTTGAGCTGCTGCAGACCTAGTGCTTGCTTTAAGGTGTCCTGGGCCTGGTTCCTCCAGTATTCTGGGTCCTTCTCCTGCTCTAAGGAGGGTTACAAGTTGCATGTGACAATTGAGTGTACAGGGGACACCTAGAGGACCAGCACGAAATGTAGATTCACCAGTATGACACTTTATGCAACTAGCTAGTGGACTCTGTTTCATTTCTTCACACTTCTCAACATCTCTGCTTACTGTCATTGAATAAGAAAATCGTTTACATCCAAAACCTGTTCTGACCTAATACTTCTCAGCTGAGGGTTTGCTACAGTTGAATCCAGTGCAGACAGTCCTTTGACAGAAGCCGCTTGGCATTTTATCTTTATTGATTGATACATTGTAACAAACTGATCAGTGTCCTTATACTCCAGTCACATCCAAAGCTGCAGTCTCCATTCTGCTGGATGTCCCTGGCCACAGTCGGTTTGGCCTGCCATGGGAAGATGGTCTCTGTAACAACAGGGATATTGAGCAAACGGGCAGAACCGTTGCAGCTCTGGATGTTACTGGAGTATCGGATCTTTAGTCACCCTGGGTCAATGTCTCCACCTCACCTCTTACCTGGGAAGCTTTGTGCCATGGTCAGTTTGATGAGCAGCAGCAGCATCCACCATCTCGGGTCCATGCTGTCCGTCACTTGCTCAAGGTCAGAACAGCTCCAGCACCTTGTGCGCAGTCCTGCCGATCAGAGAGGATAGTGAGAGTTCAGCCCTGCGGAATACTCTGCTGGGGGTTAGACTCCTACATGGAACATGCAGCATTTATAAGCCATCCCAGATATTGACATAAATTGCAGGTTGTGCGTCCCTCCAACTGTGGCTGCTGAGTAAACTGAGAAACCCTGAACCCCTCAATTACTTTACCAGATTTATACATGAAAGATAAAAGCAGAAAATCCTGTTCACAGCGAGGTGCAAACAAACAGCCAAAAATAAAACCTGGCATAACGAGGAGACGAAAGGTCGGAGGGTGGCGACACATGGGCACAAAGAGGCAATTGTAGTGCAAGAGAGTAGATTTTCACCCAAATGTCCTTCAACATGTACATAACATCCTGTCCACAGGGGGGCAGTATTATAGTAGTTATATTCTTGTACATAGGAGGCGGTATTATAGTAGTTATATTCTTGTACATAGGAGCAGTATTATAGTAGTTATATTCTTATACATAGGCAGTATTATAGTAGTTATATTCTTGTACATAGAAGGCGGTATTATAGTAGTTATATTCTTGTCAATTATCTTTTTATTGAGAAAGGTCAAGATCAAAGATACAAAGTTGACATTCCATACACGTAGGTATAAAGATAGGCATCGTATAACAACATATCTGAGGTTAGACACATCCTCTTACTTTTTTAAAGCCTGTATTACAGATGTTAACGTATCATAGAACCACTTGTCGCACATATATATAGCGTAATTAAGGCACTTAATAGGTGATCAGGTAATACACATATTACAGTGTTGTAATACAACCCTTTGTTAAGATTTTATAAAGTGCAAGTACTACTTGTGTAGGGTCTGTAAGGACCTCTGAGATCTTGAGGCAACTGGCCTCATGAACATAAAACATGAAACAATAATAACGACAAACAATAGATCTCTAGTTATTCATGGAAATAAAGCTTTCTGTGATATTTAGTCAGGTATGCAATACAATAAGATATGACCGGGTCAATAGACCGTTATGGAATTGTTAATAGTGTTGACTCCCTAAATTGCAACCATGGCCTCCACATCTTAGCGTGTTTCTCATGAGTCCTGGACTCCCAGCTGGCTAACTCTTCTAGGCGTTGGATGAGGTCAACCTTATGTATCCAGTGAGAAATGGTAGGGGGTTCGGTACTGAGCCATCTCTGAGGAATTAGCAGCCTTGCTGCTTGAATTAGTTGAGTGGCAAGGCAGCCTCTAGATGGGGAGAACGCCTTTGTAGGTAGCCACAAAAGGACCAAGTCAGGTGTTAATGTTATATCAGTATGAAAAATCGATTTCAGAGCATTAGAGATACTATCCCAAAATGGTCTTATCCCTGAGCAATACCATAAAATGTGTGAGAGGTTACCCTCCTCTGAGTTGCACCTCCAACATCTATCATTAGGACACAGCCCTCTTGAGAACATCTGTTTGGGTGTCATGTACCACTGGGTTAGTACCTTAAAGGAGTGCTCTTGCACCTTGACGCACCTGGAGAAGCCATGTGAGTTCGCGTATAGCCGGAGGATATCTGTTTCAGAGAAGGTTCTGTTCAACTCCGTTTCCCATGTGTTCAAGAACTGCGGGCGAGCATTGGGTCCTGGTATGTTCAGTGCTAGGTATAGCAATGAGATTGGTGGCCACCCGACAGCTTAGGGAGGGTGGGCAGGGACTGGTGGTCCCCCCCCCCTTTTCTCTTATCCCCCTTTGTTTGGTCTCCTGCTGGCACCCCCTTTTTCGTGTGGGCAGTTAGGGGTTAATGTGAGGATTCGTTTTGGAGAGGAGGCGGGCGCCTAGGAGGGCTTATATGCCACTGTCCCGCCTCCCCTCTTCCTCTTTGAGCGGAAGCGATTTGTCCCTCCCTCCCTCCCCTTTTGAGTTGGTAGTGTGGGGCCTCTTTCGAGGGGGTTTTTCTACGTGGTTCGTGGAAGTGGTTTTTGGGCGGTGTGCCTCGTTGGAATTTTCTTAAAGTCACAGCTGGCGGCAAGTTATTACAGCTTAAAGGTGTTGGAGAAAAAATGGGCGAATCCGCCCGCTGGGAGACCAGCGGCTGGCGGAGAGCACGGTTCAAAAGTTATGGTTTGCCGTTGGAATAAAGCTGTGGCCGATTACCACCCAACAAAATAAAAGGTTGAAAGTTGAACGGTGTCAGTCTCGTTATTAAAAGGTTTAGATGGGGTTGGTATGCGGGGCCAGAGGTAGGGTTGGAGTACCCCTTCCCCATTCCTGATGGTGCCAACAGTCTAGTCTTTTATGTGGTGACATAGAGGATATAATCTTCTCGAACCAAGTTTGGTCCAGATCTTGAGCCTTTTTATCCACTAGGGCCTTACCAACAGACCCAAAGTCCGCCAAGTCTAGGAAGTTGCAAGATTTCATGGTGTTCTTGAGAATGTGTTCATATGGCAATTTGCCTAAAGCATTCTCCAGAAATTCCTTCGTTGAGAAATCTCTCAGGGAACCCCACCCTGGGGGGATGTGTGTTGCTGTCGGCCTAACTGAGAAAGGGATCAGGTCTGCTGGCATGACTGAAGAAGGATTGCGTAGCAATTCATGGTCTCTATTGAGCGGCTTGACTACCCGACCCGTGCCTCTGAGTAGTATATGTGTATGTAGTGAAGTTGAGCTCAGACCCCACAGTGCTGCCCTCTGTGACTGAGCTAACTGAAACAATTCTAACTCATTACCGACTGTTGAGCAACTAGGTACATGGAGTTGCATCCATCTTCTGAGGTGTATTGCCTTGTAATAGAGCTGAACATCCGGTAATGCGAATCCCCCTTGATTCTTCCGTAAAATCATGTGCAATCCTAGTGCCCCCCCCCACAGATAGATAGAAAATAGTCTGCGTATCTGTGTGAAAAATGAGGAAGGGAGGAGAACAGGCAACATCTGCATAACATATAGTATCTTAGGAAGTATAAAGGCTTTTATCAAGTTTTTTCTCCCCATCCAAGAAGTAAATGGGATACGGAGAGAACCAAGTTGACTCTGTATCTCTGATATCAGGGGTTTATAATTCAGCTGAAAAATATTTCCCAAGTCCGATGGAATTTTAATACCTAGGTAGGAAATATGAGAGGATTGCCAGATGAAAGGTGTTGTGGCCTTAAGGGAGAGAACGCTTCTCGAGGGAGCTGATATGTTCATAACTTCCGATTTAGAGTAATTTACCTTATAATTAGAGATCTTACCATAAAAGTCAAACAGAGAGAGGAGATGCGGGAAGGCCTCGACCGGGTTGGAAATTAGCACCAAAAGGTCGTCAGCATAGGCGACATTGGTGTATTCAATCATGTCATTTTTGGCTCTGACCCCTCTGATATTAGAATGAATCCTAATGGCTTGAAGGAGAGTCTCCATTACTTAGATATAGAGAGCTGGTGATAAGGGACAGCCCTGACGGGTGCCATTATGAATAGGGAACGAAGGTGACAGAGTACCATTGACTCTAATTTTAGCGCTCGGGTTGGTATACAGGGTCATAATCGCTCTCTGAAATTGTATTGGGATGCCAAAACTATGTAGCGCCTTCTTCATGAAGTTCCAATTTACCCGGTCAAAGGCCTTCTCCGCATCTACGCTCAAGCAGACTAGGGGGAGACCTTGTCTTTTTGCCCATTGAATGGCCGTAACTACTCTGCAGGAGTTATGGTTCCCCTCTCTTCCTGGCACGAACCCAGCTTGGTCAGGATGTATTAGCTTAGGGAGGAACGAGCTGAGGCGAGAGGCCAAGAGCTTCGCCCAAACCTTGATATCAACGTTTAAGAGAGAAATGGGCCTGTAACTCCCACAGAGTGTAGGGTCCTTCCCAGGCTTAGGTAGAATGGTTACTGTGGCTTCTAGGGATTGACTATGCAGCTGCCCCCCTGTAAGAAGAGCGTTGCACCAGTTTGTGAGATGTGGACATAAAATGTCTGCAAATTTTCTGTAATAACCCACCGGAAATCCATCTGGACCAGGGCACTTTCCTAGGGGCATGGATTTCAGGATCCTCATTACTTCCGAATCAGTGACAGGCACCGTCAGTGAATTCCCCTCCTCACTACTAAGCTGGGGTAATTTTAAGCGGTGTAGAAAATCTGTTATCACCGAGTCTGCGGTTGGTTCTGGGTGGGAGATTCGGTTATCAAGCCCATATAGTTCCTGGAAAAATTTCTGAAATTCTTTGGCTATGTCTGCAGTCCTGTGTAACTGCTTACCTTCCGTAGACTTGATACTGGAGATATACATGGAGTCTTTCCTCTGCTTAATAAGTGAAGCCATTAGCTTCGTGCCTTTTGTCTCCATGAGAGAAAAAGCGATACTGAGCATACTGATATGCCCTGGCATGGCAGGCGTTAAGATGATCTTTCAGTTTTGCTCTCAGGAGAAGAAGTTCCTGCTGTCTCTTCAAGGCTTTCGACCTCTTATGTATAGTCTCCAGGTCAGCAATCTGTTTAAGAAGAGAGTGAAGCAGTTGTTGCCTCTCCTTCTTGACCCTACTCCCTATGGATATTAATTCTCCTCTCATTACTGATTTGTGTGTTTCCCACACAGTCTCTTGTGAGACGTCTGGCGTTAAATTCTCCCTAAAAAACCACGACAGCTTCTGTGACAATGATTCAACTGTTTCTTTCCTATCTAGCAATGTCTCATTCAGTCTCCACTGTTTGTTCTGGGTGGGTAAACTGGCAAAATGTACCACCATTGATACCGGGGCATGATCCGAAATTGTGATGGGATCTATAACTGCCTGTTCAATCATATCTATACAGGTGTTTGAGACTAAAAGATAGTCCAGTCTCTTGTAAACCTTGTGGGCCGCAGAGAAAAAGGTATAGTCTCTACCATTTGGGTGTACCAGGCGCCATGCATCTGTCAATTTCGCTTCCGCTATGCGGGCATTTATGTGGCCCAATGTCGCCTGTGTTTGTTGCGTGGAACCATCTGATGTGTCCACGAAGGGGTTCAGAGGCACGTTTAGATCCCCCCCCCCAACCAGGCATATCCCTTCAGCAAATATTGTGAATTTTTGTAAAGTTTGGGAGATCCAAAGCTTTTGTCCCCTTTTGGGGCTATACAAACTGGCCAAGGTTATCCGCTGCGTGCCAATGAAGCCCTTCACGAACACAAATCTGCCCTCAGAATCCAACTGCGAATCTGTCATCTTGAAAGGGACTCTTTTGGCAATGGCAATACCCACCCCTCTCTTGGCCTTGTCAAATGTACTAAGGAACCAGTTATTGAAATAGCTCTTTTGGAGGGTGGGGACACTTTTAGTTTTAAAATGTAGTTCCTGAAAGAAACCTATATCGGTGTGGGATTTTCTCAACAGTCGTAAAACTTGAGATCTTTTTTGGGGAGTGTTAAAACCCCTAACATTGAAAGAGGTACACTTTAACCGAGACATCACACATATCTAAGAGCGTCTGTATAGGACAGCCTGACTAGCCATATCACTAGAGATGCTATGTAACATGAAACACCAACATCGTGCACAATCCATTCAAAACCTGGGACTGTGACTAAGTACCATAAGAGAGGGTTAACACGTCTGAGCGGACCCCAAACGAGCAGTGTGATCAGCGTGTATACCTCTCCAAAAATGTGCTTGCACCAGGGTTGCACAGGTAGACCCCTGATGTGAGGCATGTAGGGGAAGAAACAAGACCAAGACTACAAGAGGAATCCTGTAAGTCCAGCTCGCCCCGACAAACCTGGTGCAATACAAAGTGCTATCTGGTAAAACCCAACACATATAACTAATTCGCTGAGGCAGTACTAGACAGCCCAATACTGGGCCTGCTAGCCGTTATGTATAGACAGCATGCCGCAATATATATATATATATAAATAACGGAAAATCGGCATTTTGCATGTAAACCAGTATGATTGCTTAAATGAAGCAATATTATCTAACGGGGTGACGTGAATACACAACCAGAGACCCCGGTTCAATAACTGATAACCTTACAACCGAAGGTGCTCAAGTGTCCCGGAATCTGGAACCTGTCTTCCTCCTTGGCGCTGCTGTGTTCCACCTCTGCACCCCCGGTAACTCTGGTTGCGGGACTCCGGTCTCCGCCGAGGGCAGCCATGACGGGATGTCCATAGGGGAGGTCTGGAGTAGCTCCCACGCTGCTGTAAGATCCCCCGGTACTCTGATGGTGCATCTTCTGCCCCCTATGGCAAACGTTAGGCCAAAGTGAAATAGCCACTTATAAGGGGTCTTAATGTGCCGCAGGTGATCAGTGAGGGGTCGGAGGGCCCTCCGCTTGTTCAGCGTTGTTGGCGCCAAATCCTGGAACATGAGGATCTTGGCCTTGTTATAGGTGAGTTCCTTCTGTTCTCTTGCAGCTCTCAGAATCGCCGCTGTATCTGTATATTTCAGGAGGCCACACACCACGTCCCTTGGATTTTCATTCTCTTTCGGCTTTGGTCTGAGTGATCGGTGGATGCGCTCAATTTCTATGCTACCAGCACTCTCCGCTCCCACGAGGCTGTCAAAGATGGCGGCCACCACTTCAGGCAACTCCTCGTGTGTGATCTGCTCAGGAAGGCCGCGCAGACTAATATTCTTCCGCCTACTGTGGTTCTCCTGATCTTCAATTAAGGCGAAAGCAGTGTCCAAAGAGACCATACAGGCTGCAGCATTAGCACCCAGGGTATGTGCATGTGTTAAAATGGCCGCTTGATTGCCTTCTAGCGTCTCCACCCCTTGGCCGATCTGCTTTATGTCCGATTTGATCTCTTGTAAATCGTGGAGTACAGGAGCTATGGCCATGGAGAGGGCCTGTTGGAGGAATTTCCTCGATATGGGAGCTGTACCTGGCTGCAAAGACCCATCTTCCAGGTCAGGGTGCACTCCTGCGGCCCCTTCTGAATCCACAGACCAGTCATCTGGTGCGGGCGGCGCCATTTTAGCCCCACTGCTGGTGCCACTGGCCGGCTTCTTATTCAGGTAACGTTCCATGTCTGTAGCCCCTCAGTCGGATTTTGGGGAGTCTGTCTTGTCTCTGGGGATGAATCTGCCGACTTTCCCCATACTTTGCTGGGTTAAAGTGCAAAATTAACCAGGTTGCAGGGTTACTGTGAGAGGAGCTCTCCTACATGCGACTGTCCAGGTTGGCAGTCAGACTCCGCCCCTCTAGTAGTTATATTCTTGTACATAGAGGGGCAGTATTATAGTAGTTATATTCTTGTACATAAGAGGCAATATTATAGTAGTTATATTCTACATACAAGACAGTGTTATAGTAGTTATATTCGTGTACATAGGAGGCATTATTATAGTATCTATATTCCTGTACATAGCAGGCAGTATTATAGTAGTTATATTATTGTACATAGCAGGCAGTATTATAGCAGTTATATTCCTGTACATAGCAGGCAGTATTATAGTAGTTATATTCTTGTACATAGGAGCCGTATTATAGTAGTTATATTCTTGTATATAGGAGGCAGTATTATAGTAGTTATGTTCTCATACATAGGGGCAGTATTATAGTAGTTATATTCTTGTACATAGGAGGCAGTATTATAGTAGTTATATTCTTGTACATAGGAGCAGTATTATAGTAGTTATATTCTTGTACATAGGAGCAGTATTATAGTAGTTATATTCTTGTACATAGGAGGCAGTATTATAGTAGTTATATTCTTGTACATAGGAGCCGTATTATAGTAGTTATATTCTTGTACATAGGAGGCAGTATTATAGTAGTTATATTCTTGTACATAGGAGCAGTATTATAGTAGTTATATTCTTGTACATAGGAGCAGTATTATAGTAGTTATATTCTTGTACATAGGAGGCAGTATTATAGTAGTTATATTCTTGTACATAGGAGCCGTATTATAGTAGTTATATTCTTGTATATAGGAGGCAGTATTATAGTAGTTATATTATTGTACATAGGGGCAGTATTATAGTAGTTATATTCTTGTATATAGGAGGCAGTATTATAGTAGTTATATTCTTGTACATAGGAGGCAGTATTATAGTAGTTATATTCTTGTACATAGGAGCCGTATTATAGTAGTTATATTCTTGTATATAGGAGGCAGTATTATAGTAGTTATATTATTGTACATAGGGGCAGTATTATAGTAGTTATATTCTTGTATATAGGAGGCAGTATTATAGTAGTTATGTTCTCATACATGGGGGCAGTATTATAGTAGTTATATTCTTGTACATAGGAGGCAGTATTATAGTAGTTATATTCTTGTACATAGGAGCCGTATTATAGTAGTTATATTCTTGTATATAGGAGGCAGTATTATAGTAGTTATATTATTGTACATAGCAGGCAGTATTATAGTAGTTATATTCTACATACAAGACAGTATTATAGTAGTTATATTTCTGTACATAGGAGCAGTATTATAGAAGTTAGTATGGCAGTATAGTGTCTAGTTTGCCCTTGTAAGTGTTGCGCTATTAATGATGCCACCCTAAGTAATTAGGTGCTGAACTATTTGTGGTGCAGGTTTGTGTAGAGCAGCCCCTCATGTCTGGTATCTGTTGTCCTTAGTACTTACCCTGCCAGTCTGCAGGTGAAGTAGCAGAGACATGTCAGTACGGCAAAAGCCACAATGGCGCAGACAACAGTGGTGATGAGTAAGTGCATCTCGTTGGTCATTGCCATGATGAGGTTGAGGCACAGTCTGCCTCACACTGCCCGCGACAGACCCCTAGAGAAGTCCCCTGGGCATCAGGTACCAGGAGACTGAGCCGCCAGATGAGGAGCAGCCTTGCTCAGCACATTCACGGATTTACTATCACCTGACAAGATAATTCCTGAGGATTTGGCATCTATGAGAGCGGTGACCTGACAGTCCTGGGGTCATGTACAGAGCGTCCAGGATCCTTTAGACCCCTACATACTGGATACCTGGGGTCACTGGGGAGAAGGGAGCCAGAAATGGTCACGTGGATGTAGGGAACTGATCCCTGAATTAGAGCTATCTGGTATGGGACTGTATGACACTTTGGGATTAGATACAGCGGCTTATCAAACAGTATCATGTGATGGTATTAGATACCATGGGTCAGCAGACAGTATCACACATGATGTAAGAAACAGCAGACAGTATCACACATGATATTATATGCAGTAGGTAGTTTTAAACACGATGAGCTTAGATACAGAAGAGTATCACACATGATATAAGAAACAGCAGACAGTATTACACCTGATTTGATTAGATACAGCAGACAGTAATAGTGGAATAGATGCAGTACACAGTAATATATACAGGTATGATGGGTTTAGATACAGCAGACAACATTACACATGATGGGATTAGATACTGCAGACAGTGTCACACGTGCTAGGATTAGATACAGCAGGCGGTATGGCGCGTGATGGGATTTAGATACAGCAGGCGGTATGGCGCGTGATGGGATTTAGATACAGCAGGCGGTATGGCGCGCAATGGGATTTAGATACAGCAGGCGGTATGGCGCGTGATGGGATTTAGATAAAGCAGGCGGTATGGAGCGTGATGGGATTTAGATACAGCAGGCGGTATGGCGCGTGATGGGATTTAGATACAGCAGGCGGTACTGTGATCAGCTGCTCTGCACAGGTTTGTCACTTGGTTTTTTCGGTTGCTCCTTGGCGTCCGGTATAGTTAGATCTCTGGGGCAGGAGCCAGTTGCTCACCAGTGACAGACGTGACTTGGCTGCCATTACTGGCTTGTAGTATGCGATGACTACAGGAAGGCAGAGGGTTGTGTTTACCAGGGCTGAGGGGTGACGGAGGGCTCGGGTTGTTGGGGGGGGGGGGGGTCATTATTCTCCTATTGTCTTGTGCCCAGGCTTCTTGTCCATTTTGGACTCCCCTGTTAGTGTATTAGGTCCCCAGATGTTCAGCAGCTTCTCTGTAACGCCCAGTAATCTTAGAGGGGTACAGAACAGAATATTGGGGTACTGGCACATTGAAATTAATCTAGCTCTCTGTAGTGGCTCTGTTACTAGGGACCACCACCCCTCTTTCGGCCTGTATTGAGCGCATAGCACCCACAGTTCTACAGAACCAAACTTGGATATAAACGACCGTCCCAAGGTGTGTCTGTACGTCAGGAGGCATCAGCAGGGATTTCTGCAATTTGGGGAGAAGATTGCAATCGCATCTCATGACTGAAGCTACTTGACGGCAAAACCCCTTGCCCTTAGGGCTGCACCAGTACCCCCCCCCCCCCCTTATATCTATCATGTCCCTTTTATAATATGTACATGGTGAAGAGACCATGGGCCTGGTGCCAGGGCCAGGGGGTGACTGTTCACACTGCGCTTCTTGCAGCTATGCCCTAAGAAGGAAATTGTAAAAAAAAGTTTGGCTGCCATCCGCCGGGATTGTGGGAGACTGTGATAATGCCCTTTCCTTTCCCGACTGTAGTGGGATCATCCCTCGCATGCCATCCCCCCCCCCCCCCCCCCAACCACTCCTTTCTGTGAGAACAATCACTGGCTAATGAGTTCCTGCTGTCGGTAACAAGACCCTGCCACAATAAAGTCTGTTCCCCTCCTGTGAAAGCTAGAGCCCCTCATACAGACCGCCATATGCATACTTTGTCCGTGACCTCCTGCGTACCATATTGTACCCCTGATTTCATACCGAACCCCTCAGCAAACACATTGCGGCCGCTGTACTACAGAGGTGCATGGAAGCCCCGCCGCTAGAGGAGAATGCGGTGCCGCACAGAGACCTCCATAGTCAACTCTGCATGCCGCTGCACAGGCGGGTAATTGATATTCAGGGCCCCCCTTACTCATCTGATTGGCTCTTTTGTTTTATTTGGCAGATGGGGCACATCTTCCCTTTGCCACAGAAGCCGGCCACCGAGCCAAGTAGGTCAGCGGTGAATGAATAGCCAGGGCCGGTCACATCCACTGCCCTGTGCCCCACGAGGAGGGAGGGGTGGCCGTACCCACCCCTAAGTTATACATTGAATTCATGCATTTGGGTTCTTCAACTGGAAACCTTTGAACTTGTGCCTCTTAAAGGGACAGTGACCCTTCATTCTGGAACCAATAGCAAGCTTTCATAAGTGACGTTTTAATGCGGTTCTGGAAACCAAGGTCAGGAGAGGATCGTAAAGTGGCTGACTGGGGAGCTAGCGCACGCCGATGTACGTGAATGGAGGCCGCTGATGGATGGGACCGCTCACGTGACCCTCCACCAGGGACTGTTTTTGGAGCACAGCAGGTGAGCAGCAAACATAAATTAGACCTTGTAAAAAGTCATGCCTGTTACTAGCTACATGTATGTGCTGTTCAGCACACGTGCAGCTAGTAATAGTGGCCAACCCCTTTTAATAAACACCACATGTGAAGGCTCCATAAGAGGAACAGCTGATATCAGTCGCATACACCGGGGATGTGATATAAAGTAGTAATCATGGGGGTCAGGGAGGTGTCGACACCTTGGCGCTCATCCCATTGAACACTACAGTCAGCCTTTCACCAGCCTGAAATGACCTGACACACTATCAATTCTAGCTGAATATATATATATATATATATATATATATATATATATATATATATATATATATATATATATATATATATCCATATGTATATGTGTGTGTGTTTTTTTCAATACAATAAATTAATCTAGCAAATAATCCACAAAAGCATACCCCCTTCCTCTCTGATCCACAAAAACAGACCCCCCTTCCTCTCTGATCCACAAAAACAGACCCCCCTTCCTCTCTGATCCACAAAAACAGACCCCCCTTCCTCTCTGATCCACAAAAACAGACCCTCCTTCCTCTCTGATCCACAAAAACAGACCCTCCTTCCTCTCTAATACACAAAAAATAGACCCCCCCCCTCCTCCCAACTCTAATCCACAAAAAATAGACCCCCCCCCCTCCTCCCAACTCTGATTTTGGGGGAGGGATGTAAGTAGAATATAACAGTTTGGCTGGCATTATCTGGAGATGACTGAACAGTTTAACTGCAATCAGATTGCAGAGTATGAGCCGTGGGATTAGATCTCGGTCCTTGCTAGATCCAGTCTTGCTAGGACCTGTTCAAATCCTGCCCTAAAATGACCCTAGAGTCCTAGAGGAGGAGGACAGCGACCCTCTGTTCATTGTATCATACACCCAAGTCCCATCCATAAACTTCCTCCAAGGACTGAACCCTAAGATCGCAACCACATCTACCAGCCCTGGCATCAACCCTACATCTAGACCCAACCCTCAGCCCTACCATCATGTACAAATGTGCCCCCAGACCTCCTCCAAATATAGAACTAATTCCCCCCCCCCCCCCCCACCCCTGTCCTGGCATCAACTCTATATATAGAATCAAAATCCAGCCCTACCATGTACAAATGTGCCCCCAGCACTCCTCCAAATATAAAACCCTACCGCTACCCCAGCCACAATCCTGGCATTGCCAATAAATATGCATTCCCCCCCCCCCCCCCCAGACCTGGTATCACCCTGTCCCCATATGTAGAGCTAGCCCCCGCTCCTGCTGGCATCCCCCAACAGATGGCACAGCCCCGGGGAGAACATTGTGCATAGGCAGCACTGGGGTCCTGGGTTGAAATCTGACATCTGCATGTAGTTTGTAGGTTCTCCCCATGTTTGCGAGGGTTTCCTCCCACACTCCAAAGGCATACTGAGATTGTGGGAGAAAGTGAGCGATGATGATGTCTGTAAGGGGCTGTGGAATATCTCGGCTATATCAGCAAGAGAAATAAGTAATGCAATTACTCTCATCAGTGCAGGGGATGATGAGAGCCTCTTACCTGTGTCCTGAGCTTCCGAGCCTTGTGCAACTTGTGACTGAGAAGTTGAAGAAAAGTTCAAGGAGGGAAGTGGTTTTACTTACGGGACAACCCATTGAGATGCAAATATGTCCTCCCCATGCAGATTCCACCCCCCAATCCCCTCTGCTGATGGCAGCCCCCCCTTCTCACCCCTGCACTCCCTTATTCTTTCAGTCTCTGTGCAATAGACAGGATTTCTCCTTCAATGAGTGAGATGCTAACCCACAAACTTCCTTAAGGGTGGGGAGGGCTGAAGAAGGTCCCTCTGATCGGAGGGGCCCACACTGCTGGAAGAACAGGCATGTACATGTCTATTAACGCAGCCGATATGCAAGAACATTCCGTAGACAAACGTGGCTCTGCTACATCTGTATTCTCAATCTTATAGCTCTAGGGGGCAGTGATGATCCTAACGTATAAATGGTCATCATTTGATCTGGTCGCTGTCATGGCGGCAGGGTAGCAATAAAGTAGGGAAGTGGACAATGTGGAGAGTTTATCCCAATGTTTTGTTGAAATCGCATTGGAAAAAATGGCGCTCCACGCACTTGACGTTGCGTTTTTGAGTTGGGGGCGTCGCTTTAGAAGTCCCACCTGTGTCGCGGATTTACAACCGCTTTCCACCACTGTGTTTTAAGACCTGTGCCGTGTTCCTCTGCAGTCCTGCAATTCTTGATTAAAGCCTTTAAAAATGCAGGCTTATGGACGTGTTGGGGGGGTCATGGGGTTGGTCTAACATCTACATTCTAGACCTTTACATCTCAATCCGGTGGCACGCCCCCAAGTTAAAGAATTGCTAGCAAAATGTAAATTGCGCGGATCGGTGGGCATCTTGGCTCCGCCCTCTTGCCCTTTGGCCCCTTCAGTGAAATTGTATAATAATTCTCCCTATGAAGTTACGTCCATCTCTTAGGACTCCGCGGCTTCACTTATTTTCTTCACTGGTAACTGCTGTTGTCCACGGCGCAACGGGATCAAGGACGGCTGTGGTTTTCAGTCCAGCTGTACCCTAAAAAAAAACACACAGAGTAGTACAGGTTTTTAACGGTTTGTGTTCTGGATGTATCAACAACTCATCGGTGGTTGTACTGGCCCGAAACCTAGAGAACATTTGGGATCTGTTGTTGGAACCTCCCTCTAGAAGAACATGGGGGGGGGGTCCAGGTTCGGCATCCAGAATACTAACAGTTAAACTCATACAACCATGATTGTCCCAACATGCGTGTGTTCTAAATGGGGAGAGGGGAATAAACTGCTGCGATCCAACACGCGTGACCCATCTTTTCCCCCAAAATCTGCCGCAGGGAGAGCGAGAAAACCCCCATTTAAGGTACATTTGCACAAACGTAAGCCGTCCGTACCGGTGCTGCGGACTGCAAATCGCACGGGCACCGGCCGCGTGAATCCCGTATTGCTGCGCTGACCCATTGACTTGAATGGGTCCACGATCCACAATATACGGCAAAAGGTAGAACATATACTATCTTTTGAGGTGTGGAGGCATGGACACGAAAGCCCACGGAAGCGCTTCCATGGCCTTCCAATCCGTGCCTCCACTCCGCCCCATATCTTAAGGATTGCGGAGCCATTCAAGTCAATGGGTCTGCATCAGTGATACAGGAGTCACACGACCGATGCCCGTATATTGCGGAACCACCAATTGTGGTCCACAATACCGGTGTGAATTGACTCTTACAGTAATGGCAGATGAAGTATCTAGTTACAGCAGGACCAACCATCTAATGTGTGTGTCTGACCAGCTTCAGAATGGATACTGAGTGTTAGACAGGCTCCATACATACAGCGTAGGAGAAGCGTGACTGTACAAGCGACCCACCGACAGAATATGAGAAGCAGGACTGTACAAGTGCCCCACTGACAGAACGTGAAACGCGGGACTGTGGATGTGACCCACCGACAGAATATGAGAAGCAGGACTGTACAAGTGGTTCACTGACAGAACGTGAAACGTGGGACTGTGGATGTGACCCACTGACAGAATAGAAGAAGCAGACTGTACAAGTGCCGGTCAGAGTTCTTCTAGTCACATAATCACAACTATGTTGTGACCGCGCTGATGGAGTCACAAAGGCCAGGAAAGGGTTAAAGTGCTGGGACTTCATCCCATAACACCATTGTCGCTGCCGACGTACCGTGGTGTGAAAGAAGCCCCCATGTGTCGGGCGGGGTCCTCACTTTATTACGCAGATTCTTTGTCTCGTTGGTCATCGCTTTGTTCTGTTGCTGTTAGATTCGCTGTCCATAAAAGGAGAAGGTGTCGTTACTGTCTAATTAGAGAAGTCTGTTATTTACTATAGCGCGTGGCACATGGTTACACAGACGGCAATGTAAACATCAGAAAAGTCGCCCTAAGCCCCATTATGCCCCTGTGTGTTTAGGTTTCTGCCAGGGTAAAGGAACTGCTATGGGGCCCAGCACTGAACCTGTCCTCCTTGATGCGGTATGGCCAGTGACTACACGCATCTACCAATAGGTGGCGCTCCTACTGCTTTCAGTACTAGCAGTATACATCTGTACGCATTGAGCTCCCTCTAGTGGTGGCTGCAGGCAGTACCCTATCATTTATCAAAACGGAGCTCTGCACCCTCTAGCGATTATAGCATGAAATGAATCTGTGGCGTTTTATCAGTGATAATGGTAGGTTTCTGCACCGCGTACTCCCATGTGGAGTGTCGCTACGTGTTTCCATCAAGGACATAAACATGATGAGCTCCAGTAGCGACCGTGACTGATCGGATGACCATCTCTGTACAGTGCAATACACCTAAATAGATATCTATTAAGATGGCGGATAGTTGTGTGTTAGGGATGCCGACTCCTGTGGTTGATCATTCGCCAGGGTCACTACGTGACTGTTCACACATGGCAGAGTCGGTTCATTCACCTGAGTGGGCTTTTTTGGGCAGAAAGTGCATGGATTTCTGTAAGCTACATTCAGATGAATGGGGGGAGGGGGTCATTCACACAATCTGCAGTTGTATGGCAGTGAATTTGTCCATCGAGCGTTGGATATGATGATCCTCACAGGCGGCCCCCCTCTCGGATGTGATGTCCTGTGGAGCGCTGGCACCAGACGGACCTCTCCATAGATAAGACATTCCAGGAAGTTGCAGAGTTTCCTTTTTTCGTACGTTTTTTTTTTATTTTTTCCATGGTGTTGTTATCGGAGTCACAAGTGATGTGAGGAAGAACTCGTTACTGTCTGCGCCAAGACTCCTATCCAAAACTACAGATATAGCGGGGCCCCAGGAAGGGGTTAAAGGACGCACATTGGTACAACGCTGGTCACCGCCTTCCCATAGGATGACTGTGCGCTCTGCATCATTCTTAGCTGCGTGTCTGAACATCGCAGCAAAATAATGGGGCAGGGGCCCTTGTGGCCCCTAAGAATATAATTTTATCTTGTAGGGAAGGAGCAGCCATGAAATGCAGGTTTAGAATTTAAAGAGTAACTACACAATTTTTTGATGTCATAGGGACATCAGAAGTGTTGATTGGCAGGGGGTCCTAGCTCCGAGACCGCCCCCCCACTGATCGCTAGAATGAGAGGTCAGAAGTGCTCAGCCAAGCGCCGCTTCCCCCTCACCGCTGAGCACGAGACTGTGGACGAACTTTCTATTGAAACCGTCAGTCTCGCGCTCAGCAGTTGCGCTTGGCTGAGCTCTTCTGACCCCCTCGTTCTAGAGATCAGTGGGGGTCTCCGAGCTAGGACGCCCCCGCCGATCAACACTTCTGATATTTTCCCATGACATATCAAAATTTAAAAAAAATTGTAGTTGCGCTTTTTAAAGGGCATCTGTCAGCAGATTTGTACCTATGAAACTGGCTGACCTGTTACATGTTCATATGTGCTGCTGAGAAAAATGAAGTTTGTAATATATGTAAATGAACCTCTGGGAGCAATGGGGGCATTGCCGTTACACCTAGAGGCTCCGCTCTTTGCAACTGCTGCCCCCTCTACACTTTGACAAGGCCAGGTGGTGAAAACATCACACCCGTCAAAGCGGGAAAGGGGGTCAACAGTTGCAGAGAGCAGAGGCTCGAGGTGTAATGGTAACGCCCCCGTTGCACCTAGAAGCTCTTTTGCATATATTAAAACATAATTTTTCTCAGCAATGTGGGCACATATGACCATGGGGCCAACACAGATGCCTTCAGCTGCCAAGTGCACATGTAACAGGTCAGCCAGTGTCATAGGTACAAAACTGCTGACAGATGCCCTTTTAAGAGGCTTTCACATTTGGGGCCCTGGATCTTGAGTGGGGTGTTCACCCCTACAGGATTCTTCCCAGTGACCATGTCACTGATTCCCAGCACAGATGCAGTAGTCTTTGTATATTGCGGTCTTCCCTGAATGAATGGACATTGTATGTGTGGAAGGTGTGGAAGGAGTCCGCCTTTGTCTCCTCTAGGAGTAATGAATGGTAATTTTGTCTGTTTTCTCTGCTTTATTATCAGACTGTTTGTGTTATTTCGGTCCAGGTTGCTGATCACGAGGTGGGGGTTACGTACCTGAATTGTGGTGATCTGATCCCTGGGGGCTCTGAGTTTAGAAGAAGCGGCGGTCACGCATGTACGTTGCGCACCATTACATTTTATGAGGGCGCAGAAGATGGCGAAGTACAGGTGGCGCCAGTCTGTTCAAATGGGGGAACATGAGGCCCCTCGTTTTCATGATCAGCAGGAGGCCCTGAGGTCGGACCCTCCCTATCAGATACATCACCTATGCTAAGAATAGGGGATGTCTTTTTAATGGGACTAACCCTTTAACAAATATTAGTGATGGTCTGTACAAAGCTGTATTCTGTCCGAGTCTCTTTGTTGTCTCGTCTCAGACATCGATGGCTTACGGCTAGGATAGGCCATCAATGTGGGATAGGTGCAGGTCCCACCTTTGGCACCCACTCCCATCTCCAAAACCTGGAAGTGAAGGAGAGTTCTGGAAATAGCCCAGCGATCATACTCTTGCTGTTTTTAGGTGGCCCATATTGGGGAATGCAGAGCACACGGCACAAGCAAGGCCAAAATAGCCGAGCCGCTGCTGCCCCTCATTTACTTCAGGGGGACCATTTTGGAGATTGGATCGGGCAGAGGGCTTTTGCCGCACATTTTTCAAGACCACGCCAAGAATGTACAGGTCCATTCATGGAGCGGTTACCTCGAGAAGCCTGCACGCGATTTTGCACAGAGCTAAACCCGGAACGGTTCTGTACTAAACCACGGCACAGCGCAGCAGTTTCCGCCGTAGGATAGGCAGAGGATTTGGTCTACTACCCTAACAGTAATGTGATGCAGAACTTTCTACACGGTGTCGCTTTATATCCCAGCTGCTTTCTGTCAGCCCGGTTTGGTTAGATTATATGCCAATGTTAGGTGTGAGGAAATAATGCCCACGGCAAAGTTTGGGAGAATATCTCCTGCCTTCCTTGTTTGTTGGCAGGTATTAGTGATGCGTTCGTGTGTTATGTATAATACTACTGTCAGTCGTCACCACCCTCTGACAACTTCAGTAGAAGGAAGTGACTATGGCTTGGAATAGCTGGATTAACCAAAATATATAAAGGGGCGGACTATGGCCTATAGTCTGGTTAGAGACGGGTTATACCAGACGTAATATATTAAATGTTTACGAACATGGGTTGTTCAATTTGTTCACAGTTGTTTCGGTTACCCATTTTTAACCACATTACTATATATGCCACTACAGCCATGGCAAAAAGTGCAGCCCCTGATATTATAGGCTTACCCCGGGCACCATGGCCGACTTGAAAATCCTATCATGGAATGTCAGAGGATTGGGTACCCCGCAAAAAACATCAATGGCGTTTTGCTTTCATTAGACATTCCAGCCCGCAAATTCTGTGCCTCCAGGAGACCCATCCACTACCTAACACCTCTGGGGTCCTGAAGAGGCCATGGGTACAATGGGCCGCACACTCGTATCATACCTCCTCTTCAAGAGGGGCGTCCCTGCTAATACGTAAACAATTACGCTGCTCTTATTGATAATGTACAGTACGTCTTACTAGGTATTTATAATCCTCCCCCAGGTTCTATGCAGGTCCTACACCTAGCAGCTACCTTTGCGGCAACATACCCCCATGCAAAATGAATATGTATAGGAGATTTAAACATGATGATAGACTTCTCGTTGGACCGACTCGTAGATAGAAACCTAGAATGTGTCGGCAGATAAGAACCATTTGGCCCATCTAGTCTTCCCAAGATGGCGGAGGTCCGCCCTGATATCTTTAAGTTCTTTCATTTTGGGCAACATAACCTGAGAAATGGTGCGTTTTAGAAAAGCACGAATGATGGGTTCAGCGTCTCTCACCTCTCCTGCCACGCTGTCTGCTTCGGAGTCCTCTGCTACATCTGAGTCTGGTGTCTCAGCAGCCGGCGCCATCTTGGGCATGGCCATTCAAATACAGGAAATATGGGGGCGGAGCCTGCGCACGCATGGAGAAGGAAGCGTAGTCCGGAGCTCCTCTCCCGCCTGGCGCCTTATTCAGCTATTAGCAGCCTTACCATGGGGATAGAAGCGAGGAGAACCCCGGTACCCCCAGAACCCTGAAAGAGCAAGCAGAGATGGAGAAGTTCTTAAAGAAAAAGGATCTTGCTGCCGGAGCGGTCATGCCCAAGATGGCGCCGGCTGCTGAGACACCATGTAGCAGAGGACTCTGACGCAGACAGCGTGGCAGGAGGGGTGAGACGCTGAACCCATCATTCGTGCTTTTCTAAAACGCACCATTTCTCAGGCTATGTTGTCCAAAATGAAAGAACTTAAAGATATCAGGGCGGACCTCCGCCATCTTGGAGACCATGTGGATACAATAGAAGACCAGCAGACGGCGATGCTTACCTTTTGGTGATTCAGGGAGATCCAAGTTCATGGAACAGAAACGCCAACTTAATGCAGTCTTTAATCAGTTAGAGGACTTGGAGAATCTCAATCGCAGGAATAACCTGCGTTTCAAAGGCATTCCAGAAAAACATGCGGCGGGGGATCTTCTTCAAGTAGCTGCCACCATTTTTTTTTCTACCATACTGGGCC